>NW_006256877.1:8664118-9002073 GCF_000478725.1 Eutrema salsugineum
GCAGAAGACGCAAGCTGTATCAGCATTCGTATTCCAGCGTTGAATCCTGTCACCTGTCGCCAACCGGTTTTGTGCAGCTAACCATACCATGAATGAGTATTTTGGAGTGGCCTGGGAGAACCACACACCTCTGTACCAATTCACCTTTGGTCTAACTATTCTGATGTGATCCCATGTATCTCTAGAAACAAATTTCGGTTGCCACTGTCCTGAATGGCTTTTCCATTTCACTACATCATCAACTCCTTCCTCTCGCTGTTGTCTGATTTTGAGAATCTCATACTCAATGTCCGTGTAGATGGTTTGCCGATGTCTTCTCCGTCGATGTCGATCTAGCACCTCACCAACTGTTGCCAGACGATTGATACCAAGCTGAATCGGCCCTCGATCCCCGACTCTGTCAAAGAGGCAACCCAAATCACTCCAGTGATCGAACCAGAAGGATGTGTTGTTTCCTCCTTTAACTTCCACCATGTAAAACTGTTTCGCCAAGTCTCTATACTTCAGGAGTTTCCTCCACATCCATGAACCAGAGTTGGTGCTTCTCTGTACCGCCCAAAAGGAGCCACGGCGAATAAGATACTCGGTAACCCAATTTACCCATAAGGAATTCTTTGAGGAGATAAGTTTCCAGATCAGCTTTAGACAACATACTTTATTTGCTTCTTCAATTGAACGTAGGCCCAAGCCTCCTTCTTCTTTAGGTAAGCAAACGTCTTTCCATGCTACCTTTGCCTTTCTGGGATTTAGAGATGGTCCCGACCATAAAAAAGCTGAACAAAGCTTATCAATTTCTTGAATGCACGCTTTAGGTAATCTAAAATCTGCGATCCAGAAATTTGTAACACTAAAAATCACCGATCTCACAAGCTGGAGCCTGCCTGCGAAAGAAAGGGCTCGAACTGTCCATTTGCTGATTCTATTGCGCACATTCTCAATCAGTGGCAAGTAATCCATAGCGGTCATACGTTTCGTCAATAACGGAAACCTAAGTATCTTACCGGTAACTCTCTTTCAGCAAAAGGGAATTCTAACAAAATATCAGCTTTAACCGAGTCAGAAGTACCCGCCATAAACAGAATTGATTTCTCCAAACTGATACGAAGTCCGGACTTAGTAGCGAATTCCTCAAAAACCTTTAATACTCCTTCTATTGATCGTTTTTCCCCCTTCACAAACACCATCAAGTCGTCTGCAAAGCACAGATGCGTTAACTTCAACTTTGAACAGTTGGGATGGTAGTCGACGATGCGATCCCTCGCAGCTTTGTCCAGAGATTTGGACAACACATTCATACAAATAACAAATAGATAGGGAGAGAGAGAGTAGCCCTGTCTAAGACCTCTTGCACTACCAAAGTAACCGGCAAGCTCACCATTCACCTGCACCGAAAAAGAGGCTGTGGAGATACACAGTCTAATCCAATGTATGAACTGAGAGGGCAGATCAATCACAGTCAGTATGTTTCCCAAGAAATCCCATTGGACAGAATCGAATGCTTTGGATATATCTATTTTCATTGCACAGCGAGGGGAAACTGTGTCTGTGTGATAGTCCTTTACTAGATCTGTGGCTAATAAAACATTCTCGATCAAGAGCCGGTCTTTGATGAAAGCAGACTGATTGAGGCCGATGAATTTGGGGAGAATTCCTTTGAGCCTGTTTGCAAGAATCTTAGATATCACTTTGTATAACACATTACAGCAGGATATGGGGCGGTAATCTTTCATTTCATGAGCCTCTTGCTTCTTTGGAATAAGAGCAAGGATGGTAGAGTTGACACCTTTAGGCAGAAATCCTTTCTGGAAAAAAGATTGAATTGCTGTAGTTACGTCATCACCAACAATAGTCCATGAGTCCCTGTAGAATTCACTAGTAAACCCATCAGGGCCTGGTGCTTTATTCCTTGGCATAGAGAAAATTACTTTCTGAATCTCTTCTTTGGTCACGTCTTTGATTAGAAGTGCTTTATCCGTATCATCACATTGGAAACCCAACAGATCACGGAGATCCTCAACCGGCCAGTCCTCTAGATCCTCTGGTTTCCTTGTTAAAAATTCATGAAAATATCTCTCCGCCTCTTTTTTGATATCCACCTGATCCGCAACCACTGAGCCATCCCCACACTTAATTTCTCTAATGCTGTTACGCATCTCCCTGAGTTTGACAGCATTATGAAATGTTTTGTTACTCTTGTCACCGATCTTAAGCCAATGGAGTTTGGATCTTTGGCTTAAGTATTTCTCCTCAATATCTGCAAGCCTCATCCAGCTCTGCAGCGCTTCAGATTCCTCCTCAACCGCTGCACTAGTTGGCCTTTGCATAGTGATACCTTGAAGATCACATAGCTTGATGAAAGCAGCTTTGGTTCTCTTCGAGATATCGGCTAAAAGATCTCTCCCTAATGCTCGCATCTTTGGTTTCAGTTGTTTAAGTTTCTTCGTAAGTCGGTACATGGCCAAAGTTGAGTGGAATAACGGTTGCGACGTTTTCCATAACTCTGTAACCTCCTTCAGAAACTCAGGATGAGACGATATGGCATTGGTGAATTTGAATGGTTTTCGCACCTTTCCCCCCACCTCTTTCAAATAGAATCGGCACCTCAAATGATCCGAACAACCTCCAGGTTCAAAGACGCTATACGATCTGTCATAAGCATGAATCCAATCTTTGTTAACCAGAACCCGATCGAGTTTTTTGCATATTACCCCCTCCTTACGTTTGTTGCACCAAGTGTAATTCTGTCCATGATATACCAAATCAACCAGTTCGCATTGATTCACAAAGTCTTGGAAATCTCTCATTCCAGGTGGAATAGATGGTGAATTATCATACAGAGAATGTTCTGCCCCCTCTAGAATCTCATTAAAATCTCCACAAAGAAGCCAAGATTTGTCCCGGAACAGAGGAGAAGCATGATGATATCGAAGATCCTCCCAAAGTGTTTTCCGATCTTCCACGAAATTGGAAGCATATATAAATGAAACAAAAAACTCCTCAGTACGGCCTTCTACCATCACTGAAACCGTTATTAACTGAGCTATTTTGAACAGAGGAGTGACTCGCACATTGTCTTTCCAAACCACCCACAATCTTCCCAGCCGATGCTCTTCGTAATTAGATAACAGGGACCAACCCTTAAAAATGTCCGAGAAAATATTAGTTGCTTTTCCTGCCTTGACTTTTGTTTCGATGAGACAACCAAAGTCAAACTTTTCCTTTCTGATCCAATCCCTCACCACACTATGTTTGCTTTTCTTGTTTAAACCTCGGATATTCCAGAAGAATCCCGACATTAAATATGTTTGTTTGAGTTGCGTGATTCCCGAATACCAGGATTGTGGTCCTTGGCATTCATTGCTTTCTGTTGAGATAGGAACTTATGGCTTCCCTTTGAACTGCGTGGTAGAGATTGCCTCAGCGTTCCACCCCCAGCTATTCTTCAGGTCCGTCAAAGTATCCATTCTGCACTGTTCGATTTCTTTCGTACCCGAGTCCTTTTCCTCCTCTGCTTCTTCCCTCTCACTCACTTCAGGCAAGGCAGAGGCTACCATATTTGGGTCTTTGGTCTTTTGCATATCCCTTGTCTCTTGCTCTATTACCTTCTTCTCCACGTTTCCCCCCTCTTCACTCGCCTCACTAAGAATTGCATATCTGGAGTTGGTCAGAATTGAGACTTCTCCGAATTTTAATTCTGGGTTCCTTATGGGACTTCGGCTCGTTTTAGTTGGAGTTGACCAGGCCTTCTCCTCCACATGAGTTGCCTCTGGATTTTCCTGAGCAGTACCCCTTACGGTTACAGTAATTTCCTCCAATGGCTTAGTTTGTGATTTTGCTTCCGATGGCGAAATCGGAGCCGTTTGCTTAATCTGTTCCTCTGAAAACTCCTGCATTTTTGATCCGCCCACCACAACTTTATTCGCACTTTGGTTGCAGTCTTTAATGAGGTGACCCCATTTCATACAACCCATACACCTCGGAGGTAGCCATGGAAAGATATACTCCACCACTGCATCCGGACCTGAATCTGACTTGAAACAAAAACGTTTTGGAAGTGTTTTTGTTAAGTCCACTTCGACCAAAACCTTTGCATCATCTAAACTCTTACAAGTTTCTGTATCCGGGTGGAGCTTTTTTGGCTCGCCCAGTGGACTGGTTAGAGCACATAGACCATTCCATGAGAAGAGCCTCGGAGGTACTTTCTTGACCACAACCCACAGCGGTACTGAGGTCATTTCAGCTGGTTCTGCTTCTACAATCGGACTCCATTTGGTGACAACCATGGGGACGTCACACAAGTTCCACATTCCTCTCCTCAGTATTCTAGCTCTGACATTTGTATCCGGGATACGAAATCGGACAGTAGTTTCATCAACGACGATGACATCAATTTTAAGAGATTTATCTCCAAGAGTCCATATTCTGTTAACAAGAGCATGGATCCTTCCAACAAAAGGAGCTTTTGACAGGAATTTCCCAACTATGAAGTCCTCCCAAAGAGGTGCATCCTTAAACACAATATCTGGTATCTTTGCTGTGGGGATACCATCTATCTCTTCCACTTTCAGCTCATAACGCATCATCTCCTTTTCTTTGCGGACAATTGATGCCCATGATGTAGGTTTTACACCCGTCACTTCTTTTGCACCAGAACTCGGTACTACAGGGACAATCTCTCCCTCTTCGATCTGTGAAACCAAAACCCCTTGTGCTGGTTGAATCACCAAACCCTCCTTCCTCATCGCCTCATGTGCTATCACACTTTCATCTCCTTCCTTTGTATTCTGACAACTATCCAACCATAACACCACGTCTCTCGCTATCACCTCCGCAGTCTCATCTCCAACCGGCCCAACTCCACCCGTCATAGCTCCGTCGGCGGCCGCCGGAGCCCTTACGTAAGGAGGAAGGTCCGCAAAACCCTAATCGCCTTTTTTTTCTCCCTTGCCACGTCACCCCAATATTAAATTAGGTCAGAACAACAACAACTTTTTTTTTTACATTTTGGGTTTCCGTCCAAATTTGGTTTATGTATGCTTGCTCTATTATAATCTATCATTTGTAATTCTATATAGAAAATTGTTATGACTTTAATAATTTGTCGGACCCAAAAAAAGAAATTAATAAAAGAGATCCTTAATCTAGTTATTTTTTTCCCATACCCTACTAATGGGAGGTAACGAGAAGCTGAATAAAAATTTAGAGCATCCGAACATCGAGTTACTTGATCATTCTAATAGAGGTGATTATTAAAAAAAAAAAAACGATATATCAAAATACCTTTAAGCTATGCAAAGTTTTGCTTCATGAAAAAACTTATTGTTTCTTTAGATAAATCAAAGATACGTAGAAGACGATATAGTGAACCAAAGCAAGTATCATAATGCAAATATCATAATTTTGATTCTCTTGATATGTGAACTAACCTGGTATTTTATCTCCTACAAGACCAATCACAAAGAATAAGCAAAGAAGAAGACGAAGCAAAGGTACATGTGTTATCTTCATTACCATTGCGCTCTTCTTATTTTGATGCATATGCTATTCCCTATATTATTTGTAGTATTCTAAATGAACGCGTTTGCATAACCCAATAGTCAACAATGTCAACTTGACAAACCCGATTCGTAAAGCGCTTTTTTCTTCTTTTTCTTTTTGGTAAGAACGCATTTTCCCAAAGTCAACTTGCCAAACCGTTTTTAAAGTTCGTCTAAGGGTTAGACTAACATGTGGATCACTGGATTGTGATCTGTTAGAAGGTACTGATGCAGGTCAGCTTCATCTTCTCTTGTTTGCTCTAATTTGGTTCTTATTCAAAAGTAAAACAGAGAAATGGTTTTTGGAATTTCAAGAAACTTCGTCAAAGGAAAAGTTAAAAAAAAAATCAAAAAATAAACTTTCATATTTTGATGAGTATTATATATGGAGTATTTAAAACGAACGCAGTTGGTGGGTTGAACATATTATAAATAACTTGGAGAGCAAGTTAATGTAATTTGCGGACCAAATATTGTAGGCCATAATTCTTGATCTGCAAGCAGTCTGTTCCCCAAATTATCTCTCATGTAGCTAATTGCTACACTTCCCACCTACGTTACTCTTCTAGCGTTACCAATCACGACGAATGAAGACTGTTTTTGCCAAAGTCAACCTAACAAACCCTCTTTTTTGTTTTTCCAAAAGTCAACTTTACAAATTGTCTTTTTTTTCTTGGTAGATCAGAAGTCTCGTTAACTGAGTCTAACATGTGAACTGTAATCCATTCGAAAAAGACAGTACATAATTTTGGTTTATCGGCTTAGGTTCAAAACAGAGCCAGAAATTTTTTTCATTGAAAGCAAATAGGTGTATATATGATTTTAGGAGTGGGGGCATTGATATTAGGCTTTAATAAATTACACCAATTTTAAAAAATCATTGGGGGCGAATGACCCTGTCTTATACAATATGGCTCCGCCACTTCAAACATCTATAAAAAAATGCTACAAAATTTTGGTTTATCGGTCTTTTCATGCTCATGCTCAATTCCTTATAAGTATAATATTGTCTATTTTAAATTTAAGTGGCAAAGCCCGCACATATTTGTTTTTAGATTCTTTTCCAAAATGTCTCATACTAATTAATTTTGGACATTACTTATATATTAGACACTTTTTGTCTAAACTTCGATGTGGTACTAATCGCGTGCGTGATGAGGGTGTCAAATTTTATCCTGATGAAATCAATAAGCTGCAAGTGCAAAGCTGATCGAGTGTAGTACTTCGGGATCAAATCCATAGGGAAAGAGGTTATTTTCTGCAAAAGTTTTCAAAAGAATATAAAGTAAGGAAGTTTAGAACCAGACGATATTTTAAAAGGTTTTGGTGGTGTCTTTAAAACGTAAAAACTAATCTTGACCGGAAAATACGGAAATCAAAATGACCTAATAACTAGACCTAATAAAATCGACTAAAAACGAGAAAACGACTAAACCTAAATTGCTTGAATGAAAATTGGGTGGAATAAGAAAATAACCTAATGACTAAAGCTTGTATGAAAATCGGCGAAAACTTACAAAGAAGAGACACTGGGTTTTCAGGGAAATTCTCTCCAGGGGATAAACGATTCAAACATTGCTAAAAAGTAATTTAAAACATCATAGCTAAAACTTTTAGAACTCGAGTCACAAACGTATGAATACGCCACTGTCGTGATCATAACCAACTATCTCTCGCAACCCTGACCAGGAGGTTTCTACTCTGGCCCTGGAAGAGAAAAGATGCAAGCTTTCTTAAGGCTCGTCAACATTCAGAGTTTGCCCATAGGTAGGTTTCCACTCCTATGGTTGATATGCTCTTCTCAAACTAGATCTGGCCCTGGATGAATACTTTCGCAATACCAAGGATCAAGATCAGATTGTAGTTCATGACGCTACTCTCATGCATTAAAAATAAATTTAGAAGAAAAAGTTCTAGGACTCGGCTTCAATAGATAATGGAATCCTCATCAAACATATATAGCCCCCATCGAAATCTCTTAAACCCAAAAATAAAACTACTCAGACATGATTAAAGAAAGCAAAAACATTGTATTGAAAAGAGGAATAGAAATCGACATTGAAAAGAAAACAAAGATGGTTCAAGAGATAGATCTCTATCTTCTTAAATCTAAAACAACTCTAAAGAAGGAAAAGTATCAAAAACCTAAAAAAGTTGTATAAATTTATTTTTTGTCATAATTTTTTGTACTTAATTTTGAACAACACTTTTATTTACAATAGTGGATAATTAATAATTATAATATAAATTAATAATTATAATATAAAACACATGTGAAACAAACATTGAATAATGGTTTATATTTTGCTTATATTTTTCTTTATTTTTGCTTTTTTTTTTTCAATATCTTGCAACCAATTTTGTGTAAAAGTAAAATAATATTTAATGAGATCGATTCAAAAAATGGAGGAGAAACCATTGATATACAAATGTTTCCGTAGGCTTTTATTTTTTTGTCATAATTACTTTATACTTACTTTTGATTTTTTTTTTATTAATTACAATATTGACTAATTAATCATTATAATATAAAACACATGAGAAACAAAAATTGAATAATGGATTATATTTTGCCTAAGTTTTTCTTTATTTTTGCCTGTTTCTTTCAGTTTATTGTATCAATCAGATGTTATGTCAAAACGAAGTAATATTTGATGAGATCGATTCAAAAAGAAAGGAGAAAACCTTTAAAATACAAATCTTGTTGTAGGCTATATAAGTTATAGGATAGACAACCATTATTCATTAAATAAATTGAACTAACTAAAAAATGGGTAATCGAGTGGGAGTTCAATGGATTGAAGAGTATGTCAGTATAAGTAAGAGTTGATACTGTCAAATGTCATATTTTTGTTAATTCCATTCCATATTCAATTACCAACTACTACTATATTCAGTTGTTTTTTTTTTTAACCACAGTGGAAAATAGTTGAAGAGAGTGTCCGCAGGTTTCATTTTGAGTTGAGCTAGTTTTATACAGATCAGTAGCAGTGTTGTCATCGGAGGTTCCATTTCTCCTGTCTCGGCCTTCAACGACAACCAATTTGAGATCTCTGTTTTCGAATGGACTGAATATCTTTGCTTTTTATGTTTATTTTACTTTATATTTATCTTCTAAACTATATATATATAGTATATATATAGAGTATAAACTTTTAAATTAATATTCGATAAATTAATACTTCGATTTATTCGTAATTACACTACAAGAAAACATGTCAAAAACCTACGAAAAATATCGTCAGAAAATCGTAGAAAACGGTTCTTTCTTAACAAATTCCTACGAAATTTTCGTAGGAATATGGCATGTTTTTTTGAAGTATAAATTGTTTTGGTTTTAAAATATGTTTTTCAGTCAATTAATTTTTTTTTAAATTAATAACTTTCTAAATTAATAAAAGATAAGAATCTCGATGTTATTAATTTATAGAGTTTTTAATATATATATATATATATATGTATGTATGTATTATAACATATAAATTGTGTAGAACCAAAAACATACAATTGTTGGTTAAGTTTGGAGCAAGTTGATATGTGATATCACACAAAAGGGGCAAAACAGTAACTTATATCGAAATTTTGGATTTTATTGATATTAGATCGGAGAAAAATACAACTGAGTTCATTTCAGAGTGTGATAAACGAACTAAGACTTAGGAAACTAAGAAGCTAGCAATATCTTGAGTTGTCAGTCTCTAAGTCTCTGGGATTTTTCTTGTGTCTTCTGGTGTCGATTCCTCTCCCTTTATATATGTATCCTAAGTCGGTATTCGCGAGATATCTCCTCGATATGGGACCGAGAGGACTTTTCTTTTCTCTCAGGAGTTTTCTTTTTCGTTCGAGAGTTTCAATTTTCGACCGATCTCAGGATCCTTCTCGATTCATTTGAGAAGTTCCGACCGACTTCATGTGAACGGACCAGGTTCGGCCCAGGAGCTCGTCCGGCCTAATTCAGAGCATTGCAAAAATCGAGGAACCACGATTCCCACTGTTGCTTTATAACGCAAGGTTCATTTCGCATTCCTCATTCTCACTTCAGCATATAAAAAGTACGCCACTCTCACTTCTCTCTAGAATTTTTTATCTCTCTAGTTTTTTCGTTTGTTATATCTCTTAGTTCTCTCCGCCGCTCTCCTTGAATTTTCCGATCAATATTCAAACTTTCCGACCTATCTCAAACTTTTCCGATCCATCTTCAAAATTTCTGATCCATCTTCATCCAGTTCTTCAAATCTCCTTCCTCCGACCTCACTTCTCGATCTAAAATATCTCTTAATTCCTTCCTAAGACGTCTCTTCTAACCAAATCCTTCCAGAAGACCGTCGCGATCCATCCGAGGCCAGCTCCTCATCTCAGAGTTCTAGGTCGGTGAGTAATCCTCCGACCTTAACTTGTAAGAACTCCAGGTAGGCGGGTGCTGGAAGTAGCCGACCTAGATCGACGGTTGAGCCGCCCGAACAGTTGGCGAATGAGGCTAGAGAAACAAGGGCCCAGATTGCTCCAGATGCCGACGAGGATGATGATGATAACGACGAGATTGAGGAGCTTAACGAACTCTAGGAAGGAAACCTTGAGGGGGGAGACAATGCCGAGGTCAACGCCAAAGTCTAAACGGTGAATGTTACCTCTGCACCAACATCAGCTCGGAAGACCGTCTGTCCTCGCGATGTACCCGTCTCTACGTGCTCTCCGGGAATGATCCGTACTACTCTTGAAGCATGCGGACTCACAGAAGGCGCAGCTAACATCGCTCCTGACGTCGGAGATCGTCCATGGGACGCCCCCGAAGATTTTCTCTATGTCTACTTGGACTACTTCACCCTATGCAGACTGACGCTTTCGATCCCGTCTCGTTTACTCAGCTGCTGCAACCGACGAAGCATGGCTCTCTCGCAATTGATGCCCGCATCGGTGACGAACTACACAGGATTTCTGTCTCTGTGTGCCGAGCTAAACAAAGACCCGACCAATCGTCTTTTCGAAGACCTCTTTTCGGTTAACCTACACCCGACGAAGGATTGGTTCTTCTCGGCTAATGCCAAGCCTCGGAGATACATCGTTACTGGGGTGAAGTCCAGCAAATACAACGACTGGGAATCAGACTACTTCTTCCTCCAGATTAACGAACTCACCATAAGTAAAACTGATATCCCCGTTCAGTTGGAGTGGCGGATCCCGATTGGTAGTTTTAGACAAACTAAACTTTCGCTCTTAATCTTTATCTGCTCTTTTAACCTTATTCCGTTGTTTGTGCAGGTTGGCATCTCCCAAGTGTTCTTCTTAACTCCGAACTCACAACAGAGTTCCAAACAGATTTCAGTGAGGCCGGTAAACGCTGCTGGCCCGAAGCTTAGGAAGAATATCCTTCGATGCCGAGCTAAGAAATCTGGTAAGTGTTACTTAGTCATTTTCCTTTATACTTTAATTTGTCCGAACTTACTTTCACACTCTCTTTTCCTTCCCTTATTTCAGTAAGGAACCCAAGCCCCTCAAACCAAAAAGGCGAGCGAAGAAGCTGCGTCTTCCTCCGAAACAATCAGCTCCGGAGCCGCAAACCAAACACTTAGCCAAGAAACCCTCGAAGATTTTTTCGCTTGACGAGATCCTGACCTTGTTTGACAACGATGAGCCGAACGATGTGGTTCAAGACCCCATTCCCACTACTGAAGGGGCTGAGCCGAGAGTCGACGAGGTGCCTCCGGTTACAAACTCTCCCGACCATGCTGGTTAGAAAAAGACGAAGAAGAGGAAGTCCTCAAAGAAATCCAAGAGGGGAGAAGGCATTCCTCAGCTTCAAGACGATGATGCCGACCTCAACCCTGCTGGCCCAACGGCCTCCAAGCTTGTGATTCGCCAGTACCAGCCCGAGCCATCGAATGCTTGAAAGAGGCAAGATCGGGACCGTACCGATGACTCTCCTCAATCAAAATCAGCAAAGAGGTCCAAAGTCTGGTTCGTCTATGACAAAGAGGTCCCGCTTGAGGACAATATTGAGGCTTGCACCGACCTCTATCATAAGATTTCAGGAGAAGTACCCAGCATGCCGAAGATCTCCGAGCTGCGGTATCCTAACTTGTACAAGGGAATCACCCATACGACCGCTGTGGTGAGCACTCAAACCTACTTATTTATTCTAAGTATTTTTCTTATTATCTCTGACTTTTTTCCATATTGTTCACAGCTCGCTAGTCAAACCCGACACCTTCGTTGCCGGGTATGAACTTGCCTTGTATGAGGAACAAGTGAGGGTTCATGAGCTGGAGGATCGGATTACCAAGGGCAAGGAATGGCACACAACCGAATTCCGGATGAACGAGGAACTCCACAACGCCGTTGACTTGCTGAAACAAGAGAGCTCTAAGCTGAAGGCCATGAAAGCCGAACTAACCGAGGCTCAAATCCTCCTGTCTCGGGAGTTCAAGCAGGAAAAGGAACGGCTGCAAGGGATGGTGGCTCGCAAGCAAGATCGTGCTAAGAAAGTTCATGCGAAAGCTTGCGAACGCCTTGATATAAGACTCGGGTGAGACTTATATGATTGCGGAATCGTGGGCTTGGTGGGATCAACACGCTGGCTATGTCGCTCTCTCGTGTAGATCAGTGGATGAGGATGGTAAGACAAGGCTTGCTTCCACAAGACTTGAATCGAGATGGGATCTGTCAAGCTGGCTTTAACGCTCTCTCTTGAGGGATCGGTTAGGGGTTTTGAAGTGGATCGAAGGCACCACAAACAAATTCTCTCAAGCACAAGCTAAGAGGAAAACGGCGTTACTTTATTGATATCGGGAAAAAGGTTAAAGTACAAGAGCTGCATGTGAGACTTTATAAACAGTCCGTCAGCTTTGAACCTTCTAGGGTTCGACTCAAAGAAATAAAACGACAATAAGGAATCAAAACAACAGGACTTGTAAAAAGAAATAAAGCAAAATGGCAAAGCGTATCATTTGGACACAAAAATGGAAAGTTCACTTAAAAATAAAAAGAAAAAGAAACTAAATGTGTGCAACCTTTTCTGGACTTGTTCCGTGCACCTCTGATGATCTCTAGTGTGATAGACACCACTAGGATACTCCCATGTTACCTGCACAGATCGTATAAATAGAAAATACCTGGTTAAGGCCGGTTGTGGGCTTGCTTGTTTCGTCGTTGATTAGCTCGTTAGCCTTGAGGTTTTCTTCGTTAGTCTTGATGTTTTCTTCGTCTAGGGTCCTGCCAACGTCGTGTCCTGCGAGTTCTTCAAGTATCTTCACGCGTCCCACTTCATGTTCCTCTTCTTGTCTCATTTGCTCGCTATCGGCTCCGAGTCTTGAAACGGTTGTATCTTGAGGGTCCAATGCGGTCTCGTCGAGATTCTTGGTGTTCCGTGCTCCATTTCCTGTCAAACAAACATGCATACCTGGTTCTAGTTGAGGCGGGTTCTCTTTGAGGCTCAAACGTGCGAAACCCTCCATTATGTCTAAATCGGGTCCTTTGGGGCTGTCTCGCGAGTGTTGCTCTTGAGTCACGGTTTTGAATGCATCTCCAAGTTCCATGGTACTTAGTAATGATTCCACGGCCAAGTTGAACTCTTCTTTAAGCCTTCATGCTTTGGAACGGGTCATTGGTTCTTCTTTGAGCTCGGGAACGATCTTTGGGTCTGGTGATGGTTCGATGGCCTCATCATTCCCTCCCTCTTCAAGAGGTTTTGTCCTCAAAACTGTTTTACCTGCATCATAAGGAGACAAGTCAGCAACATTAAAACTATGTGAAATGTTTAGCTCACCTGGAAGTTCTAGTCGGTAGGCGTTATCATTGATCTTCTCCAGCACTTTGAAGGGTCCATCTCCACGAGGGGCAAGCTTGGAACTCCTTTGCTGTGGGAACCTTTCTGGTCTCATATGTAGCCAGACCCACTCTCCTGGTTCGAATACAAGTTTCTTGTGTCCTTTATCAGCTCTCATTTTGTATTCCTCCGTTTTCTTCACTATGTTATCTCGGGCCTTTTCATGTATCGTTTTCACAAATTCTCCTTTCTTGAGGCCGTCTAGATTAACTTGTTCAGCTTGGGGTATTGGCGAGAGATCTAAAGGCGTCAGTGGATTAAATCCATACACAACTTCAAAAGGAGACATCTTAGTAGCCGAGTGAGTAGCATGATTATAAGCATATTCAATGAAAGGCAAACAATCTAACCATGTTTTCAAATTTCGACCAAGAGTGACCCTAAGTAAAGTAGATAGTGTACGGGTTACCACTTCAGTTTGCCCATCCGTTTGAGGATGACAAGTTGTTGAGAATAGAAGCTTGGTGCCAAGCTTTCTCCAAAGGGTCCTCCAAAAGTGGCTTAAGAACTTAGAGTCTCGGTCAGAGAAAATCGTTCTTGGCACTCCATGTAATCTCACCACCTCTTTAAAAAACAAATCCGCGGTTTGTGTGGCATCATTAGTCTTGTCACAGGGTATGAAGTGCGCCATTTTTGAGAAGCGATCAACAACAACAAAGATCGAGTCTTTGTGCCTGATCTTGGGTAAGCCTAGTACAAAATCCATAGAAATATCAACCCATGGTGCGTTAGGGATAGGTAAAGGTAAATATAGACCATGAGGATGTAACCTGGACTTGGCTTTATGACAAGTAACACATCGTGAGCAGTGTCTCTCCACATCTTTCTTGAGGTGCGACCAAAAGAAGTGGTCAGTGATTACGGCTAGTGTCTTGTCCACTCCAAAGTGACCCATGAGACCTCCACCGTGTGCTTCCTTCAGCAATAGCTCCCTCAAAGACCCTTGTGGAACACATAGTCTCTTGTCTCGGAAAAGAAACCCATCGTGTAGGTGATATGAGGTATAAGCTCCTTTGCCATGTCCTTGATAAGCTTCTCCGAACTCTGGATCTTCTTTGTATAGCTCCTTGATATGCTCAAAGCCGAGTACCTTGGCCTCCATTGTCAAGATCAATGTATGCCTTCTTGAGAGTGCATCGGCCACCACATTCTCTTGTCCCTTCTTGTATTTGATCACATAAGGAAAAGTCTCTATGAACTCCAGCCATTTAGCATGGCGTCTCTTAAGTGCGGTTTGCCCTCTTAAGTGCTTCAAGGTCTCGTGATCAGTATGAATGATGAATTCCTTGGACAACAAGTAATGCTGCCAGGTCTCCAATGCTCGGACTAAGGCATATAACTCCTTGTCGTAGGTAGGATAATTTAGTGTGGCTCCACTGAGTTTTTCACTGAAGAATGCCACTGGCCTCTTTCTTTGGTGCAGTACAGCTCCAATTCCCACCCCAGAAGCATCACACTCCACCTCAAACATCTCATCAAAGTCGGGTAAGGCTAAGGCAGGTGCTTGTGTTAATCGGCTCTTCATGGCTTCGAAAGCTGCATCTTGGGCTGGTCCCCATGAGAATGGCACGTTCTTCTTGATCACCGCGGTTAGTGGGGCGGCCACCGTGCTGAAATCTCGTACAAAACGCCTATAGAAGCTGGCTAGGCCATGAAAACTTCAAAAATGACCAATTGTAGTTGGCGTAGGCCACTCGCGTATTGCCTTGATCTTCTCCTCGTCTACTTGTAATCCCTGTTCACTTACTACAAAGCCTAAGAAAACAAGCTTGTTAGTACAAAATGTGCACTTCTTAAGTTTAGCATATAGGCCTTCATTGCGAAGTGTTTTAAGCACTAGTTCGAGGTGTTGAAGATGATCATTGAGGTTCTTACTATATATAAGTATATCATCGAAATAAACTACTACGAATTTACTTATATAAGCTCGAAGAACCTGGTTCATAAGGCGCATGAAGGTGCTTGGTGCATTAGTCAAGCCAAAAGGAATAACTAACCACTCAAATGCGGTTTTAAATGTGGTTTTCCACTCGTCTCCTTCACGCATTCGAACCTGGTGGTATCCACTCTTTAAGTCTACCTTTGAGAAGATTGTGGATCCCATTAGCTCGTCCAACATGTCATCTAGGCGTGGAATGGGGTGCCTATACTTGATGGTGATGTTGTTGATGGCACGGCAGTCCACACACATTCTCCATGTACCATCTTTCTTGGGTACTAAGAGAACCGGCACAGCACAAGGACTGAGACTCTCACGGATATAACCCTTGTCCATTAGGTCTCGTACTTGTCTCTCTAGCTCCTTAGTCTCCTCGGGGTTCATTCTATAAGCTGGCTTATTGGGCAAAGCTGAACCAGGAACCAAGTCGATTTGGTGCTCTATTCCACGAAGTGGTGGCAATCCTGGTGGTATCGTTTCGGGAAATACATCCTTAAACTTGTTCAAAATAGCTTGTACTTCAAGTGGTATCTCAGAGTCACCTAGACCTGCGCTTAGACACTCTTTAAACATCATTAGTAGCACGGTGCCATTGGCACTCATGGTTTTATAAACATCACTAGATGATAAATAAAGACTGTTTTTACTTAGCTCGGATTCTTTGTTCATGTGCACTTGCATTTCATGTACCTCGGTGGGGCTTAGAGGTGCAAGATTGTACTTACGCTCCTTGTGCATGAAAGAATAATGGTTGGTGCGGCCATTGTGGGTCGTGGCTCGGTCGCATTGCCACGGTCTACCGAGTAATAGATGTCCGGCTTGCATGGGTACTACATCACAAGTGACTTGATCATGGGTTTTGCCAATACTAAACGGTATGGACACTTGCTCGGAGATCTTGAGCTCGGTCTAGTCGTTTAACCACCTTAACTTATAAGAGCGAGGATGCTTTGTCTTCTCAAGACCTAATCTGTCCACCATATACTTGCTAGCCACGTTAGTACAAGAACCACCATCTATAATAAGGTTGCATACCTTGTTTTTGACGGTGCATCTAGTATGAAATATGTTCTCTCTTTGGGCTGTTTCCTCAGGATGAACTAGAACGCTTAGCACTCGGCGAGTTACTAATAGTTCACCGGTATCAGGATACTCTATCTCCTCGTCCATGTCATTAGAGTCGTCTTCTTGCTCATCTTAAGACTCGTAGTTCCCACTTGGTGTGATGATCATGACTCGCTGATCAGGACACTCCCTTGACATGTGTCCCCTGCATTGACATCTAAAACATGTTATATCACGAGTTCTTGATGTGGGATTAGAGGACTTACCTTGTTTGGCTCGGTTGAATTTGGGAGCCTCTGTGCTTTTGCCTTTGAATCTTGATTCAATCTCCACGGCCTTGCCTTTGTCTACTGGTTTAGAACTGCTGGCGTTCCATGGCTGGCTTGTGCGGTTGTGGCTGGTAAGAGCGGTCTTGCGCTTGATTTGCTGCTCCACTTGAACGGCAAGATGCAATAGCTCGTGTAGTCCACTATATTGGGCTCTCTCCACCTTTCTTGCTATTCTCTCTTGTAAACCGTCAATGAACTGCGCCATCAAGGCTTCCTCTGATTCTTCCAACTCCAACAAGTTCATCAGCTTCTCAAACTCCTCAAAGTACTCATCTACGCTTCTGTTTCCCTGAGACAATTTGCAAAAACGCTTTTGTAAATCTCTATGATAGTGTTCAGGTACGTACCTAAATCGTAGGAGGAATTTCATGTCGCTCCCAGTGACGACTGGTCCAAAACGTTGCCTCTTTCTCTCGGCCACGTTTCTGTCCCACCACGCTAAAGCATTATCAGTGAGCTGTGCAGCCGCAACAGCCACCTTCTTGCGCTCAGCGTAGCCATAGCACTCAAATATGTGCTCTAGCCGTCTTTCCCAATCCAAGTATGCTTCGGGATCCGATTTTCCTGCAAAAGTAGGGGGCGTTAGCTTGAGATCATGGCTTTGTTCTCGGGCATCTACTACTCTAGCTGGATTTCTTCTTAGAGGATCAGGTGTCCTCTGCTGACGATGCTGAAGAGGATCAGGTGGAAGTTCATCTTCTAGCTCGGGCATCTCTTCATCATCACTCACGTCACCAGCTAGCACTTGTGCTCCTCGAACCGGGGCTCTCCGTGGCTGTGCCTCAACTCGGTTTATTCTTGCTCCAAGTTCTTGACGAATGTTTCCCATTTGTTGAGTCATGTTCCTCAACTCCTCTCTCATTGTGGTCATCATTTGGACAAGAGCATAGTTCGGAACAGGTTCTCCTTCGGCCATGATGCTAGCTAATCTCACTTGGTGTCCTTGTACTCAACAAAAACAACAACTAGTCAAAAGTACCACCGAATAGTAATAGTAACAAACGCTAAACTATGCGATTCAATACTTAGATGAAACTAAATAACTTTTTGTAGGGTTTTTAAATTGTAGCTTGCAAAGAACGGAAATCAACAGTCTTAAAACTACAATGCAACGGATTTTTTTTTTTTTTTGACTAATGAATACGAAAGCAAGCAACTAAATTTTTCTAGTGTTTTTGGTTTTATGAATCAAAATAAGCTAAACGAGTATGAATAAAAATGAAAGAATGCAAGGGATAGAAAACCAAAGGCAGGAACCTTTGGCTCTGATACCAAAATGATATAAGACTCGGGTGAGACTTATATGATTGCGGAATCGTGGGCTTGGTGGGATCAACACGCTGGCTATGTCGCTCTCTCGTGTAGATCAGTGGATGAGGATGGTAAGACAAGGCTTGCTTCCACAAGACTTGAATCGAGATGGGATCTGTCAAACTGGCTTTAACGCTCTCTCTTGAGGGATCGATTAAGGGTTTTGAAGTGGAACGAAGGCACCACAGAGATGATGGAGGATCTCTGATACTGCGGCTTGCCTCTTGGTGAATCTCACACGCAAGAACACAAACAAAGTCTCTCAAGCACAAGCTAAGAGGAAAACGGCGTTATTTTATTAATATCGGGAAAAAGGTTAAAGTACAAGGGCTGCATGTGGGACTTTATAAACAGTCCGTCAGCTTTGAACCTTCTAGGGTTCGACTCAAAGAAATAAAACGACAATAAGGACTCAAAACAACAGGACTCAAAACAACAGGACTTGTAAAAAGAAATAAAGCAAAATGGCAAAGCGTCTCATTTGGACACAAAAATGTTAAGTTCACTTAAAAATTAAAAGGAAAAGAAACTAAACGTGTGCAACCTTTTCTGGACTTGTTCCGTGCACCTCTGATGATCTCTAGTATGATAGACAGCACTAGGATACTCCCATGTTACCTGCATGATAACACCGGATTTTGACCATTTTTATGGATCATTTTAATATCTTTTACAGGTGTTTTTACTCCATTTTCAAAGGTTTTCAAAGGATTTCTATGTTTCCGGATTTTAAAAGACTTTTCAGGTAATTTGGGATAAAGAGGCACAAAATGGAACAAAAAGACTCTTTTGGATAAATGCAGACCGTCAGAACTCTCATGGAGAGACGAAGACCTTCTCACCGTCTGATCACCCTCAAAATTGGACAACTTATAGAAGAATCAACCAGCTTTCAAATGCACTTGGTTTGGAGACATTCCAAAGGTTGGATCTCAAGATATTTCATTAGCCCCGGAGCCATTCGAAGTCGGTCAACAACTCACCCGACCGCGACCAACAAGCTATTTGCCGCGGTCAGAAGCTTCCCGACCGGGGCCAACAAGCCCATTGCCACGGTCACAACACTCCCGACCGCGGCAATCAATATCCGAGTTAAAGTCCACTTATCTGAAGCCCAAAGTCATTCTCAGCCTCAATTCCGGAACCCTAGAGACCATGGAGTATTGGAGACTATAAATACATGTCATTTAGGTCGTTTTTAAGGAGAACCCTTCATACTTTACAGAAACCCTTTTCCTTTAGCCGTTTTTATGAGATTTTTGTAGAAGATTGTTCAAGTCCGAGTTCTTCAATAGAGAAGCTTTCTTTATCTCTTTTCTTTACTGTTTTTCATTACTTTTATTAAAACCAATGATGATGTCGAACTCAGCCATGTCTGAGTAGATCCCGAGTTGGGCTTAGGGTTCCCGAAAGGGGCTCTCATAATCGATTAAGACATCTAGGTTTATAGATCTGGGATTTCGACCTGTTCTCTGTTTATTCTTGTTCTTATTGCATGTATGCTTGATTGATCACCTAGTATCTGATCTAGATAGTTAGTGTTGCGAAAGTTTTCATTAAGTATCAGCCCTAGAATGAAACAGGCGATTTTTCCGTAGGAGTGGAAACCTACCTGCGGCGAGATCGTGAGTATTGACGAGTCTTGTGCAGCTCTTGCGTTCTCTCCCTTCCAGGGCCAGAGTGGAAACCTACTGGTCAGGGTTGCGAGAAACAGTTGGTTATGATCACGACAGTGACGTAGTCATACCGCCGTACTCTAGCTCTAGAACCCATATATCGTTATCTGTCAATCCCAATCTATCTACCTTAGTGTTAAAACCGATTATGATCCCTTAGAGTTCCCAAAAGCTCAGCTTTTTTAGCCATAGTTTACAATTCCATCGATTTTTACTTGCTTTCTTAGACCTGCATTTCAATTTCCTTAGTTCATTATTTACTTGCTTTATTTACCTTTCATGCGATATCTTACTTGCCTTATTAGTCTTTCATTCGATATTTGCCTATTCTATTTGCATTCCTTTCGATTTTCTTACCTGCTTTTTAGGATAGATTTATTTGCTTTCTTTTGTTTTAGTTTAATTCGCAGGAAAAACAACCAACCTTTAAAACCGATTTAGTCTAGACACAAAGTTAAAAAGCGTAGAAGAATACCAGGCACACAAATCTCTGTGGATTCGATCCCTAAATACTACAACTGATTAGCTGTGCACTTGCGGCTTTCATTTGTTTTGTTAAGGGTAAAACTTGTTCCCTCATGTAGTTGACACGAACACATCACTGCACAGATCGTATAAATGGAAAATACCTGGATACAGCCGGTTGTGGGCTTGCTTGTTACGTCGTTGATTAGCTCGTTAGCCTTGAGGTTTTCTTTGTTAGTCTTGATGTTTTCTTCGTCTAGGGTCCTGCCAACGTCGTGTCCTGCGAGTTCTTTAAGTATCTTCACGCGTCCCACTTCATGTTCCTCTTCTTGTCTCATTTGCTCGCTATCGGCACCGAGTTTTGAAACGGTTGTATCTTGAGGGTCCAATGTGGTCTCGTAGAGATTCTTGGTGTTCCGTGCTCCATTTCCTGTCAAACAAACATGCATACCTGGTTCTAGTTGAGGCGGGTTCTCTTTGAGGCTCAAACGCGCGAAACCCTCCATTATGTCTAAATCGGGTCCTTTGGGGCTCTCTCGCGAGTGTTGCTCTTGAGTCACGGTTTTGAATGCATCTCCAAGTTCCATGGTACTTAGTAATGATTCCACTGCCAAGTGGAACTCTTCTCTAAGCCTCCTTGCTTTGGAACGGGTCATTGGTGCTTCTTTGAGCACGGGAACGATCTTTGGGTCTAATGATGGTTCGATGGCCTCATCACGCCTGGAGAAGGTTATCCAGAGCCTGAACGATGCTGACCGAGCTTGTAAGCCTTACCTTGTGGTGAATCAGCTCACCGGAGTTCTCGGATTTATCAAGAACCTGAAGAAGAAAGGGCTCAACGAGATACCGGCTGACATGGTGGCGGATTTTGAATCGAAGTATGCGGCAGCACTGCAGGAGTACAAGTTTATTGACGCATGCGTCCTTACCGAGGATGACAAGCGCTTGTCGCCCCTTACCGAGTCAGATGTCGGTGATCCTGTTGAGGCTCAAAACCAGGCGGGAATCAAGGAGTTCGGGTCGAACGAGGATATGATCAATGGTGATCAAGCAGCTGCTTCGAAGACCGCTTGATTCTTTTTATCTCTTGCTTTTACTTCATCGAACTTAATTTCCCTGGATGGGTTTAATGTATTTGGTTTATTACTTTTGCCCTCGGTGGGCTTTTGCTTAACTGTTTTCCCCTTGGTGGGTTTTATTTTATCGTGAGTTTTCATTCGCACAAAATATGCTAAGTGTTAGGACGGACTTAGATAATTTAACATGGATGCTTTAGCTCGGTCCAAACTTAATCGTATTTATCTTTATAGCGAGTTATATTAACTCGTCTTACGCTTGTGAGTGTTGAGAACTTTGGCTTACGGTGCGAATCTAAGGAGTTCCGCTTTTTGGTGCGAGCGTTAGGAGCTCGGCCTGGGGGACCCAATTGAGTTTTATCATACTGGAAGAGTGATTAATCGAACCCTTGTAAACGCATGATATGAACTTAAGATCTTCTAAGTCGAACCGAAGTGTGCAAGATGGACTCGGCTTATTGTTCTTGGTGACTTAGAAATTTTATTGGAGGACTGGCCCCGACTTAATGATGTGGAGTTTACCACAGTCCCTGTGTGGGTGTTAGCGAGATGGATCTCGGCTTTTTCAGTTTGTATTCATGTGGAATGCTATCGAACAACTGGCCAGGAAATCGATGTGATAAATTTTGAGTTCGGTATTTCGTAAGTACAAACTTAGACGTCTCAAGATTTAACTTAATAAGATTTTATTGATGTTATAGCTGGACTCGGTGACGAGCTGCCTACGTACCCTGAAAAGGGATCAAGCCATTCGTAGTTCTAAGTACAGAGACTGATCTCTCCGAACGTAGTAGTTCGGAGGCTTTTTATTTTATTTTTTTGTTTTTTTGGTCGGGATCATCGACCTAGTAATAGTAACGCTTTGGAATCAGTGTTCTGTCAATCATCATTAGTTGGTGAGGTCCTTCTGATAACACCGTATTTTGACCACTTTTATGGATCGTTTTGAAATACTTTTTCTATGTTTTTTATTGCTTTCAAGTACTTTTATTATGTTTTTTTAGTATTTGTAGTTCCAAGACTCTTTTCAGGAAACTTAGGGAAAAGCTTAACAAAATGGATAGAAAACCAGATTTTCAGCTCAGAGTCAAACCGTCAGAAGTTTACCCCCGATTGAAGGCCTTCTCACCGTGTTATCCAGCTAATTTGGAGATCTCAAATATGGAACTATCAGCTTTCCAGCACACTTTACAGCTTGGCAATCTAACGGTTCAATCAAAAGATACGCGAAGAGCAAGATGTCCCGTAAATCAGCCGGCAAGCATTTCCACCCGCAGCCAACAGCCATTTCACCACGGTCAGAGGCTTCCCGACCACGACCAAGCACCCATTCCCCGCGGTCACGCACTTCCCGACCGCGGCCAGCCAACTCCGAGTTAGAAGGCCCATTTCTGAAGCACAAATCATTTTCTCAGTCTCAATTCTGGAACCGTAGACACCAGAGAGCATTGGAGATTATAAATACTTATCATTTAGGTCGTTTTTAGGAGAGAAAAAATATTTTAGAAGAAATTTTACTTTAAGCTTTTGTTTTTAGGTTTAGAGAGAGAGAGAGATCTATCTCTTGAACCCTTGTTCTTTCTTTTTCAATTTCGATTATCGCTCTACTTTTTAATACAATATTTTTGATTTTGTTCATCATGTTTGAGTAGTTTTATTGTTGGGTCAAGGGGATTTTTGATGGGGATATATATGTTCGATGAGGATTCAATGAGCTATTGAAGCCGAATCTTAGAACTTTTTCTTCTGAATTTACTTTTACTGCATGAGACTAGCATCATGAACTACAATCTGATCCAGATGCTTGGTGACACGAAAGTGTTCATCCGGTGTAACATCTAGTTTGGGAGAGCAAAACAAACATAGGAGTGGAAACCTAACTATGGGCGATTTGTGAATGCTGACGAATCTTAAACATAATGCATCTCTTCTCTTCCAGGGCCAGAGTGGAAACCTATTGGTCAGGGTTGAGGGAGATAGTTATCTATGACCACGACAGTGGCGTATTCATACGTCCATGACTCTAGTTCAAAAAGTTTAAGGTAAGATCTTATCAAATTTACTCTCTAGCAATGTTTTGAATCGTTCATACCCCAGAGAAAACTTCCCTAAAACCCAGCGTCTCTTTTCTATAGATTTACATCGATTTTATTTCAAACTTTAGTTCATCAATTTCTTCTCTTAATCGATTTTTATTTAAGCAATTAGGTTTAGCCGTTTTCTCGTTTTTAGTCGATTTCATTAAGTTTAGTTATTATGTCATTTTAATTTCCATATTTTCTCGTTAAGATTAGTTTTTACGTTTTAAAAACACCACCAAAACTCTTACAAAAATCGTCTGGTTCTAGACTTCCTTACTTTATATTTCTTTCGAAGACTTTTGCAGGAAAGATCCTCCTTCCCTGTGGATTCGATCCATAAGTACTACAATCGATCAGCTGTGCACTTGCGCCTATTGATTTCAGTTAGGGTAAAACTTGACACCCTCACGCAGATACACATCAAGTTTTTGGCGCCGTTGCTGGGGAAGGCACGTGTTTTCTTTTCCGCAAAACCCTAAGAAAGGATGGTAAATCGACTCTAGAACCCTTTGTCTGCATATTTCCATTTTTCTTTTCTTTTGTTTTCAGTCCCGAAGCAATGGACCCTATAAATCGAAATCCCTACTATGAGGGAGGTTTTTACAACACTCCTCAAGCCACCAGACACAGAGAAGAGCAATACATACGCGATCTCTATGACGAAGTTCAAACCTCAAACTACCAAACGTTCCTGAACGAGCCCTACGTGCCTCCAATGGTAAACCCTAGACAACCTATGCATCGCCTATCTCATCAGATTCTCCAACAAGAGGAGAACGTCCAGCTCAGTATTCGATTGAGTCAGCTTGAAGCGGTAATCATGCAGTTTATCGCAGTTTAAGCCATGTCAAGAGCCGCCCTTCATTAGAGAATTGACAACATGTCGACTCACTTTAACAAAAAGCTCGAAGATCTTTCTGCTCAAGTTAAAACCATCGAGACTCAAGGAAACAAAGACGCCGAGACTATCAAGGAGAGGATAGAAGCGGTCGAAGGACGAGTCGGAGAGAACGAATTCAGCATTCGCAAAGTTAGTGGAAACATCCGCACCTTAGAGATCAAATTCGATGAAGCAGAAGAAACTATCAATGACCATAACAACCAAACGTACTCCTACGTGGGAGAGATTTGGGATGGAGTACACAAGGTTTGAGAAAAGGCAGAAGAGATTGACTCAACCGTGGACAAAGTGGTCTATGCCCTTGATAAAGTCGAAGAGAAGGTTGAAAAGCTTATGAAAGGACGTGAAACGCATGGTTCGACGCTTCCCATCAAAGATCTTGACCTAAAAGAAGAGGAAATAGAGTTGAAAGATACAAAAATCAGTTTAGATGGAAAAAGGAGAAAATGAAACGACTGAACCATCTCGGAGTCTCTCACCCACGGTCACAACTCCCGCGACCGCGACCAACAACCCTCCAGTCGCGGTCGTGAGTCTCCTACCCGCGGCAAATAGCCCTCCTCCCGCGGTCGTGAGTCTCCTACCCGCAGGAAATAGCCCTCCTCCCCCGGTCGTGCATCCTCCACCTGCGGCAAACCATCAGTCAGATTCGCATCAGCCTTTTTCGATTCTCACAGCTCAGTGTTCATTAGTTGCACCTGCTGGAATGGTCAGGACTCCTTTTCTTGAGCAAACAATGTACGCCATCAGCTCCAAAATATCTCAGGAAGGAAATGAGGTACTTCCCTGCAACATAGTTTTAGCTTATGAAGATGAATATGAAGGATAATATCTCGAGGACGAAGACTATTGTCTGTTCATAGAAGGGGGCAATCCAGAAAAATTGGTGGAATTAGGAGCACCAATCTCCAGGGAAAGACTCATTGAATTCAACAAGTTTGTGAAAACGATCCCTCTTTATACAGGTTTTGATGATATATGGCATATTGGTTGCTTGCAAGTTTTCTTTAGGTACAGCAACGAGACAAAGGAGGATATCCGAACCTACTTTGGGAGAGCCAGACGCCTGTCCTTTCCTAGGACATCACCTGATGCTGCAATTTATTCAATTCACCTTCAAAGACCTGAAGAATGCAGCTACTACACCAACAAAATCAGCAAAGAAAAGCTCGATGAGTTCAATGATGTAGTTCGAAATTTACCTGAAGGAATAACCTTTGCCAGAGCTTGCAAGGACTTCATGATAGGCCACTACTTATGTGAGAGCAAGGAATCAATTACTGAAATAGAAGACTTGTTCAATCATGCCAAAAGAGGTAAACCTATTCGAACACTTCACAAAATCGAAGGTGCAGGTCAGTTTCTCATCTCTTGTTCTATTAGAGGTGAAATGTTGAAAGATATACTTTGTGATTCTGGAGCTTGTCTTAACATGATGTCCAAGGCAATTGCTTTGAGACTTGGTATTAAAAACCTGCGCAGGACTAGAGCAAGGATTAGTCTAGCTGATGATTCCAATGCAACACCTCAAAGAATAGGTCATGACATTCCTTTGAGAATAGGAAATTGCATTGTGCCTGTCGACTTCTACATTGTCGAAACAAGAGACGCAGCACACCCAGTGATTCTTGGATGGTCTTTTCTAGCAACTTCCGGAGCTATAATGGACTGGCCAAACCGGAGGATTTCATCTAATATCGACAAAGACGTCTTCATAGAAGCTGTCCCATACAACAGCAAGGCAGGAAAACGTTCTGCAACAGAAGAGTTTGAAGAAAAAATTTGGAGTGACGAAGAACCTGCTAGGCAAAGCAAGGAGATGTCGAAAAAGACTTGTCTCAGAACAAGATCTTACTCATTGGACTAAGCAACGTCATACACCATAGTCGAGCTAAACGACTTAAAACAAAAACGTTTAATGGGAGACAACCCATTTAGGTATTGTTTTCTTTAGGACTTTTCTTTCTTTTTCTATTGATCTTTTTCTTTTTCTTAGTTTCAGGTGTTTCTTATGTAAAAAAAGTCAAAAAAATCAAAAAACCGAAAAAACCAAAAAGAAGGATGGTCCCTGACTGCTCGGCCCAGCAAGAACCAAGGAGAAGCAGGAAACAGGCCGCATTTAAGCCCCCATGGTCGCAGGCTTTCGGATTGCGGGAAACACCACTTTGACCGCGGTCGCGTCTTTCTGACAGCGGCCGGGCACCAGTTTACTGCAGTCGCGTGACCTCTGACCGCGGTAAATGGTCGTTCAGATGATACCCGACCCCAAACCACCCACATCACCTCATTCCACCTCACCAAGCCCCACTCCACCTCATTCATCACTTCCCACCACCTTCCATCACCACCTATCACCTTCCCAAACCTCTTCAAATGGATCCGGTCCATCTCCACCAGCATCCCGGATCCAGGTAAGTTCTCTTTGGCCTTACCAAATTCGATTATCTATGCATTTTTCTCATCCAATCTCGACTTGTTTCACAGTGAGGACAGTGTGATTTAAGTCTGGGGGAGGATTTCATCCCTTTCTAACCACTTTTCTTTCATGTGTCTTGCATTATCTACCTTTTTTTCATTTTCCTTAAAGTTTTTCAAAATGGTTTTTCAAAATCGGTTTTCAAAAACAAAATATTTTTTAAAAGGAATGGTGAACATGAATCAATGATAGTTGCCTGTATGTTTTTAGACTGTTCCTAGTGACATGCCCATTCATGATTTAAGACTAGATTAGGCGGTAGCTAAGCACATTTGAAACAAAGTACTCCAGAGGAGTTTGAATGATTTCGATTTAGATGAAGGAATACACTAGCTCTGTTTTATTTGGACTTAACTTGGACTTAATTCACTCATTAAAGCATTAGACCAGGGAAACGAATCATACATTCATGACTCCTTTACCTTTTTTACCACTCTTTATTGATCCTGAATGGCTAGTTCATCTTTAGCTAGTTCCCTACCTTAATAAAGCCTCTTTCAAACCACATGCACTCTTGTTTTCTATTGTCTTATATGCAGATATGTGTAAAAAAGTTGGAGATAAAGAGGAACGATGCAGTTTTCAGTCACCAAAGACAGAGACCTGCGATTTTGCTGGAAAACTTCCTAGAAAGATTCAACACATGAGGAAGCTCAGTTTACCTTAGAAAAATCTCAAATTTTGGTACAATCTCATCCTCTAGTCTCTAACTATTCAAAAGGCATTTCCCCTTTTCAAATAAAAAAAAAATCCGAAAATAGAAAAGAAAAGGAAATAAAAGCCTTACAGAGTCTAGAGAGGTCGAATTTTAAGTCCCAAGGCAAGCTAGAGTTCGATTTAATGGAGTTTTAGATATCATTTTTCTGATTCTCGGAAAGAATCTAAGTCTGGGGGGATAGCTGTTCACAACAAAGGAGGAAGGATTATGCAACAACATTGGACAAGAAGAAGTGACTGAAAATTGTGGTCATCAACAGGTCTGTATCTCTCTTGCGGTTTTGCATAATATCTTGCATCCTCCTGATTCATCAGGTAACCCGAAACACTTTAACTCCACCACTTAAACAGCCCTTTAATGCCAAACGCCGTCTACTCTGGATGATATCTTTGATAAGAATTCACTTTTGCACTTAATGAATGTAGAGAGCTAGTTGACTGGAATCAGATTGTTTAAGTTTTGCATGACGGAAAAAGTGGACTAGTATATTTTGTGTCTTGGTGAGAATTTTCTAGACTAATTTGTGGATTGATGCACGATCTTTGGTCCTAGTTTAGGAGTTTATGTCTCTGAGATTTGTGCATTTCCTATTTTTGTTTTCAGTAAACCAGCTTAGACTTTTGCTTTGTTTGGGGACAAACAAAGGTTTTTAAGTCTGGGGGAGTTGATAACACCGTATTTTGACCACTTTTAGGGATCGTTTTGAAATAATTTTTCTATGTTTTTTATTGCTTTCAAGTACTTTTATTATGTTTTTTTAGTATTTGTAGTTCCAAGACTCTTTTCAGGAAACTTAGGGAAAAGCTTAACAAAATAGATAGAAAACCAGATTTTCAGCACAGAGTCAAACCGTCAGAAGTATACCCCGATTGAAGGCCTTCTCACCATAATATCCATCTCAAATTTGGAGATCTCAAAGAAGGAACTATCAGCTTTCCAACACACTTTACAGCTTGGCAATACAACGGTTCAATCAAAAGATACGCGAAGAGCAAGATGTACCGTAAACCAGCCGGCAAGCATTTCCACCCGTAGCCAACAACCATTTCACCACGGTCAGAGGCTTCCCGACCACGGCCAAGCACCCATTCCCCGCGGTCACGCACTTCCCGACCGCGGCCAGCCAACTCCGAGTTAGAAAGCCCATTTCTGAAGCACAAATCATTTTCTCAGTCTCAATTCTGGAACCGTAGACACCAGAGAGCATTGGAGATTATAAATACTTATCATTTAGGTCGTTTTTAGGAGAGAGAAAATATTTTAGAAGAAATTTTACTTTAAGTTTTTGTTTTTAGGTTTAGAGAGAGAGAGAGATCTATCTCTTGAACCCTTGTTCTTTCTTTTTCAATTTCGATTATTGCTCTACTTTTTAATACAATATTTTTGATTTCGTTCATCATGATTGAGTAGTATTATTGTTGGGTCAAGGGGATTTTTGATGGGGATATATATGTTCGATGAGGATTCAATGAGCTATTGAAGCCGAATCTTAGAACTTTTTCTTCTGAATTTACTTTTACTGCATGAGACTAGCATCATGAACTACAATCTGATCCAGATGCTTGGTGACACGAAAGTGTTCATCCGGTGTAACATCTAGTTTGGGAGAGCAAAACAAACATAGGAGTGGAAACCTACCTATGGGCGATTTGTGAATGCTGACGAATCTTAAACATAATGCATCTCTTCTCTTCCAGGGCCAGAGTGGAAACCTATTGGTCAGGGTTGAGGGAGATAGTTATCTATGATCACGACAGTGGCGTATTCATACGTCCGTGACTCTAGTTCAAAAAGTTTAAGGTAAGATCTTATCAAATTTACTCTCTAGCAATGTTTTGAATCGTTCATACCCCAGAGAAAACTTCCCTAAAACCCAGCGCCTCTTTTCTATAGATTTACATCGATTTTATTTCAAGCTTTATTTCATCATTTTCATTCTCTTAATCGATTTTCATTTAAGCATTTAGGTTTAGCCGTTTTTCTCGTTTTTAGTCGATTTCATTAAGTTTAGTTATTAGGTCATTTTAATTCCCGTATTTTCTCATTAAGATTAGTTTTTACATTTTAAAAACACCGCCAAAACCCTTAAAAAAATTGCCTGGTTCCAAACTTCCTTACTTTATATTTCTTTCGAAGGCTTTTGCAGGAAAGATCCTCCTTCCCTGTGGATTTGATCCCTAAGTACTACAATCGATCAACTGTGCACTTGCGCCTATTGATTTCATTTAGGGTAAAACTTGACACCCTCACGCAGATACACATCACCTTCCCAGTTTGCACCAAGTTTTCCTGCATTCTTTTCTTCGGTGTTTTGGTAGACTTTGCGAAGGACGAGGTCGGCATCTTCGAAGTGATGACAAATAACCTTTTTATTGTAGTAGCGAGCTGCAAGTTTCTGGTAATTCTCTATCCGAAGTAAAACCTGTTCGCGTTGCTCTTCGACTAAGTCGATTGTGTGTAACATGATGTCTTTGTTGACGTCTGGTTGTTGAGTGAGCATAGTTCAGTGAATACTAGGAACGTTCAGTTCGGCGGGGCACATGGCTTCTGTTCCATACGCAAGAAAGAAAGGTGATTGCCTAATAGATCGTGGAGGTGTGGTTCGATGGGACCAGAGAACGCCGTCGAGTTTGTTTGCCCATGTTCCCTTTGCCGTGTCGAGCCGCTTTTTGAGGCCGTCAATGATTGTCTTGTTGGTTGCTTCACCTTGCCTGTTTCCTTGTGGGTACTTCGGAGAGGAAAAGCTCAGACGAATCTTCCACTTGGCGCAGAAATCAGTGAAAATGATGGAAGTGAATTGAGTTTTGTTGTCTGTGACGATCTCATACGGTACTCTGTGTCGGCAGATAATGAACTTCCAAACGAACTTCTTGACATCAATGCCATGGATTTCAGGGTATGCCTCAGCTTTGAACCATTTGGTGAAGTAATCGGTAACGACGAGCACATATTGCTTCTGGCTGGTTGATCGACGAAAATGTCCGGCAATATGCCAAGGAGAGAGATCCAGAGGGATTCCCCCCATTGCCTTCGTGTTCCTTTTGCATAACTTCCATGATGTTGTTTCCGTGGATGCAGGTTAAGAGCGCGCCGATGCATCTCCATCTAAGTAAAGTTTCTTTGATGACGACGTATTGAGCTGCTTGAGTTTTGAGTCTCCGAGCTGCTCATTTGTCAACAATAAACGTGCCATCGTCGATGTAACCTACAATTTCCAAGGTCTAGTCTTCGGGCTGGTGTTCACCTTTGGCCTTGATGTCGATTGGGACGTGTTTTCCTTCGAACTCATCATTGGGATTGGACTCGGTGTCGCTAGGTGTGTCGGGTTCAACATTGAGGTCGGCGACAGGCTCTGTCGTCTTTTTCTTCCTTGTTAGGGGTGGTGCTAAGTTTGTGTGTGCTTAGTAATCACGGCGTCGCATGATGATGTTACAGACGGCGCCGGGTCGATGCTAGGTCAGTCGATTGCCTCGACCGGGATCGTTCGTCAAAGATCAGGATCCGAATTATACGCCAGAGTAGCTAAGGCATCGGCTGAGGCGTTCTCATCGCGTGGTATCTTCGTGAGCTCGAAGGTTGGGAAATCTGAAGTAAGGTCTTTGAGGATCTTCAGATACGCATCCATGCGATCGTTCTTTGCTTCATATTCTCCGTGAAACTGGTTTGCCACAAGCTGAGAGTCGCAGTATGCATAAATATGTTGAGCGCTGATTCTTTTGGCGAGTCGTAATCCAGCGATAAGTGCTTCAGACTCGGCTTCCTTGTTTGACGCCAGGAATCCAAGGCAGAAAGATTGCTCGAGGATCTCGTCATCGGGAGATTTAAGGCGAATACTAACGCTAGATCCTTTGTTAGAAGAGGAGCCGTCGGCATGAAGGATCCATGGTTGCACAACTGGGTTGGTGTCAACGAGCTCTAGAGGCAGTTTGATCAGGAAATCTGCCAATACTTGGGATTTGGTCGCGGTCCGGTTCCTGTACTCAATGTCATATTCACTGAGCTCGATTGCCCACTTAGCAAGCCAACCTGACTGACTTGGGCTATGGAGGAAAGTGTGAAGTGGGTGATCGGTTAGAACGATGATGGCATGTGATTGGAAGTAAGGTCGTAGTTTCCGTGCTGAGATGACAACGGCGAATGCGAACTTCTCTAGATTTGGATATCGATATTCCGAACCATCGAGGGACTTGCTTATGTAGAAGATTGGTTTCTGCTCGCCTCTGTCCTCTCAAATGAATACGCTGCTGACTACATACTCTGAGATCGCGATGTAAAGATAAAGTGTTTCGCCGGTTTCTGGTCTGGAAAGAACTGGGGGAGTAGACAGCTACCTCTTGAGTTCGGTGAAAGCTTCTTCACATTTGTCGTTCCATTCTAAGTGCTGGTTTCCTCGGAAGAGTTCATGGAACGGTAAGCATTTGTCCATGGATCAGGATCTGAACTGGTTGAGTGCCGATATTCGTCGTGTTAACCGCTGGACCTCTCGTTTGGTCGTATGAGAAGGGAGTTTGAGGATTGCTGCTATCTGTTTTGGATTAGCTTCAATACCTTGTTGAGTGACGATGTACTCGAGGAATTCGCCCGACGTTACGACGAAGGTGCACTTGGTGGGGCTTAACTTCATGCCGTACTAATCAAGTATATCGAAGCAGGTGCGGAGATGGCCGACGTGGTCAGCTGCAACGAGTGATTTGACAAGCATATCGTCTATGTAGACTTCCATAGTTTGACCGAGTTGACTTGCGAGCATCCGGTTGACGAGGCGTTGGTATGTCACACCAGCATTCTTCAAGCCGAATGGCATGACTTTGTAGCAATAAATGCTGTGGTCGGTGATGAATGATGTCTTCTCCCGATCTTGAGGATGCATAAGGATCTGGTTGTATCCGAATAACTCATTCATGAAGGAAAGGAGTTTGTTCCCGGCAGTTGCTTCAACGAGTCAATCAATGTGTGGTAACGGAAAACTGTCTTTGGGACAGGCTTTCTTGAGGTCGGTGAAGTCAACACTGATTCTCTACTTGCCGTTTTCTTCTTAACGATCATCGGGTTTACCAGCCAATCGGGATAATTGACTTCGGTAATTGACCTTGCCTTGAGTAAATGCTCAACCTCATCGTTGACGGCCTGTGCCTTCTCTGGTCCGAGCTTTCGGCGTTTCTACTTAATAGGTTTGTAAGTTGGATCAATGTTGAGCTCGTGACAGGCGATCTGTGGATCGATTCCGGGCATATCTTCGACCGACCATGCGAAGGTGGAGGAGTGCTGCTTTAAGAAGTGAACGAGGCTTTCCTGGATCTTTGGGTCAAGCTTAGTGCCGATACCGACCTTGCGTGCTGGTTGTAGCTCGTCGATGCAGACTTGAGTGATGACTTCATGTTTAGGTTTTGACTTCTGAATGATGAGGTCGGTTGTTGTACCATGTGAGCTGATGATGCAAGCTTGATTGGCGGATCAATGTCCAGATCATGATAAGATGCATGAGATGGTTACTATTGAGGAACCCAATGTAGATGCATACTGATAATACTATTGAGGAACCCAATGTAGATGCTAAACGATTTTATGATTTGTTAGATGCTGCTAATCAGTCACTCTGTGAAAGATGTAGAGAAGGTCATTCTAAATTATCGTTAACAACTAGGATGATGTCAATTAAAACTGATCATAATAGTTGAGGTTTGTATGAATGATTGGGCTGATCTTATGAAAGAGTATCTCCCGTAAGATCATTTGGCCACCGAAACATACTATAAAATACAGAAGTTGGTTTTTAGTCTTGGTCTGCCTTCTGAGATGATAGATATATGTGTTGATAAATGTATGATTTTCTGGAAAGATGATGATAAGCTGTAAGTATATCGATTTTTCCAAAAACCAAGATACATGCTGCACACTTCTGGTTGTAAAAGGATACCGTACCAGCAGATGTGGTATCTTCCTATAACTGATAGGTTGAAACGACTCTACCAAATTGAAAGGACAGATGCGTCGATGAGATAGCATGCAGAACATATACAAGTAGATGGAGAAGTTACTCATCTGTCAAATGCAAAAGTGTAAAAACACTTTACTATGGTACACCCAGACTTTGCTAATTACAAACAAAATGTCTATCTTGGCCTTTGCACTGGCGGATTTAGTCTATTCAATATGTCTGGTAGGCAATGTTCTTTATGGCCAGTAATCCTGACGCTGTATAACCTTCCCTAAGATTTGTGCATGCAAAGATAATTTATTTTCCTAAATAATTTAGTTACAGGTCTCAACGATCCAAAGCGCTTCTCGATGTGTTTTTGCAGCCATTCATATATGAGTTGAAACAGTTGTGGTTTACAGGTGTTTGAACATATGATTGTTCGAAGGAAAAAAATTTTACAATGTAGGTGATGCTTATGTGGACAAGCGATTTTCCCGCATACGATATGCTATCAGGATGGACTACACATGGGAGGTTATCTTGTCCTTATTGTCTCAATCGAACTGATGCGTTTCAGCATAAAATGGTAGGAAAAACATGCTGCTTTGATTGTTACCGCAAGTTTTTACCGAAAACCCATCCATATCGGAGGAACAAGAGATTATGTAAAAAGAATAAAATTGTTCGTGTCCCTCCACCAATTTATCTAACAGGAGAAGATCTTGAAGTTTAAATCGATCATTGGGGGGCACAGGAAATAGTAACTCATGGGGGAAACTGACACATTCCAGCGAATATGCATGATAGATAATGAGTTAATCATAATTGGCACACTCCATCGCATATGTCCAATAAATATATTTAAATCACGACGTAAATTCATCATTAATTAACGACGTTCCTAAGTCGAAATATTTCCAACGATTCTACAATGACTGAAAATTAACAACGAATTTTTGACGATTATGTTTAATGACGACATGATGTCATCTGATTTACGACGATTTTACGACGAAATGGTTGGCCACTATAAACAATCTTTTATTGTCAGTCTGATGTAATTTTACATTAATTCACCATCGATTTTACGAGAAGATTATTATCGTCGTAAACTCGTTGTACAATTTATCACGCTTTTACATCAAATCGTTTACGTTGATTTTTTCATCGTCCCAAAGCGTACGATGATTATACGACAATCCTTCATATACAACAATTTATTTTTGATGATTTGGAATTCGTAGCCAATTCGTCCCTAATCGTTATTTACAATGAATTTACAATGATTTTTGGGCATCGTAAACTCATTTTTTTCTTGAAGTGATTGTTATCCTCATCTCCCCCTTTAACGACCTTTGACCTGGGCTGCACACCCCGTGATACGATTATGGACCCAGAGGATGATCCAGACAAAGGAATCGAGGTTCCGGACGAACACTTGGCTGTACCGGATGGACCCATGACACGATCTAGGGCTAAGAGGCTGACAGGGACGGTTCAGGCTGTGCTTAACGGGATTAAGATCGGACCAGGCGACCCAGCATCACCCTAAATTGTGACCATGCTCATGAACGCCGGCTGTAACTAATCTTATCTGGGTGATGGCTTAATACTCTTTTTCCTTACACTCGGGTTTGTCCCAATGGGTTTACCGGGTGGGGTTTTAACGAGGTTAAGTTCATTACCCATTTATCGATCCAGGTTCGTTTGCGGTCTGGTTCATGGGTCGGCAGCTCAAGAGTCATTTTCAGCTTGGCAGTCCAAGAGTCAGTCAAGGCCAGCCGAAGAGTCAGTCTTTAGTTTATTTATTTCAGTCAAAAAATTCCTTAAATTTTCTGTTATTTTCGAGTATGTCTCTTTGACTACTCCGCCTGCTATATAAAGGCTTGTACCCCCTTACATTTTCGGCATTCACTTATCAAATAAATCTGAGATTTTTTCCTTTGTTCTCTTTGAACTTTTTCGATTCTTTAGGTGGTTAGCCTCTTGAATCATTTTCGGTTTATCAAGTTCAATCCATAGAACTTGACACAGCCTTCGACTGCAAAGTTTAAGTTTTCGGTAGTAGTAATCATGGCTTAGGGATTTTCGAGAATTCATTTCTCACACCCTAAAATCCTTTTACCGGCGTTCTTTTTCTTTGTTTCACCCCCTTGTTTCAAGTTGTTCTCCTCGAGTTTGGGCCTAAGGATTTTTGGGAATTATTCTCACGACTTAGCATCTGTTCTGAGAACCAGTTGGAGTCAAGGATCTATCCATCCAATACTGACCAAGTGTGTGTCGTTCTTTGGGAGTTCGTATCACACCGGATGGGCCCACTGCCTCTATTTCCTGCTTCTTATCGACTTGGGCTTTGACTGCCACCGAGGCCCAACAGTCTTACTCAGCTCGTTCCTCCTCACGATTAAGGACAGAAAACGACTGTTAGAATCTGAACCAATTCTTCACAAATTCGACTTTGGTTCAATTCTCTTAACTTGCCTAATAACCTTGGCAAATTTTGTGAATTCTGATCCTGGGACGTGCATCCTTTTTTAACCTTGAGACACACCTGATCAGTCAATCAATTTCATACCAAAACTGACATGTTGAAGCTAACCTGACGCAACAGCCTTCAGTCCATCTTGTCCATCCCTGAATCACCTTGAGACGAGGAACCTGATGAAGCTCTCAGGGTTCAATTACCTTCAGAGATATCAAGCAACCGCCGAATTTCTCTCCAGGTAACACCTTTGTTAACATATCTGCCAGATTAACTGATATGTGAAATTTGAAAACCTTTACCTCTCCATCCGCAATTACCTCAAGAATGTAGTTATTCTTGACTTGTATATGCTTAGTCCTTTCATGGAACATGTTGTTCTTGTCTAAGTAGATCGCATTCTGCGAATCATAATACAGCTCCACCACATCTTGCTTAAATCCCATCACCTCACAAATACCTTTTAACCATACTGTTTCCCGAGCTGATTCTGACAATGAGATGTACTCCACCTCTGTTATAGATAGGGCCACCACCGTTTGTAGACAAGAACGCCAACGTATCGTGTTTCCATCCACCATGAATAGAAAACCTGTAATTGACCTTCTTCGGTCTAAGTCTGATGCAAAATCCTAGTCGCTGTGACCTTTGATTCTGAAGTATGTTGTCTTTGTGAATGTAGGTTTGTCCTCAATGCACCCTTCAAGTACCTCATGATCCACTGAACTGGTAACTATTGATCCTTTCCAGGTTTCCCCAGATATCTGTTTACCAAGCAAACTGCATAGGCGAGATCCAGTCTTGACCCCACCATTGCATACATTAGGCTTCTGACTGCACTGGCATACAATATGTTACTCATAACTCCAGCTTGAGTTTTCTTTTGTTCTTCACTTAGAGCTTGAAGCTTGAACTGAGAGCTCATTGGTTTCTGCACTTTCCTGCAATCCCACGTTCCAAATGTTCCTGTCAGAGGATTAGTATACTCTTCTCTCTGTTCCTGTAGATATTCATTCTGAGAATCTTGTGTGCCGAAACTAGGTCTTTCATCTTAAATTCTTTGTTGAGTAGCTTCTTTAGAGTATTTACTTCAGCCTTACTCTTTAGAGTAATCAACATGTCATCCACGTACAAAAGTAGGTAGACCATATCATCTAAGCTTGACTCCTTTAAGTACACACACGGATCATACTCACCTTTTGTAATCCGATGATTCCACTCTCTTGGAGACTGTTGAAACCCATATAGTGACTTTTTCAACAGAAATACTTTGTGCTCTTTTCTATTATTTAAAAAACCTTCTGGCTGTTCCATGTAGATGGGTCTCGTGCAATACTTCATGTAAGAATTTCATTTTGACATCTAGCTGTTCTAGCTCCATGTCATGATCACCACTAGCTACAATAGAATCTGAATGTACAAATGCTTGACAACCAATGCAAACACCTCATTATAGTCAATTCCCTCCACCTGATCAAACCCTTTAGTTACCATCCTAACTTTGTATCTTGGCTTCTCCACTTCTGGAATACCTGGTTTCAACTTAAAAACCAATTTGCAGGACATTACCTTTTGCTTCTCTGGTATGTCTGTTAGGTCTCATGTGTGATTCTTGTTTAAAGAAATCATCTCCTCGTTCATTGCAGAACTCCAGAAATCCAACTCTTTACTCCCTTGTGCTTCTGTGTATGTGTTAGGCTCATCTTGCTCAATAGCTTCTGCACTTTCTAGAGCGTATGCAACCACATCAGAATCTCCGTACCTAGATTGTTTTATGACTTCCCTTCTTTGTCGGTCTCTAGCTAGGAGATAATCACTTAGATTTCTCAGTTGATCAGTAGATTCCTCTTCATGTTCTGACGAACTCGTTTCATCGTCCTGTTCTGATGTTTCAGATTCCCAAGAAGCTTCACCTTGATCTGAAGTCTCCCCTAAAGAAGACTGTCCTACTACTAGGTCTTCACTGAAGGTAACTTTCTTAGTTGGCTTTCGTACCTCTATGTGTTGCCATTCACAGAGATTCTGTTCCCTGAATTCTTGACCTTGAACAGTAACTCCTCATGAAACACAACATCCTTATTGATAATTATCTTTCGCTGATCCAATAATCAAATATGTCTTTTGTAGCTTTTAGACTGATCTAGTCTGCGACTTTATGGACATAAGCCAAGCAACCGAACCTTCTCAGATGCTTGTATTCAGGTTTTCCACCTGTTCACAGGGCTTCTTATATCTCAAAATAAATTGATGACAATGGTGAACTGTTGATGATGTATATTGTTGTCGATGCTGCCTTTGCCCAGACTCACCACCCAAACCAGTCTCATATAGCATGCTTCTGACCTTATCCATTATTGTTTTGTTCATCCTTTTAGAAATGCAATTTTATTAATGTGTATATGGACATGTCTTGTGTCTCTTAATACCTGACTCTGTATAAAGACTATCAAATTGAATATTACAGAATTCTAACTCATTATCTTTCCTCAAACATTTCAGGTTCTTCTGTGTCTGGTTTTCAACAAGAGTCTTCTGCTCAACAAACTTTTGGAATGCCTTATCTTTGGTCTTCAGGAAATAGATCCACAGTTTCTTAGAATAGTCGTCAATAAATGTTAGAAAATATTTATTCCCTGAGAGAGTTGGTGTTATATTGGGTGAACCCCATAAGTCTAGTAAACATATTCCAATATCTCATTTTTTGTGTGCTTTGCCTTTTGAGAACTTTGCTTATGAGACTTATCCATAGTGCTATATTCACAGATCCCGAGATGCTTGATATCTTCCTTCTTGAGGTAATACCTTTCTTGGCCCATATCTATATAGACGATTGACTCATATGAGCCAACCTAGAAAGCCACCTTTTAGCTACATCTTCTGATGTCATAACCATATTTGCTTGCGGCTGTCTAATTAACACTGCAGATAATACAGACTGTGATCATACTTACCTGATAACACTTTCTTTCCTATTTGTAGAAATCTACCATGAAGTCCTTGCCACTGCACTTGCATCCCGACTGATCCAGCTGTCCATAGGAAAGGAGATTTCTTCCTATGTCAGGCATGTATCAGACACTACTCAAGGTAACAACCGACACATATGGATTATTAAATGTGATGCTGCCTTTTTCTTTAACATACAGTAGGTTTCATTCCCCATCAAAACTCTAGCCCCTTTGAATTCTTCGAAATCAGACAGTAACTACTTTCTCGGTGTTATGTGAACTGTACACCCCGATTCTAGCACCCATTCTTCCGCAGATGCACTTAAGCTTGCTGTTAATGTTTTTGGCTCTGGTAGTTTAACTGCCACATTAGCTGAGCTTGACGGTTTGCTTGTTGATCACATTTGTTTTTCCTTTGGGGACAATCCTTTTTCTAGTGTGATTCTCATCTCTGCAAATCCAACAAGCCTTGGCACCAAACTAAGGTATTGATTTGGACCTGTTTTTATTCTTCCTTTTGTTCTCTCCCTTTTTGTTTCTTTTGTTGTCATTTCTCTTCTCTGTTTTACCTCTCGATTCTTTTTTTTTTGAATGAATGTAAAATTGTATTCACCAAAAAACGTTTTTACAACTTGTGTTACATTATTGATTTAAAAACTTGAGCATAAAACCTCTAGCCTCTCATCGCAAACCATAGTTGTAAGCAGTCCTCATACTTGGCATCCATCAAAGCTCTAATGGCAGCAAGCATGTTTCGAACCTGCTTGTCGATCAGATGGATCAGGTTCGCTTCTGAAATTGGCTGCTCCCCATGCCTTTGATTGTTTCTCTCTCTCCAAATGCCGTAGATTGTGATTTGAAACACATATCTAGTCAGGAATGCTCGATGATGAGATCCACCAAAAGTGCTCATAAGATTGAGAAGAGTTCCCCAGTCTGTGGTGAAGTCAGTTCCGAGTAACCCTCTACCAAGCGCGGACCATACTGTCGTCCCATAGTGACACAAGAAGAACAGATGGGAGTGCGTTTCGAGAGTGCAGTGACAGAGCACACAATGAGGAGATAAACCTGCATTCCAGCCTTGCATACGATCCCCTGTGCTCAAATGATCGTGGATCGCTAACCAGGTGAAAAAAGAGAGTTTGGGAGTGGAGTGTTTAAACCAAACTCCATTGCACCAAGCCACAGTTGCCTGAGGCAATCGTATGTTCAGCTATGTCTGCTTTATACTAAACGTCGCCTTATAATTGTCCTCTCCATGCTTCCCCAAAAACGCATCTTCTCGAGATGAACTTCTTCTTCGAGCTTCATCTAGAGAGTCCTCGATAATATTAAGAAGCTCCGTCCTGTGACGTTGTCTCCTCCTTCTCTAACTCCAGGCATATTCGACTGTTGCAGACAAAGGAATTCCCAAATCAATAACTCCTCGGTAGCCCAGGATATCGTGTAGGAAACCCAAATTTGACCATCGGTCATACTAGAACAGAGTTGTTTTCCCATTTCCGATCTCTGATTTGAGAAACTCTTTTGCTTTATCCCTATATTTCAACAGCTTCTTCCACATCCAGGAACCCAAACTCAAAGAGCTCTTAACAGACCAGAAGTTATCTTTCTTTAAGACATTTTATCGAAGCCATTTTACCCACAAAGAGTTCTTCGAGGAAATAATTCTCCAGATTAGTTTCAGGCAACATACCACATTGTACTCCTTCAATGGGCGCAGACCCAGACCTCCCTCCTCCTTTCGCCTACAAACAATCTCCCAAGCCACCTTAGTTTTGCGCGGATTCAATACAGGGCCTGACCAGAGGAAAGCAGAGCAGAGCTTCTCAATTTCCGTGATGCAGGCGTTTGGAGACGATAAGCAGAGAGCCAGAAGTTAGCAATACTCATTAACACTGAACGAATAAGCTGTAAACGACCGGCAAAGGATAAAGCTCGAGCAGTCCAAGTTCCTATACGTGCTCTGATTTTCTCGATCAACGGAGCATAATCGTTTGAACTCAGCTGTTTCGGAAGAAGGGGAAGTCCAAAATACCGAACTGGGAGTTGACCTGTTTCATACGGAAAGCTCGCTATAATATTCTGACGCACACTATCAGTAACTCCTGCAAGATACATCGTAGACTTCTCCATACTGATTTTAAGCCCCGACATTTTCCCAAACTCATCAAAAACATCAGTAATTCCCTGCACTGATCAAACAGTACCATCGGTGAGCACCATAAGATCATCTGCGAAGCTTAAATGTGTAAGTCCCAGGTTTTTACAACGAGGAAGGTATCCAAATCGGTTTTTGCGAGGCTCTTGATCAAGGAGCTTCGAGAGAACATCCATACAAATCACAAACAGGTAAGGCGATAAGGCGCACCCTTGCCGTAGACCGCGAGAACTCCTGAAAAACCCAGCAAGCTCCCCATTTACTTGCACAGAAAATGTGGCAGTTTTGACACAAAGCGAAATCCACTGAATAAACTTTGAAGGGAAATTCAGATCTTGCAGAGTATTCAGCAAGAAAGTCCATTGAACTGAATCAAAAGCTTTGGATATAACTATCTTTATGGCACATCTACTAGAGATATCACTCTTGTGATAGTCCTTGACCAGTTCAGTGGCTAACAACACATTCTCAATCAGTAGACGATCTGCAACAAAAGCAGACTGATTTGCGGATATGAACTTAGGGAGCACCAATTTTAGTCGATTTGCAATGATCTTCGAGATAACCTTGTAGATCAAGTTGCAACATGATATTGGTCTATAATCTTTCATCACTGAAGCCCCAGTTTTCTTCGGGATCAGAGCAAGAATAGTCGTGTTGATACCTTTTGGAAAAAAGACTGAATCGCAACAGTGAAATCCGTACCAATTATATGCCAGACCGCTTTGTAGAATTCTGCCGTATATCCATCAGGTCCCGGAGAATTGTCGTTTGGCATTGCAAAGAGAACTTTACGAATTTCATCAGCCGATACAGTATGTGTGAGGATATCTGCATCAACCTCAGAAACTCGAAAAGGTAACAGCGTTTGAAGCCTCTCCACCGAGATGCCTTCATAATCTTACGGATTATGTTGCAAAAATTCTCGAAAAAACCTCTCTGCTTCAGCCTTTATGTCATCTCTGTGCACTGCAACACTTCCATCAGGACATTGGATCTCCTTTATTGTGTTAAGAGCTTTTCGACAGCCGCTCCCCTGTGAAACATTTTGTTGTTTCTGTCTCCGACCTTTAACCAGTGAATCTTCGATTGTTGCTTAAGAAATTTCTCTTCCAAATTCGAGACCAGATCCCACCGCTGATAAGCCTCATTCTCAGATTCCATGGCCTGAACCGATGGGTTTCTGAGATTGTAGTCCTGTTTTTCACAAAGGATTTTGTGTGCCTCCTTTGCCATTTTCGACAGGTTCCCCAGTTTATCCTTTGCCAGTTTACTAATTTCAGGTTTCAGAGCCTTCAACTTCTTTGTAAATCGGTACAGAGCAGACTTCGAAAGGAAAATCGGCTCTGTGTTCGTCCAGAATCTGTTCACCATCGGCTCAAATTCCTTCATCTCTGCAACCACATTAACAAACTTAAACGGTTTTTTAGGCCGAGCTTGTTCTACCCCCAAGTAATCTTACATTGAAGATGATCAGAGCAACCTCCAGCAGTGAATACACAGTAGGAATCTGGAAAATTTTGCTGCCACGAATCATTGATTAGTACCCGATCAAGTTTCTTCAGAATGAGACCCTCTTCTCGTTTGTTACACCAAGTAAATAGAGGACCGTGATAGGCCATATCCACTAACGAACAGTACTGAGTCATGTCCTGAAAATCTCTCATTCCTGCAGTAATTACAGCATTTGCGGAGGAGTGATCTGAAAGCTCTAAAGTTTCATTGAAATCACCGTATATGATCCACGGTTTAGTTCTTATAATTGGGGAGTTTTGATGATCTTTAAGATCCCTCCAAAATTCCTTCCTTTCCTCACTGAAGTTTGATGCATAGAAAAATGAACAGAAAAACTCATCATCCCTGTCTTCCAGCTTTACAGAGCAAGTAATCAATTGGCTACTCTTGAAAAACGGAGTAAGCCGCACAGTGTCTTTCCAAACCACCCAGATTTGACCCTTTCTGTTGAACTCGTAGTTTGTTAGGACCGACCAGTTCCGAAATATTGTATTGCAAATAGATTGAACCTTCACCTCCTTCACCATTGTTTCCAAAACACAACCAAAAACAAAATTCCCACCACTGACCCAGTTTCTTACGACGGAATGTTTTGAAGATTTGTTTAGACCACGGACATTCCAGAAGAAACTCGACATACTTATTGTTTTTTGGTTGTTCTCCTTTTACCTAACACAGGCAGGGATTGCTCCTTTGTGTGTAAGGGTAAAGAGTTTGCGGCTGGCTTATTGGTGTTTTTTGCTGATCTGAGAGACACACAAATACTCTGCTCCTGTGTCTCCTTAACCACTTCATTTTCTTCTCGGAGAAGTTCCCCTTCTTCAACTTCATTTCCATCTTCAGTGTCATTTACGACTCCAAGTATATCAAAACGTGATGGGGAAATCACGCCTTTCATAGGCACTGTTTTTTCTCCTGATCGACTAGCTTTCCCCGGTGAGACTTGGGTCCATATCCCATCATCCTCTGTCTTATCCGACTTATCAGACTCTACTCCTCGTTCAGTTTCGTTTGGAACCATGTCTTCTGCATTTTGATTATTTTCTGGCAGTTTAGGTACGGCAGGAGGATTTACGGGATTGTCCTTCTGCAGGGAAGTTTGAGAGACAGCTTTAACTACTTCCTGACTGATACTGTTTTCAGCTAAGTTGGTGATCTGGTTCTCCTGCAACTCTGTTACTACCCCCCTTCCAACATCTTTCGATGAAACAGCTCTGATACGATCATGGACCCGGAGGACGACCCAGACAAAGGAATCGAGGTTCCGGAAGCACATTTGGCCGTCCCGGATGGACCCATGATGCGATCCAGAGCTAAGAAGCTGGCAGGGACGGTTCAGGCTGTACTTAACGGGATCAAGATCGGACCAGGCGACCTAGTATCACCCAAGATTGTGACCGTGCTCATGAACGCCGGCTGTAACTAATCTGGTCCGGGTGATGGCTTAATACTCTTTTTCCTTACACCCGGGTTTGTCCCAATGGGTTTACCGGGTGGGGTTTTAATGAGGTTAAGTCCATTGCCCATCTCTCGACCCAGGTTTGTTTGCGGTCTGGTTCATGGGTCGGCAGCGCAAGAGTCATTTTCGGCTTGGCAATGCAAGAGTCAGTCAAAGGCCAGCCGAAGAGTCAGTCCATAGCTTATTTATTTCAGTCAAAGACTTTATTAATTTTTCTGTCATTTTCGAGTTTGTCTCTTGGACTACTCCGCCTGCTATATAAAGGCTTGTACCCCTTCTCATTTTGGCCATTCACTTATCAAATAAATCTGAGATTTTCTCCTTTGTTCTTTTTGAACTTTTCGATTCCTTAGGTGGTTAGCCTCTTGAAACATTTCGGTTTATCAAGTTCAATCCATAGAACTTGACGCAGCCTTTCCCTGCAAAGTTTAAGTTTCTGTTTGTAGTAATCGGGGCTTGGGGATTTTCGGGAACTCATTTCCCACGCCCTAACATCCTTTTACCGGTGATATATTCATAAATTGCATCATTTAATGTACATATTCTAGTCCAAATCATGTCTCATTTGCATGGATTTTAGGTCTTTAGGCACTGTTTTAGGACTTAGGAGATTGCATTAGGTCCAAGAGAGTTTTGCATGTTTTGGAGTGTTAAACAGGTGCTTTTGGAGTTTATTTGGAGTGGAGGATGTGATTCAGATGAAGAAATGGAGTTGAAATTATCAAAAATGGTGAAAAGGAGCAATTTTGGGTTTCTAGGCAAAATGATGTACTGATGGCCGAAGATTCTCGGCCAAAATCCTTTCCGCGGATAGCTCTCTCGGCAAAAAATAATTACCGCGGTCAAGTCTCTCGGCCAAAAATCCCGGGTGCAGATACATTTCCGAAATCGCGTCACCGGAAGATCTCTCCGGCCGATTCAGCTTACAGGGTCTTCAGCAAAGTTGGAGATACTTGAGTCACAAACCCAGGACAGGTTTAATCAGGGCATTTGGAGCACTGAGCTGAAAGATACGGTCACCGGAAGACAGACCTCTCACGCATCCATTCCGGAGCAATCCGATACTCCTGAATGTCTAGAAGCCTCTTTCTGACCGTGTTAATGTACAGCAAAGATGAGCCCTCCGGGGAACCTTCCACTTCCCAAGCGCTGAGGGTTTCTTCACCAAAGTTCGAGATATTTGAGTTGTCTTTCCAATGCAGTTGAAATTATGCCATTTGGTTGTGGTCCGAGAAGGCTTAGGTTGTGCGATACGGTACTGCGACTTGATTAACTTGCACCCATGAATATTCAACGCTCTGGAAACAAGTTGTGACTTTAGAGATGAGTGTAAGGAGACTCTGAGCAAGGCAGAGAATTCCAGAATCAAATTTGAGTAAGTCCACAATGCTGTGCAAGATAGACCTGCGAGTTGGACATGAAGTGGAACCATGTAGCACATGTGTTCGCAAATTACACCGACTTGGGCATGCGACATGGGCAAGGAAGTGACCATCTCACACACATATTATCTCCATAATGCTTCCTGGTTGTGCGAGTTGAAGAGAAGGAAGCCTGAGCAGCACAAACATTCGCTGTTTACACCTAGATAGGCATGCGGTTGAGGCTGAGGGATTTATGGCGCACAAGGCTGCTTCTATAGCTGTGCGACTTGGGCATGCGACTTGGGAAGCACCTGACCATGTCGCACACCAGCCACCAGACCCAGTCTGTCCTGGGCTGACCCGGTCCATTAGCACTTAGTATATATAGCTTTTTGGAGAAAACCCTAAACATCTTATCTTCTACTTAGTTTTCTCTCTAGTTTTCTTTCCTTTTTAGTGTAAAAAAAACGTTTTTGATTAAGAGATATCTGAGGGATTTGATCATTCCAAAGCTGTTTCTTATCATCTCATCATCTCATTTCTGCTTCTAATCATGATTAACATCATCTCTTGCAAAAGATTAGATGTGCTCTTCATGATTAGTGAGTAGTCATCTTTTAAGCTTCTAGGTGTGTAGATTAGGGTGCTTAGATGTTTGATTTATGATGTTTAGGGACTAGATTCTCATTTCATTTCCTTAGTTAGATGTTCCTAATGCTAGATCTTTGCACATCACTCTGGTCTAGAGCTTAGGCAAATCTCCACCCACAAGGTGTTTGATGAAATGCCTGAATGAAAGCTAACTAAGGGTTTATGCAGTAATGCCATGGGAATGTTTGTTAATTGCATAAATGACATATTAGAACTGTTTTTTAATTCTCATTAGTTCATATTTCACAAATGGGAATTTGGTTTGAAAGTGGATTAGTGTAGAGATTAATGCCTTCATGAGAGGATTAGTCTAGATTAGAGTTCTAAGTTGAAATGTTTGAGATCATGTGATTGCTTGCTATGTCTTTCTGTGTAAGATTCAGTCTTCTAGGTTGAGAGATTTTTTGGTCACTTATTAGGCTTTATGCATTATGCTTGTTGATTGCTTGATTATATCTAATGGTTGTTAGACTTGATTAAGTGATCAGCAAAGGGATTATTGTCATGGGAATGAATTAATCTGCTTTTTAAGTCTAGACTAAAGAGTAACTTGCATTGCATTATTGTTCTTAGCATCATGAATTGATATCTACAGCACCCTAATCAATGATCACATCTAGAGGTTTAGCTTTTATCATTTGCTTAATCATCATCAATTTGTTTTGTTTGGTTGCTTTGTTTAGTTCATTAATCATTGCTTGTTTGTTCCTTGTTTATATTTTCACTTGTTACTTGTCACCAAATCTTTCTTGTTTCACTTGACTTAAGAACTTGTCTTATAAACTAGTGCCTAACTACCACACATATGGATTGACACCCATTATACTACTTTGACAAGGGGATTGATAACCCTTATTAAGGCCTTGAAAACCTTAGTTATCAATTGGCGCCGTTGCCATATTGTGTGGGGATTGTTAGCATTAGTTTCTGATATAGTTTTTGAGATCAAGTTTCTTTTGTTTTACTGATCACCTTTCAAGTTCTGTCTTTGTTTTCAGGTTTATGATCACAAGAAGCCAAGCAAGAAGACAAAGAGAAAGAGTTGTTCACTTGGAAAGGTTTGGAATGGATCAGCAAGTTGGGAATGAGCATCAGGCTCAAGAAGCTGATCACGGTCAAAGAGCTGGTGATGGGATTGGAATTCAGGTTCAACAAGCTCCGGTCCATCAGGGACAAGCTCAAGGTAACCAGCACCAAGACCGACCTCAGGTTAATCCACCACAGCCCCTCCCAAATCCACCCATACGTCATCAGCCACCACCAGTCTTTGTTGGTGAGAATGACCGAGCTTATGCACACCAGTATGGAGCAGGAATCTGGCCACCTCCTGTCCAAAACAAAAACTTTAAGGTGAAGGCCTCTTTGATCAATATGGTTCAGAATCAGAAATTCCATGGCTTACCTATGGAGGATCCCTTGGAGCATCTGAATCAGTTTGACAGAGTTTGTGATCTTACTAAGATCAATGGGGTATCTGAAGACAGCTTCAAACTGAGATTGTTCCCATTCAGCTTTGGAGATAAGGCACGTCATTGGGAAAAGAACCTCCCAAGATGATCCATCCACACATGGGAGCAATGCAAGATTGCCTTTCTATCCAAGTTCTTCTCAAGATCAAGGACTGCGAAGCTAAGAAACCAGATTTCCAGCTTCACTCAACATTCTAATGAGACCTTTGGAGAAACTTTGGACAGGTTTAGAAGTTACACAAATAAGTGTCCACATCATGCCTATTCAGAAGCCTCTCTCCTTAGCACTTTGTATAGAGGAGCTGTTCCTAAGATCAGGATTCAGTTGGACACAGCATCAAATGGAAATTTCTTGGCAAAAGAAATCAATGCAGCTATGGAACTTGTTGAGAACTTAGCCATGAGCCAAGACACTTATGGGGAAGATTATGATAGAAGCTATAGAGGAGAAGATTCTGGTAGACACCAAGGACTGGAAGAGAAGATCAAAGTGCTGAATATCAAGCTTGACAAAGCCCTAGCTGCCACTCAAAAGCCTATAAACTATGTGAGTGAGGAAAAGAGATGCTTCACAAATACAAATGAAGAGGGTCTCACTCAAGAGGAGTTGCACTTCTTTGGGAATCAAAACAAGTTCAATGGTTACAACAACTTCAATAAACACCAGAACTTGTCTTATAGGAGCAACAATGTGGCCAACCCCCAAGACCAAATATACCCTCCTCAAAGCTTTGTTCAACAGAATCAGTACCAAGGTAACTCCCAAGGTCAACAGGGTTTTCAGCAACCAGAGGTTCAGAATCAAGGGAATAGCTTCACAAATCAAGTCAGCCTACAACAAAGGCCACCACCTCCTAGTTTTGCCCCACCACCTGTTCAACAAAGTCCTGATTTCAATGTTGTTCTCCAACAGCTCTTAATAGGATAACAAAAGATGGTATCCGACCTGGAGACACTAGGAGCTGAAATAAAGGCTATTAAAAAGAACCAGAGCATCTGCACTTCTGAACCACAAGTCTCTCTTTCTGGTAAAACTGTTCAAACCCCAAAAGATTATTGCAATGCCATCTACTCCAATGATGACCATTCAGCTGCTGTGCAAGAGATTGAAGAACTCCTTTATGGTCAAGTTTGTAATGAGAATGCACACACTCATGTGGATGAGGACGCCATTATAGATGATTTCATGGGCTTCCTACATGAACTCAATGAGAATATTGAGAAAGAAAGTGTGGGGGCAGCCGGTTCAGTTTTTTCTGTTCAGAAAGGGAATGATTCAGAGTCTCTTGAAACAAAGGAGCTGGCAACTGATCAAGCAATGCCAACAGATAGTGCCTCCACCTCTGAATCAACTCAGATGAAGCCCACCTCCCTCCCAAAACTAGGCAACCCAGGGAAGTTCACCATCTCTTGCACTCTTGGCAACTTTAAAGTGGAGAATGCTTTGTGAGACTCAGGGTCAAGTGTTAGCATAATGTCTAAGGACATGATGGAGAAGCTAAAGGTCAAGTCTATAACGTCCTACCCTTCTTCTATCACCTTTGGAGATTTTTACTCCAAGAAACCATATGGGTTTCTGGAAAACTATCTACTACAGGTTGGTGAATGCATAATTCCCACTGATTTTGTCATCATGAAGATGAAGAAGACCAAAGAGCTCCCCCTATTGCTTGGAACTTCATTTCTAAACACCACTGGTGCAATGATTGACTTTGATACTCAAACAGTGGTTCTTTCAAAAGTGGATAAGGATGTCTTTTACCCTGTTACACCTCCTTTAGCTGAGTTTTGTGGATCAGTTGTCCAAGAGATAGAACAGCCTAAGGTACTTGAGATGAAATATGTGGGCAGTGCTGGAATTCTGGGTGGATCCCAATCTCTCTCAGCTGTGGAAATGGAAAAAGAACCTCACACCAACTCTGTTTACAAGGATGGGACTGAACAACCATTGATCACAGAAAAAGACATCTTGCTCTCATGGTCTCCTAAACCCAGATGGTATTCAAGAGCTGGTGGACAAAGGTCTCAAGATGGGATCTCAAGGACAAGGGTCTAATGGTTCCCAAAGGCAGCAAACCAACTCAGCTTTCTTGCTCAGGACCATTGAAGTGCTGAAAAGCATCAGAGCTCAACCTCACCCCAACTAAAAACAGGTTTTCAAAGTCAAACTTAGTGACTTTAAACAAAGTGCTCTTGGGAGACACCCCAAGCTTATCCTTGTATATAATCTTTTTAATCTTTTCTCTCCTTTCTTTTTATGTTTTAGGATCTTTTGATGGGTTTTGTGAGCTGTTCTCAGGTCCCAGGAACTTTTGGAGGCTATGGCTCAAGGACAAAGTGGAATGAAGCATGTGAGAAGGCTGAGAAAAGGGTTTAAGGCATGGAAACTTGATGGACGCCTGTGTGCTACTTGGGTGTGCGGCTCAGTCAGGCCATATACCAACTCGCACAAGAACTCGCTGTTAACACCTATTTGGTCTTGCGAGTTATTCACCTAGCAGCAGAAAATTTGAGCAAGAAAAATGCTAAGTGTTGCTGTTCTGCGAGTTGGGTCTGCGAGTTGGATGCATGAGAGACCAAGTCGCACTAATGTTCGCTGTTTACACCTACTTGGTCCTATGAGTTGATTCAATAGGATGCCAGGCCGCACGCTGAGAAGAAGCAAACAGGTCGTCCAAGGTTTAAAAAGTGCGACCTGGGCGTGCGAGATGGTTCAGAGTCTGCCCAGGCCGCATAAACGTTCGCGGATTACACCGTGTTGGACATACGGGTCATCAGGAGATCAGGCCAGGTCGCAGCATAGAAGAAGAGGCCAGGACGTGCAAGAGAGAGTTTTGTGCGACTTGGGCATGCGAGACAGGAAGTAGATGGTCCCAAGTCGCACAGATCCTCGCCGAACACACCGGGTTAAGTCTGCGAGTTGGTCCAAGACAAGTCCATGTCGCACAAGGGAGTACAGGCCAAGCTAAACCCAACTCCAGTGATGTCTAGCCTCACCTGGTGCAGCTACTCACTCCACCTTTGCGTAAAAACCACACCAGGTATCACTCCAAACACTTGTAAATGAGCATTCAGCATTTTTCATTTGTCATTTGCATTTTTGAATTTGATTTTCCCTCTTTCTCATGCTTTTATAACACAGGGGACTGTGTTATTTAAGTGTGGGGGAGAGGCTTTGTGTTTACTAACCATGTTTTCTCTTGTTCTTATTTTGATTTGCATCTTGAATCTGCATCTAGTGTATATAAAACCAAAAAAACAAAAATTGAAAAATCAAAAATTTTCACAAAAAATGTTCATGTAGCTGCATTTCACATTTTTAAGATTGAGTCTAGTTGCATCATATAGGTTTCATTGTGCATGGGAGTAATGATAGGTTCTTTCCTTGAGAGTACATCACTTTGAGAATTTGGATTAAATATGCTTGTGAAATGACTTCTGTGCTTGCAAGGCTTGAAATGGTTTGAATCTGAGAAGCAAGTTTGAAATGAACTCAACTCTAATAAGTGAAAACTTTGAACTTGACTTGAAATTATCTTGTGATGCATTGTTTGAATAAGCTTGTGGATACCTATATACATATTTAAGCTAGAATCCTGTTTTTACCACCCTCTTCCTTAGCTCAAATAGCTGAGTCCACATCAGGATCAGTTTTCCTCACCCTGAACCCATCCTTCTTTCAAGCCAAATGTTTGTGTGTGATTGAAAGGCCACCTTGGATCAAACTTAGCAGAAAGTGTTAGGTTTAGAGCGACAAGGGCAAGACTCATTGAGTGTTAAGTTCCATCATCAAGGAGCTGAGAGATTTGGTGAGAACTAAGTGTGGGGGAATACTTGTTGGTGAGTGGAAAAAGGAGAGATGAGTGGAAATAAAAGGAGAATGGTGAGAACTAGGGGATAGAAAAAGAAAAGAAATCAGTCTTGGAGTTTTGAGTCAAAGAAAGTGAGCTCTAGTGTTTTGAAAAGAAAAAGTCTAGCCTCAAGGTGAAAAGAAAAGAAAAGAAGCCCAAGAGCTCAAATGTTTTAAAAAGAAAGAAAGAGAGGCTAGAGGTTACAAAAGAAAGTGAAAAATAGCTATGTAAAGTTTGAACTCCAAGACTTGAGTGTGAAAATGAAAAGTGAGTCCCCTAGTGAGAGGAAAATGAGTGTGGAAAGTGAGGTTCTTGAGAGGTTGAGTAAGTGAGAAAGCTTTGAGTAGAGTGTGGGGTGGGATGAGTCATTGCCCTTGTATGCATAGGTTGCTTTTTACCTTTAGCATTCTGCCAAAGTTTGATCATTCATAGAGAGATCCCCTTGCTGCATTGAACCCACTCAGGCGCTGATGAGATCATTTTAGTCTCATTACCTCACCCTAGCCAAACTTTGCTTGTTTGAACATTGCATCATTTGATCCACTTGGTAAAGAGCTTAATGAATGTCAAAGAGTTGAGGAATAAGAGAACTTGTGGAGATTACTGTTGAGTTGATACATCCGAGTATGGTCTTGCATTGCATATTGAGCATGAACTTGAATTCTCTTAGTGGTCACTTTTCTCTTCCAAAGGAAAAATGAGCTCCCAATGCATTCAACATTTTCCTCTCATTTGTTCCTTTTTGCTTGAGGACAAGCAAATGATAAGTGTGGGGGAGTTGATATATTCATAAATTGCATCATTTAATGTACATATTCTAGTCCAAATCATGTCTCATTTGCATGGATTTTAGGTCTTTAGGCATTGTTTTAGGACTTAGGAGATTGCATTGATATATTCATAAATTGCATCATTTAATGTACATATTCTAGTCCAAATTATGTCTCATTTGCATACATTTTAGGTCTTTAGGCATTGTTTTAGGACTTAGGAGATTGCATTAGGTCCAAAAGAGTTTTGCATGATTTGGAGTGTTAAACAGGTGCTTTTGGAGCTTATTTGGAGTGGAGGATGTGATTCAGATGAAGAAATGGAGTTGAAATAATCAAAAATGGTGAAAAGGAGCAATTTTGGGTTTCTAGGCAAAATGATGTACTGATGGCCGAAGATTCTCGGCCAAAATCCTTCCCGCGGGTAGCTTTCTCGGCCAAAAACACGTACCGCGGTCAAGTCTCTCGGCCAAAAATCCCGGGTGCAGATACATTTCCGAAATCGCGTCACCGGAAGCTCTTGCCGGCCGATTCAGCTTACAGGGTCTTCAGCAAAATTGGTGTTAATTGAGTCAAGAACCCAGGACAGGTTGAATCAGGGCATTTGGAGCACAGAGCTGAAAGATACGGTCACCGGAAGACAGACCTCTCTCGCATCCATTCCGGAGCAATCCGATACTCCTGAATGATCGCCTGTCCGGGGAACCTTCCGGTCCGATTCAGTTGTCGAGGGCTTCATCAAAGTTGGATTAGATTAGATCACGGTTCCAGAACAAGTCTAATCATGGAATTCGGACGCGTGAGTAGAAAGTTAAGCTCGTCGGAAGAAACTCCTGTCTCGCTGCCGTTTTGGACCAAGCCGATGAGCTCCGAATAATGCGAAGGACGGAGCACTTCCAGACCGATTCGGTTTCCGGGGCCTTCATCAGAATCAGAGACATTTGAGTCCTCTTTCCAGAAAGTCCGAGATCATTCAATTCGAATCTATGATCAGGAAGATACGGTCTCCGGAAATGGACACATGTCTACACGCCTCTCTCTGATCGTGTAAATGGACTGCAAAGATGAGCCCTCCAGGAAGCCTTCCACTTCCCAAGCACCGACTCTTCCTTCACCAAAGTTGTAGATATATGAGTCTTCTCGCTTCTGCAACCGGAATCACTCAATTCGGACAAGTATCTTATGATTTACACTCTCCGGAATACGAAGTGGTCCAGACAGCCCTGAATGATGCGAGCTAAGTGAAACATGACACGGTTTGAATGCCACGGTCTGGGACTTGACCGTGGCAACTTTTACACACCTTCGGCGATTGACACGATCTTCATGCCACGGTCTACACTTGACCGTGGCAAACAAACACTTGGCTGGGAGGAACTTTACAAGCATTCGGGTTTTGACACGGTTTGAATGCCACGGTCTAGGACTTGACCATGGCAACTTTTACACACCTTCGGCTTTTGACACGACCACTTGCCACGGGGCTTGACCAAGAGATACTAGACCGTGGCAATCCAAGAAGTTCATCACCCAAACCCAGAAAAGAAGAGACACGGCCACTAGACATGGTGTAAATCAAGCCATGGCAACCTTGATCATGAAGAATCTGTCCAAGAACTTTGACACTATCAGTTTGCCACGGTCTGTCCAAGCATCATCTGACCGTGGCAAACCACACCACTATCCATCAAAGCCGGGTCAGGACCCAGTTTGTCCTGGGCTGACCCGGTCCGCAAGAGACACTATATATGCTTTTTAGGGTTTTTTCCAAGACTTAAGCTTTGTTTTCTCTTGTTTCTCTTTCCTTTTTAGTGTAAAAACGAGTTTGATTAAGAGATATCTAAGGGATTTGATCATTCCAAAGCTGTTTCTCATCATCTCATCATCTTATCTTTGCTTCTAATCATGATTAACATCACCTCTTGCAAAAGATTAGGTGTGTTAAGCATGATTAGTGAGTAGTCTTCTTTTAAGCTTCTAGGTGTGTAGATTAGGGTGCTTTGATGTTTGATTAATGATGTTTAGGTTCTAAATTCTCATTTCCTTTCCTTAGTTAGCTGTTCTTAATGATAGATCTCATTATAAGCTTGATCTAGAGCTTAGGCATTTCTCCACCCACAAGGTGTTTGATGAAATGCCTGAATGAGCTAACTTAAGGGTTTATGTTTTAAATGCCATGGGAATATTTGTTTAAAGCATAAATGACATATTAGAACTGTTTATTAATGCATATTGATCATCATTACCACTAATGAGAGTTAGATTTGAATGCTGATTAGTATAGTGATCATTGTCTTGGGAAAGAAATGGTCTTGCTTTGAGTTCTAAGTTAATTGGAATTTGAGATCATGTGATGCTTGCTTTATCTTTCTGTATAAGATTCAGTCTTTCTTAGCTCTTATTTTGATGCACAAAGAGGCTGTTTGGTCATGTTAGACTTGGAACCTTATGCTTGTTAATTGCTTATTCAGTAATGGGAATTAGTCTTGATTAAGTAATTTGCAAAGAGATTTCTGTCATGAGAATGAATTAATCTGCTTTGTAAGTCTAGACTAAAGAATTGCAAGTGTTGCATTGTTTTCTTAGCATCATGAGTTAGGCATTGAAAGCACCCTGATCAATGATCACATCTAGAGGTTTAGCTTTCTCTTTATTTGAATTTGAGTGTTTGTTTAGTTTCTCTTGCTTGTTTAATTCTTAATTATTGCTTGTTCTTGTTTGCTTTATGTTTTTAGATCACCTTGTTACCAACTCATCTGCTTATTAGACTTGGATTAAGAATTGATCCTCATAGTTCTAGTGTCTAGAATCTCTCCATTTGGATTGATACCTCAAGTGCTACAATGACATGAGTAGTTGAGGAATTGATCAAGGATTGAAAAATTCCTACTATCAATTTGGCGCCGTTGCCAATTGGAGATTCATTCTAGCATTAGGACTTTGGATCTTCTTGAGATCAAGTCATTTTCTTTTGTTTTACTGATTACCTTTCAAGTGTTGTCTTTGTTTTCAGGTGTATGAACACCAGAAGTGAAGAGAGAAGACAACGAGAAAGAGCTGAGCACATTGAGAGGTTGGGTATGGATCAAGGGCAACAGGCTCATGGTGGTAATGGAAACCACCAGAATCAGCAAGACCCACCACCTCCACGTCCAAGACAAGTTGTGGGAGCTGGTGATGAGGCCAATGCTCAAGGTCAAAGACATGGGATTCAAGCTCCAACACCTGAAAACGATTTTGAGATCAAGTCTGGCTTGATCAACATGGTGCAATCAAACAGGTTCCATGGCTTGGCAGTAGAAGACCCACTAGATCACATTGACAACTTTGATAGAGTTTGTGATCTAACTAAGTTGAATGGAGTGAGTGAGGACAGTTTCAAGTTGAGGCTGTTCCCTTTTTCTCTAGGAGACAAAGCTCATCAGTGGGAAAAGTCTCTACATCAAGGATCAGTCACAACATGGGAGCAATACAAAAGAGCATTTCTAACCAAGTTCTTCTCTTCATCAAGAACAGCAAGGTTAAGAAATGAAATCTCAAGTTTCATTAAGAAGAACCATGAATCATTTTGTGAGGCTTGGGAAAGATTTAGAGGGTATACCATGCAATGCCCTCACCATGGATTCTCAGATTGTCAGCTGCTAAGTACCTTCTACAGAGGTGCTTTACCAAAGGTCAGACTCCTCTTGGACACAGCTTCAAATGGTAATTTCATGACCAAGGAAGTCAATGACGCCATGACCCTAGTGGAGAATGTTGCTCAAAGTGATGAGCTTTATGGATCAGACTTTGAAAGGAATTCAAGAGGAGCTGTGAGTGCTGAAGAGGAAAGGACCAGGAAAGACATCAAGTCTCTCAATGAGAAGCTAGACACACTTCTCTTAGCTTCTCATCAGTCAGCCAACTTTGTTAGAGATGTGAATCATGTGTTTCAAGACACATTTCAAAGGGAAGACATCACAGCTGTGGTGAACTTTGTAGGTGGCCAACAAGGTTACCAAAAGGGCTTTACCTACTACAAGAATCCCCCAAACCAGAACTTCTATCCTCAAAACACTCAACAACAAGGTTTTTTCTCTCCCCAACAACAAAGTCTCCAACAGAACTCAGAGAATAAGGATCAAGAAGTGCAGAACCTGCTCCAGCAAATCCTCCAAGGTCACGCAAATGGTGCCATGAACTTCAACAAGAAAATGGCAGAGATTAACAACAAGGTGGATTGCACTTATTCTGGTCTTCTAACTCAACTTTCCACCTTGGCTTCCAAAGTCAAGACTCTAGAGAACAACAAGGGCCACTGCAGTTCTCAAGCTCAAAGATCTTTACCAGGGACATCAGTTGCACATCAAACAGAATACTGCAATGTCATCCTCTCAAATGCTGAGAATCATGCTGCTGTCCAAGAAATTGAGGATCTTCTCCATGGCAATGTCTCAAGTGAAAAATGCATGACAAAAGATGATGAGGACGCCATCATAGATGAGTTTGAGTTCCTGTTCTGTGATCTCAATGAGGACATTGAGAAAGACGGTGGGGAGGCAGCTTCTTTTGATATGAGAAAGAATGATTCTGAGATTACTGAAAGAAAGGATCAGAGAATGGTTCAAGGAAGGACATCTGATGGAGTCTCTAGCACTGGTTCAACAAGGGTGAAACCCAAATCAATTCCCAAGCTAGGTAATCCAGGAAAGTTTTCCATCTCATGCTTTCTTGGAAGTTTGAAAGTGGACAATGCTTTATGTGATTCTGGATCAAGCATCAGTGTAATGGCTTTAGACATGGTGGAGAGACTTGGGATCAAGAGTCTTAAGCATCACCCCATGTCAATTACCTTTGGAGATTCATCCTCAAAGAAGCCATATGGAATCCTTGAAGACTACCCATTGAAAATTGGTGAATGCACAGTTCCAACAGATTTTGTAGTTATGAAGATGAAGAAGACAAAAGAGCTACCTCTTTTGCTTGGAACTCCATTTCTGAACACCACAGGAGCAAGGATGGGCTTTGATACTCAAAGAGTGGTGCTTACTAAGGTAGATGATGAATTATATTATCCCCTTAAACCTCCTCTTGCTGGATTTTGTGATGTTATATCTGATGATTCTGATGAGTTGAAACACTATGAGATGAAGTATGTGGGGAGTATTGGAACTATAGAAGAAGCTCAACCCCTTGCATCTGTTGAGAAGAAGAAAGAATCCTTAGTAAAACCTGATCTTGAGTTTGAAGGAGATTTCTTTAGTGATGATGAAGCTTGCTTGGAATCTTTTTCTCCTACACTAAGTGAGAAGGAGGTCAGCAGCAACAAAAGCAATGGTTCAGGGTCTCAAGACAAGAACCCAACAAGCACCAAATCATTCACTTTTGGGTCCTCTTCTCAGGTGATAAAGCTCACTCCATGGAAGTTTGATGGTGGAGCTGTGGAATACAAGGTTAAAGGCATTGGAGGATCAAAACCTTTTGCAAAAGTCAGGGCAATCCTCACACAAGAGCTCATAGACAAAGGATCTGATGGTGTCAAAGAGCTGATGAACAAGGACCTCATGCTTGAATTCATGGACAAGACAAGGAGCATCAAAGCTCCTCCTCTCACTCACTAAGAAAAGAGTATGAAAAGTCAAACTTAGTGACTTAAAACAAAGTGCTCTTGGGAGACACCCCAAGCTTATCCTTTGTAAATATTCTTTTTAATGCTTTCTCTTGGTGTTTTTAGGATGTTTTGATGTGTCTTGTGGAGTGTGTTCAGGTTACAGATGACCTGGTGTTCTTTAGCCTCCTAAGATTCACAATTCCACTACTCCTTTCCATCACAAACAAATCTGGTAACACTCCAAACTCCTTGTACATATGCATCTAGTTCTTTTTTCTCATTTTGCATCTTTCTTGCTTTTGCCTTTCACTCCTCTCTTATGCTTTTATAACACAAGGGACTGTGTTATTTAAGTGTGGGGGAGGGGTTTTGTGTTTACTAATCATGTTTTCTCTTGTTCTTATTTTGATTTACATCTTGAGTCTGCATATTAAAACCAAAAAAATTGAAAAATCAAAAAAAAAAAAAAAATTTCACAAAAAATGATCATGTAGTTGCATTCTCATTTTTTTTTAGGATTGAGTCTAGTTTGCATCATATAGGTTGCATCTTTCTGGGAGTAATGATAGTTTTTCCTTGAGAGTACATCACTTTGAAAATTTGGACCAAATATGCTTGTGAAATGATTTATGTGCTTGCAAGGCTTGAAATGATTTGAATCTGAGAAGCAAGTTTGAATTGAACTCAACTCTAATAAGTGAAAATCCTGAACTTGACTTGAAATTATCATTTGGTGCATTGTTTGAATAAGCTTGTGGATACCAATATACATATTTGAGCTAGAATCCTGTTTTTACCATCCTCTTCCTTAGCTCAAATAGCTGAATCTGCCTAATAGATCAGTTTTTACTCACCCTGAACCCATCCTTCTTTCAAGCCAATTGTTTGTGTGTGATTGAGAGGCCACCTTGGACCAAACTTAGCAGAAAGTGTTAGGTTTAGGGCGACAAGGGCAAGTCTCATTGAGTGCTAAGTTCCATCATCAAGGAGCTGAGAGATTTGGCAAGAACTAAGTGTGGGGGAATACTTGTTGGTGAGTGGAAAAAGGAGAGATGAGTGGAAATAAAAGGAGAATGGTGAGAACTAGGGGATAGAAAAAGAAAAGAAATCAGTCTTGGAGTTTTGAGTCAAAGAAAGTGAGCTCTAGTGTTTTGAAAAGAAAGAGTCTAGCCTCTAAGTGAAAGGAAAAGAAAAGAAGCCAAAGAGCTCAAATGTTTTAAAAAGAAAGAAAAAGAGGCTAGGAGTTACAAAAGAAAGTGAAAAAGAGCTATGTAAAGTTTGAACTCCAAGACTTGTGTATGAAAAGGAAAAGAGAATCCCCTAGTGAGAGAAGAATGAGTGTGAAAAGTAAGCAAGTGAGGAAACTTTGAGTAGAGTTTGGGGTGGGATGAGTCCTTGCCCTTGTATGCATAGGTTGCCTTTTACCTTTAGCATTCTGCCTAAGTTTGGTCATTCATAGAGAGATCCTTTTGCTGCATTGAACCCACTCAGGCATTGATCAGATCATTTTAGTCTCATAACCTCACCCTAGCCAAACTATTTTTGTTTAAACAATGCATCATTTGATCCACTTGGTAAAAAGCTTAATGAATGTGAAAGAGTTGAGAGAGAGAAGAACTTGTGGAGATTCCTTGTTGAGTTGATATATATCTGAGTATGGCTTTGCATTGCATAATTGAGCATGAACTTGAATTCTCATTGTGATCACTTCTCTCATAAAGGAAATATGAACTCCCAATGCATTCAACCTCTCTCTCTCATTTGTTCTTTTTGCTTGAGGACAAGCAAAGGATAAGTGTGGGGGAGTTGATATATTCATAAATTGCATCATTTAATGTACATATTCTAGTCCAAATTATGTCTCATTAGCATACATTTTAGGTCTTTAGGCATTGTTTTAGGACTTAGGAGATTACATTAGGTCCAAGAGAGTTTTGCATGGTTTGGAGTGTTAAACAGGTGCTTTTGGAGCTTATTTGGAGTGGAGGATGTGATTCAGATGAAGAAATGGAGTTGAAATGATCAAAAATGGTGAAAAGGAGCAATTTTGGGTTTCTAGGCAAAATGATGTACTGATGGCCGAAGATTCTCGGCCAAAATCCTTCCCGCGGGTAGCTTTCTCGGCCAAAAACACGTACCGCGGTCAAGTCTCTCGGCCAAAAATCCCGGGTGCAGATACATTTCCGAAATCGCGTCACCGGAAGCTCTTGCCGGCCGATTCAGCTTACAGGGTCTTCGGCAAAGTTGGAGTTAATTGAGTCAAGAACCGAGGACAGGTTGAATCAGGGCATTTGGAGCACAGAGCTGAAAGATACGGTCACCGAAAGACAGACCTCTCTCGCATCCATTCCGGAGCAATCCGATACTCCTGAATGATCGCCTGTCCGGGGAACCTTCCGGTCCGATTCAGCTGTCGAGGGGCTTATCAAAGTTGGAGTAGATTAGATCACGGTTCCAGAACAAGTGTAATCATGGAATTTGGACGCGTGAGTAGAAAGTTAAGCTCGTCGGAAGAAACTCCTGTCTCGCTGCCGTTTTGGACCAAGCCGATGAGCTCCGAATAATGCGAAGGACGGAGCACTTCCAGACCGATTCGGTTTCCGGGGCCATCATGAGAATCAGAGATATTTTAGTCCTATTTCCAGAACGTCCGAGATCATTCAATTCGGATCTATGATCAGGAAGATACGGTCTCCGGAATGGACATATGTCTACACGCCTCTCTCTGATCGTGTAAATGGACTGCAAACATGAGCCCTTCAGGAAGCCTTCCACTTCCCAAGCACCAAAATTTTCTTCACCAAAGTTGTAGATATATGAGTCTTCTCGCTTCTGCAACCGGAATCACTCAATTCGGACAGGTATCTTATGAGTTACACTCTCCGGAATGCGAAGTGGTCCAGGCAGCCCTGAATGATGCGAGCTAAGTGAAACATGACACGGTTTGAATGCCACGGTCTGGGACTTGACCGTGGCAAATTTTACACACCTTCGGCGATTGACACGATCTTCATGCCACGGTCTACACTTGACCGTGGCAAACAAACACTTGGCTGGGAGGAACTTTACAAGCATTCGGGTTTTGACACGGTTTGAATGCCACGGTCTAGGACTTGACCATGGCAACTTTTACACACCTTCGGCTTTTGACACGACCACTTGCCACGGGGCTTGACCAAGAGATACTAGACTGTTGGAGGTGAAAACCGCACCCCGGTTTTCTCCGGTACAAACTGAGATCGGCGAACCGTAAGCTCGGTTTACGAAGGGATGTACCGAGAGAAGATGGGCCGAGCGAAGATGGGCCGAAGATAGTCCATTAGGCCGAGGTCGGTGGGAAACCTCTCAAAGGAATAGAAGGTTTCCTTGAGCTCGGCCGAAACAGGAAAGTTTCCTGAAGGAAAAAGGAAACTTCGGAGAGAAAAGGAAAGGAACCGAGAGAAAAGGAAACTCCTCTCGGTCCCATATCGTGTAAGGCGTGCTTGAAGACCGACTTATGAGATATATATAAAGGGAGACGAATCGACATCAGAGAACACAAGTTATTCCCAAGAAGACTTAAAGACTGAGAACTCGTTACGACAGCTTCTTAGTCGCATTAAGTCTTAGTTCGTTATTGCCTATTGAAATAACCGAACTCAGTTGTATTTCACCTGATTCAATCTAATAAAGCCGAGCTTCCGATCTAAATTACTGTTTTGTCCCTTGTCGATATTCACATATCAACAATTGGCGCGCCAGGAAGGGGGCTTTAAACAGATATCTCAGATTTTTGATCGGACTTCGGAAAGATTGACTCAGCGATGGCAGACCAATCCGACGTTCACGAAGAAGAAAACCCTCTCAGGGAAAATAACATCAACGCCCAAACAGGACAAACGGGAGGAACTCCTGGAGAAAACACCGGAACTGCTGCCGAGCAAACTCCCGCAGCCGTAACCGACCTGTTACTCCAACGTGGCAATCCAAGAAGTTCATCACCCAAACCCAGAAAAGAAGAGACACGACCACTAGACATGGTGTAAATCAAGCCATGGCAACCTTGATCATGAAGAATCTGTCCAAGAACTTTGACACTATCAGTTTGCCACGGTCTGTCCAAGCATCATCTGACCGTGGCAAACCACACCACTATCCATCAAAGCCGGGTCAGGACCCAGTTTGTCCTGGGCTGACCCGGTCCGCAAGAGACATTATATATGCTTTTTAGGGTTTTTTCCAAGACTTAAGCTTTGTTTTCTCTTGTTTCTCTTTCCTTTTTAGTGTAAAAACGAGTTTGATTAAGAGATATCTAAGGGATTTGATCATTCCAAAGCTGTTTCTCATCATCTCATCATCTTATCTTTGCTTCTAATTATGATTAACATCACCTCTTGCAAAAGATTAGGTGTGTTAAGCATGATTAGTGAGTAGTCTTCTTTTAAGCTTCTAGGTGTGTAGATTAGGGTGCTTTGATGTTTGATTAATGATGTTTAGGTTCTAAATTCTCATTTCCTTTCCTTAGTTAGCTGTTCTTAATTATAAGCTTGATCTAGAGCTTAGGCATTTCTCCACCCACAAGGTGTTTGATGAAATGCCTGAATGAGCTAACTTAAGGGTTTATGTTTTAAATGCCATGGGAATATTTGTTTAAAGCATAAATGACACATTAGAACTGTTTATTAATGCATATTGATCATCATTACCACTAATGAGAGTTAGATTTGAATGCTGATTAGTATAGTGATCATTGTCTTGGGAAAGAAATGGTCTTGCTTTGAGTTCTAAGTTAATTGGAATTTGAGATCATGTGATGCTTGCTTTATCTTTCTGTATAAGATTCAGTCTTTCTTAGCTCTTATTTTGATGCACAAAGAGGCTGTTTGGTCATGTTAGACTTGGAACCTTATGCTTGTTAATTGCTTATTCAGTAATGGGAATTAGTCTTGATTAAGTAATTTGCAAAGAGATTTCTGTCATGAGCATGAATTAATCTGCTTTGTAAGTCTAGACTAAAGAATTGCAAGTGTTGCATTGTTTTCTTAGCATCATGAGTTAGGCATTGAAAGCACCCTGATCAATGATCACATCTAGAGGTTTAGCTTTCTCTTTATTTGAATTTGAGTGTTTGTTTAGTTTCTCTTGCTTGTTTAATTCTTAATTATTGCTTGTTCTTGTTTGCTTTATGTTTTTAGATCACCTTGTTACCAACTCATCTGCTTATTAGACTTGGATTAAGAATTGATCCTCATAGTTCTAGTGTCTAGAATCTCGCCATTTGGATTGATACCTCAAGTGCTACAATGACATGAGTAGTTGAGGAATTGATCAAGGATTGAAAAATTCCTACTATCATGCATTAGGTCCAAGAGAGTTTTGCATGTTTTGGAGTGTTAAACAGGTGCTTTTGGAGTTTATTTGGAGTGGAGGATGTGTTTCAGATGAAGAAATAGAGTTGAAATTATCAAAAATGGTGAAAAGGAGCAATTTTGGGTTTCTCGGCAAAATGATGTACTGATGGCCGAAGATTCTCGGCCAAAATCCTTCCCGCGGGTAGCTCTCTCGGCCAAAAACACGTACCGCGGTCAAGTCTCTCGGCCAAAAATCCCGGGTGCAGATACATTTCCGAAATCGCATCACCGGAAGATCTTGCCGGCCGATTCAGCTTACAGGGTATTCAGAAAGGTTGGAGATCATTGAGTCACGAACCCAGGACAGGTTGAATCAGGTCATTTGGAGCACTGAGCTGAAAGATACGGTCACCGGAAGACAGACCTCTCACGCATCCATTCCGGAGCAATCCGATACTCCTGAATGATCGCCTGTCCGGGGAACCTTCCGGTCCGATTCAGCTGTCGGGTACTTCATAAAATATGGAGAAGATTGGATCATGTTTCCAGACCAGGTGTAATCATAGGATTTAGAGCCGTGAGTAGAGAGTTAAGCTCACCGGAAGGCACGCCTGTCTCGCTACCGTTTTGGACCGACCCGATGAGCTTCGAAGATTGCGAAGGACGATGCACTTTTAGATATTTGAGTCCTCTTTCCAGAACGTTTGAGATCATTCAATTTGAAGCCATGAGCAAGAAAATAACGTTTCCACACATGTCTAGAAGCCTCTTTCTAACCGTGTCAATGTACTGCAAAGATGAGCCCTCCGGGGAACCTTCCACTTCCCAAGCGCTGAGGGTTTCTTCACCAAATTTCGAGATATTTGAGTTGTCTTTCCAATGCAGTTGAAATCATGCCATTTGGTTGTGGTCCGAGAAGGCTTAGGTTGTGCGATACGGTACTGCGACTTGATTAACTCGCACCCATGAATATTCAACGCTCTGGAAACAAGTTGAGACTTTAGAGATGAGTGTAAGGAGACTCTGAGCAAGGCAGAGACTTCCAGAATCAAATTTGAGTAAGTCCACAATGCTGTGCAAGATAGACCTGCGAGTTGGACATGAAGTGGAACCATGTAGCACATGTGTTCGCAAATTACACCGACTTGGGCATGCGACATGGGCAATGAAGTGACCATCTCGCACACATATTATCTCCATAATGCGTCCTGGTTGTGCGAGTTGAAGAGAAGGAAGCCTGAACAGCACAAACATTCGCTGTTTACACCTAGATAGGCATGCGGCTGAGGCTGAGGGATTTATGGCGCACAAGGCTGCTTCTATAGCTGTGCGACTTGGGCATGCGACTTGGGAAGCACCTGACCATGTCGCACACCAGCCACCAGACCCAGTCTGTCCTGGGCTGACCCGGTCCATTAGCACTTAGTATATATAGCTTTTTGGAGAGAACCCTAAACATCTTATCTTCTACTTAGTTTTCTCTCTAGTTTTCTTTCCTTTTTAGTGTAAAAAAAACGTTTTTGATTAAGAGATATCTGAGGGATTTGATCATTCCAAAGCTGTTTCTTATCATCTCATCATCTCATTTCTGCTTCTAATCATGATTAACATCATCTCTTGCAAAAGATTAGATGTGCTCTTCATGATTAGTGAGTAGTCATCTTTTAAGCTTCTAGGTGTGTAGATTAGGGTGCTTAGATGTTTGATTTATGATGTTTAGGGACTAGATTCTCATTTCATTTCCTTAGTTAGATGTTCCTAATGCTAGATCTTTGCACATCACTCTGGTCTAGAGCTTAGGCAAATCTCCACCCACAAGGTGTTTGATGAAATGCCTGAATGAAAGCTAACTAAGGGTTTATGCAGTAATGCCATGGGAATGTTTGTTAATTGCATAAATGACATATTAGAACTGTTTCTTAATGCTCATTAGTTCATATTTCACAAATGGGAATTTGGTTTGAAAGTGGATTAGTGTAGAGATTAATGCCTTCATGAGAGGATTAGTCTAGATTAGAGTTCTAAGTTGAAATGTTTGAGATCATGTGATTGCTTGCTATGCCTTTCTGTGTAAGATTCAGTCTTCTTGGTTGAGAGATTTTTTGGTTACTTATTAGGCTTGATGCATTATGCTTGTTGATTGCTTGATTATATCTAATGGTTGTTAGACTTGATTAAGTGATCAGCAAAGGGATTATTGTCATGGGAATGAATTATTCTGCTTTTGAAGTCTAGACTAAAGAGTAACTTGCATTGCATTATTGTTCTTAGCATCATGAATTGATAGCTACAGCACCCTAATCAATGATCACATCTAGAGGTTTAGCTTTTATCATTTGCTTAATCATCATCATTTTGTTTTGTTTGCTTGCTTTCTTTAGTTCATTAAACCGACCTCAGGTTAATCCACCACAGCCCCACCCAAACCCACCCATACGTCATCAGCCACCACCAGTCTTTGTTGGTGAGAATGACCGAGCTTATGCACACCAGTATGGAGCAGGAATCTGGCCACCTCCTGTCCAAAACAAAAACTTTGAGGTGAAGGCCTCTTTGATCAATATGGTTCAGAATCAGAGGTTCCATGGCTTACCTATGGAGGATCCCTTGGAGCATCTGAATCAGTTTGACAGAGTTTGTGATCTCACTAAGATCAATGGGGTATCTGAAGACAGCTTCAAACTGAGATTGTTCCCATTCAGCCTTGGAGATAAGGCACGTCATTGGGAAAAGAACCTCCCAAGATGATCCATCCACACATGGGAGCAATGCAAGATTGCCTTTCTATCCAAGTTCTTCTCAAGCTCAAGGACTGCAAAGCTAAGAAACCAGATTTCCAGCTTCACTCATCATTCTAATGAGACCTTTGGAGAAGCTTTGGACAGGTTTAGAAGCTACACAAATAAGTGTCCACATCATGGCTATTCAGAAGCCTCTCTCCTTAGCACTTTGTATAGAAGAGCTGTTCCTAAGATCAGGATTCAGTTGGACACAGCATCAAATGGAAATTTCTTGGCAAAAGAAATCAATGCAGCTATGGAACTTGTTGAGAACTTAGCCATGAGCCAAGACACTTATGGGGAAGATTATGATAGAAGCTATAGAGGAGAAGATTCTGGTAGACACCAAGGACTGGAAGAGAAGATCAAAGTGCTGAATATCAAGCTTGACAAAGCCCTAGCTGCCACTCAAAAGCCTATAAACTATGTGAGTGAGGAAAAGAGATGCTTCACAAATACAAATGAAGAGGGTCTCACTCAAGAGGAGTTGCACTTCATTGGGAATCAAAACAAGTTCAATGGTTACAACAACTTCAATAAACACCAGAACTTGTCCTATAGGAGCAACAATGTGGCCAACCCCCAAGACCAAATATACCCTCCTCAAAGCTTTGTTCAACAGAATCAGTACCAAGGTAATTCCCAAGGTCAACAGGGTTTTCAGCAACCAGAGGTTCAGAATCAAGGGAATAGCTTCACAAATCAAGTCAGCCTACAACAAAGGCCACCACCTCCTAGTTTTGCCCCACCACCTGTTCAACAAAGTCCTGATTTCAATGTTGTTCTCCAACAGCTCTTCATAGGACAACAAAAGATGGTATCCGACCTGGAGACACTAGGAGCTGAAATAAAGTCTATTAAAAAGAACAAGAGCATCTGCACTTCTGAACCACAAGTCTCTCTTTCTGGGAAAACTGTTCAAACCCCAAAAGATTATTGCAATGCCATCTACTCCAATGATGACCATTCAGCTGCTGTGCAAGAGATTGAAGAACTCCTTTATGGTCAAGTTTGTAATGAGAATGCACACACTCATGTGGATGAGGACGCCATTATAGATGATTTCATGGGCTTCCTACATGAACTCAATGAGAATATTGAGAAAGAAAGTGTGGGGGCAGCCGGTTCAGTTTTTTCTGTTCAGAAAGGGAATGATTCAGAGTCTCTTGAAACAAAGGAGCTGGCAACTGATCAAGCAATGCCAACAGATAGTCCCTCCACCTCTGAATCAACTCAGATGAAGCCCACCTCCCTCCCAAAACTAGGCAACCCAGGGAAGTTCACCATCTCTTGCACTCTTGGCAACTTTAAAGTGGAGAATGCTTTGTGTGACTCAGGGTCAAGTGTTAGCATAATGTCTAAGGACATGATGGAGAAGCTAAAGGTCAAGTCTATAACGTCCTACCCTTCTTCTATCACCTTTGGAGATTCCTACTCCAAGAAACCATATGGGTTTCTGGAAAATTATCCACTACAGGTTGGTGAATGCATAATTCCCACTGATTTTGTCATCATGAAGATGAAGAAGACCAAAGCGCTCCCCCTATTGCTTGGAACTTCATTTCTAAACACCACTGGTGCAATGATTGACTTTGATACTCAAACAGTGGTTCTTTCAAAAGTGGATAAGGATGTCTTTTACCCTGTTACACCTCCTTTAGCTGAGTTCTGTGGATCAGTTGTCCAAGAGATAGAACAGCCTAAGGTACTTGAGATGAAATATGTGGGCAGTGCTGGAATTCTAGGTGGATCCCAATCTCTTTCAGCTGTGGAAATGGAAAAAGAACCTCACACCAACTCTGTCTACAAGGATGGGACTGAACAACCATTGATCAGAGAAAAAGACATCTTGCTCTCATGGTCTCCTACATTTAGTGATCTAAGGATGATTAACACCAAAAGTGATGGCTCAGCATCAGAAGACAAGAGTATTAAACCTGATCTTTCTTCTCAAGACTTTGATCTCACTCCTTGGGTTGATTATGATGGATCTCTGAAGTATAAGCTGGATTGCAATGGGAAACCAGGTATGTTTGCTGAAGTGAGGGCTTGTCTCACAAAGGCCATCTTTGATAAAGACCCAGATGGTATTCAAGAGCTGGCGGACAAAGGTCTCAAGATGGGATCTCAAGGACAAGGGTCTAATGGTTCCCAAAGGCAGCAAACCAACTCAGCTTTCTTGCTCAGGACCATTGAAGTGCTGATAAGCATCAGTGCTCGACCTCACCCCAGCTAAAAACAGGTTTTTCAAAGTCAAACTTAGTGACTTTAAACAAAGTGCTCTTGGGAGACACCCAAGCTTATCCTTGTATATAATCTTTTTAATCTTTTCTCTCCTTTCTTTTTATGTTTTAGGATCTTTTGATGGGTTTTGTGAGCTGTTCTCAGGTCCCAGGAAACTTTTGGAGGCTATGACTCAAGGACAAAGTGGAATGAAGCATGTGAGAAGGCTGAGAAAAGGGTTTAAGGCATGGAAACCTTATGGACGCCTGTGTGCTACTTGGGTGTGCGGCTCAGTCAGGCCATATACCAACTCGCACAAGAACTCGCTGTTAACACCTATTTGGTCTTGCGAGTTATTCACCTAGCACCAGAACATTTGAGCAAGAAAAATACTAAGTGTTGCTGTTCTGCGAGTTGGGTCTGCGAGTTGGATGCATGAGTGACCAAGCCGCACTAATGTTCGCTGTTTACACCAACTTGGTCCTGCGAATTGATTCAATAGGATGCCAGGCCGCACGCTGAGAAGAAGCAAACAGGTCGTCCAAGGTTTAAAAAGTGCGACCTGGGCGTGCGAGATGGTTCAGAGTCTGCCCAGGCCGCATAAACGTTCGCGGATTACACCGTGTTGGACATGCGGGTCATCAGAAGATCAGGCCAGGTCGCAGCATAGAAGAAGAGGCCAGGACGTGCAAGAGAGAGTTTTGTGCGACTTGGGCATGCGAGACAGGAAGTAGATGGTCCCAAGTCGCACAGATACTCGCCGAACACACTGGGTTAAGTCTGCGATTTGGTCCAAGACAAGTCCATGTCGCACAAGGGAGTACAGGCCAAGCTAAACCCAACTCCAGTGATGTCTAGCCTCACCTGGTGCAGCTACTCACTCCACCTTTGCATAAACCACACCAGGTATCACTCCAAACACTTGTAAATGAGCATTCAGCATTTTTCATTTTTCATTTGCATTTTTGAATTTGTTTTCCCTCTTTCTCATGCTTTTATAACAACCCCTGTGTTATTTAAGTGTGTTTGTGTTTACTAACCATGTTTTCTCTTGTTCTTATTTTGATTTGCATCTTGAGTCTGCATCTACTGTATATAAAACCAAAAAAACAAAAATTGAAAAATCAAAAATTTTCACAAAAAATGTTCATCTAGCTGCATTTCACATTTTTAAGATTGAGTCTAGTTGCATCATATAGGTTTCATTGTGCATGGGAGTAATGATAGGTTCTTTCCTTGAGAGTACATCACTTTGAGAATTTGGATTAAATATGCTTGTGAAATGACTTATGTGCTTGCAAGGCTTGAAATGGTTTGAATCTGAGAAGCAAGTTTGAATTGAACTCAACTCTAATAAGTGAAAACCTTGAACTTGACTTGAAATTATCTTGTGATGCATTGTTTGAATAAGCTTGTGGATACCTATATACATATTTGAGCTAGAATCCTGTTTTTACCACCCTCTTCCTTAGCTCAAATAGCTGAGTCCACATCAGGATCAGTTTTCCTCACCCTGAACCCATCCTTCTTTCAAGCCAAATGTTTGTGTGTGATTGAAAGGCCACCTTGGATCAAACTTAGCAGAAAGTGTTAGGTTTAGAGCGACAAGGGCAAGACTCATTGAGTGTTAAGTTCCATCATCATGGAGCTGAGAGATTTGGTGAGAACTAAGTGTGGGGGAATACTTGTTGGTGAGTAGAAAAAGGAGAGATGAGTGGAAATAAAAGGAGAATGGTGAGAACTAGGGGATAGAAAAAGAAAAGAAATCAGTCTTGGAGTTTTGAGTCAAAAAAAGTGAGCTCTAGTGTTTTGAAAAGAAAAAGTCTAGCCTCAAGGTGAAAAGAAAAAAGAAAAGAAGCCCAAGAGCTCAAATGTTTTAAAAAGAAAGAAAAAGAGGCTAGAGGTTACAAAAGAAAGTGAAAAATAGCTATGTAAAGTTTGAACTCCATGACTTGAGTGTGAAAATGAAAAGTGAGTCCCCTAGTGAGAAGAAAATGAGTGTGGAAAGTGAGGTTCTTGAGAGGTTGAGCAAGTGAGAAAGCTTTGAGTAGAGTGTGGGGTGGGATGAGTCATTGCCCTTGTATGCATAGGTTGCTTTTTACCTTTAGCATTCTGCCAAAGTTTGATCATTCATAGAGAGATCCCCTTGCTGCATTGAACCCACTCAGGCGCTGATGAGATCATTTTAGTCTCATTACCTCACCCTAGCCAAACTTTGCTTGTTTGAACATTGCATCATTTGATCCACTTGGTAAAGAGCTTAATGAATGTCAAAGAGTTGAGGAATAAGAGAACTTGTGGAGATTACTGTTGAGTTGATACATCCGAGTATGGTCTTGCATTGCATATTGAGCATGAACTTGAATTCTATTAGTGGTAACTTTTCTCTTTCAAAGGAAAAATGAGCTCCCAATGCATTCAACCTTTTCCTCTCATTTGTTCCTTTTCGCTTGAGGACAAGCAAAGGATAAGTGTGGGGGAGTTGATATATTCATAAATTGCATCATTTAATGTACATATTCTAGTCCAAATCATGTCTCATTTGCATGGATTTTAGGTCTTTAGACATTGTTTTAGGACTTAGGAGATTGCATTAGGTCCAAGAGAGTTTTGCATGTTTTGGAGTGTTAAACAGGTGCTTTTGGAGTTTATTTGGAGTGGAGGATGTGATTCTGATGAAGAAATGGAGTTGAAATTATCAAAAATGGTGAAAAGGAGCAATTTTGGGTTTCTCGGCAAAATGATGTACTGATGGCCGAAGATTCTCGGCCAAAATCCTTCCCGCGGGTAGCTCTCTCGGCCAAAAACACGTACCGCGGTCAAGTCTCTCGGCCAAAAATCCCGGGTGCAGATACATTTCCGAAATCGTATCACCGGAAGATCTTGCCGGCCGATTCAGCTTACAGGGTATTCAGAAAGGTTGGAGATCATTGAGTCAAGAACCCAGTACAGGTTGAATCAGGGCATTTGGAGCACTGAGCTGAAAGATACGGTCACAAGAAGACAGACCTCTCACGCATTCATTCCGGAGCAATCCGATACTCCTGAATGATCGCCTGTCTGGGAAACCTTCCGGTCCGATTCAGCTGTCGGGGCTTCATAAAATTTGGAGAAGATTGGATCATGTTTCCAGACCAGGTGTAATCATATGATTTAGAGACGTGAGTAGAGAGTTAAGCTCACCAGAAGGCACGCCTGTCTCGCTACCGTTTTGGACCGACCCGATGAGCTCCGAAGATTGCAAAGGACGATGCACTTCCAGACCGATTCAGTCTACAATTCCGTCATCAAGATTTTAGATATTTGAGTCCTCTTTCCAGAACGTTTGAGATCATTCAATTTGAAGCCATGAGCAAGAAAATAACGTTTCCACACATGTCTAGAAGCCTCTTTCTGACCGTGTCAATGTACTGCAAAGATGAGCCCTCCGGGGAACCTTCCACTTCCCAAGCGCTGAGGGTTTCTTCACCAAAGTTCGAGATATTTGAGTTGTCTTTCCAATGCAGTTGAAAGCATGCCATTTGGAGCCATATCCTGGATGTTACTCTCCCCTAAATGCAAAGTGGTCTAGAAGGCTTAGGTTGTGCGATACGGTACTGCGACTTGATTAACTCGCACCCATGAATATTCAACGCTTTGGAAACAAGTTGAGACTTTAAAGATGAGTGTAAGGAGACTCTGAGCAAGGCAGAGACTTCCAGAATCAAATTTGAGTAAGTCCACAATGCTATGCAAGATAGACCTGCGAGTTGGACATGAAGTGGAACCATGTAGCACATGTGTTCGCAAATTACACCGACTTGGGCATGCGACTTGGGCAAGGAAGTGACCATCTCGCACACATATTATCTCCATAATGCGTCTTGGTTGTGCGAGTTGAAGAGAAGGAAGCCTGAGCAGCACAAACATTCGCTGTTTACACCTAGATAGGCATGCGGCTGAGGCTGAGGGATTTATGGCGCACAAGGCTGCTTCTATAGCTGTGCGACTTGGGCATGCGACTTGGGAAGCACCTGACCATGTCGCACACCAGCCACCAGACCCAACTGAGCCGGGTCAGTACCCAGTCTGTTATGGGCTGACCCGGTCCATTAGCACTTAGTATATATAGCTTTTTGGAGAAAACCCTAAACATCTTATCTTCTACTTAGTTTTCTCTCTAGTTTTCTTTCTTTTTTAGTGTAAAAAAAAAACGTTTTGATTAAGAGATATCTGAGGGATTTGATCATTCCAAAGCTGTTTCTTATCATCTCATCATCTCATTTCTGCTTCTAATCATGATTAACATCATCTCTTGCAAAAGATTAGATGTGTTCGTCATGATTACTGAGTAGTCATATTTTAAGCTTCTAGGTGTGATGATATGATCATGAAAAGGGCTAAACGCTAAGAAGTTCAAAGAAGCACTTAATGGGCAAATTTATGAAGATTTTGACAAGAGAAGCATGAAGAAATCCATTCAAGATTTTACTTATAGAGTCCAGCCCATTTTAAGAATGATAGAAGTCCAAGAAGAGCCCAAAATAAGCACTTTATTTTTCTGGTCAAAGGAGGTGACGAAAATGGAGTGAAGAGTCATGAATAAAGAGTCAAGAAGGCCAAGAGTTTTTCAACTCTATTTATTTCCTTTCATTTAGTTTTAGTCTTCTTATATTTTCGAGATCATTTAATAATTAGCTTTCTTTACAAGTTTTCTATTCCTATAAATAAGCGTAATCTCTTTTTGGAGAAATAAGATTTGATTCATTATTTTTGGAACCTTTTGAGAGTGATTCTCATTTTTTTGATCTTATGGAGGTTATCCATTGATCAACCCGGTTTATCAAGTTCAGTCCATAGAACTTGACGCAGCCTTCGTTTGCAGAGTTTGGGAATTTTGTTAGTAGTAAGTAGGGCTTAGGGATTTTTGGGAATTCATTTCTCACGCCTTAACATCCTTTTACCGGCGTTTTTCTCTTTCTTTGTTCCACCCCCTTGTTTCATTCTTTTTCACTGCGAGTTTGGGCCTAAGGATTTTCGGGAATCACTTCTCACGCCTTAGCATCTTCTCCGTGAAAGTGTTTGAAGTCAAGGATTATCCACTAAACCACCTTAGAGTGCCGATTCCTCGGGAGGATCGCATCATGTGTAGATTAGGGTGCTTAGATGTTTGATTTATGATGTTTAGGGACTAGATTCTCATTTCATTTCCTTAGTTAGCTGTTCCTAATGCTAGATCTTTGCACATCACTCTGGTCTAGAGCTTAGGCAAATCTCCACCCACAACGTGTTTGATGAAATGCCTGAATGAAAGCTAACTAAGGGTTTATGAATTAATGCCATGGGAATGTTTGTTAATTGCATAAATGACATATTAGAACTGTTTCTTAATGCTCATTAGTTCATATTTCACAAATGGGAATTTGGTTTGAAAGTGGATTAGTGTAGAGATTAATGCCTTCATGAGAGGATTAGTCTAGATTAGAGTTCTAAGTTGAAATGTTTGAGATCATGTGATTGCTTGCTATGTCTTTCTGTGTAAGATTCAGTCTTCTTGGTTAAGAGATTGTTTGGTCACTTATTAGGCTTGATGCATTATGCTTGTTGATTGCTTGATTATATCTAATGGTTGTTAGACTTGATTAAGTGATTAGCAAAGGGATTATTGTCATGGGAATGAATTAATCTGCTTTTGAAGTCTAGACTAAAGAGTAACGTGCATTGCATTATTATTTTTAGCAGCATGAATTGATATCCTTTCTTTCTTTTGTAATTCCAGATCTATTTAAAAAAAAAAGTAAAAAAAAAAAGAGATCTGTGGAAACCAAAATTCTTTTCTATCTATCTTCTCTTTTCTTCATAATCGCTTGATATTCTGAATTGGTTTAGAGATCTACATCGAGTTTTTGATTTAGTTCCCTTAGAACCGAGGAGAGTCTCTTGAGTGTTTGTGAGATCCTTAAGAGAGTTGAGTGAAACACCGAGTGAAACACTTTGCGAGAATTTTTGCTAACTTGTTTGTTCGTTTTGTGAGGTATTATATGTCTTCTAGCGACGATCCATCCACTATTCGGTCAAGAGAAGTGAGAAAAGCCACTATGAACCATAGGCTGGACCAGATTATTCTGCTGCTGGGTCACATGAACCAGCGTATAGAACAGTTGGAAGTGGATCAGCGCAGACGGGACAGAGGAACTGATCGCAGTGACCAGGAGTTTGTCGCCGACAATCCATAACCGGAATGAGTTTGTCGCCGACAATCCATAACCGGAATGAGTTTGTCGCCGACAATCCATTTTACGCTGACGGTCATACCTCGGATGGTAGTCAGGTACGACCCAGACTCGGCCGAGAAGATAGACGTGGTCAAAACCATTTGCCGAACCACGGTCGTGAGCGATACAACCCAGATCCAACCCGCGGCCGTAACTGGGACGAGGCTCGACGAGACCGTAATGATCAAGGCCGGGGACAATACGAACCTGAACCAGTCCAAGCCCGAAACGACAATGACCTTGGAGGCATGAAGCTGAGGGTCCCATCTTTCTATGGTACAACCGATCCAGACGGGTTCCTTGAGTGGGAAGAAAAGATCGACATTTTGTTTGGTTGTCAGAACTTCTCAGAAAGAAAAAAGATCAACCTGGCCGCCACCGAGTTCCATGGGTACGCGGTAGACTGGTGGGACCAAGTTGTTACCAACCGTCGAAGGAACGGTGACCGACTGGTCGAAACGTGGGACGAGATGGCACGAATGATGAGACGCAGATTCGTACCGAGCCACTATCAGCAGGAGTACACACTCGACTCAGACGTTTGACCCAGGGATCCAAGAATGTTGAGGAGTATTACCAAGAGATGGATCGGCTAATGCTGAAAGCCGATACGGTAGAACGGAGGATGCGACGATGGCCCGGTTCCTGAGTGGTCTAAACTGTGATATACAAGACCGTATGGAGCTGCAGGACTATCAGGACATTGGTGAGATGTACCACAAGGCGGTAATAGTGGAACAACAGCTGAAACGGAAAGGCACCAACCGACCCGCATATGGTTCCAGTTCACGACCTCTAGATAAGCCGAGCTATCCAGCTCGATCCGACGCTAAGCCAAGGTCGGATTCCAAACCCAGCTCCTTTGCACACTACTTCAAAGGAAAAGCCGAGGCTACACCGGCTAGACACCGCGACATTGAATGTTTTAAGTGTCGAGGTAAAGGTCATTATGCTAATAAATGTCCGAACCAACGAACCATGTTGCTTCTTGACTCAGGTAAAATCGTGTCCGATGGAGAGGATACTGGACCAATTTATGACGATGAGGAGGATGAGGAACGAGCTGCAGAAGGTGAATTGCTCGTGCCCGGAGAGTCCTACTAGCTCAGGAACCTGTAAAAGAAGAAGATCAGCGCGAGAACCTATTTCATACACGGTGCTGTCTGATCAGCGCGAGAACCTATTTCAAAGGGTAAGGTCTGCAGCCTGATCATCAATGGAGGCAGCTGTACGAACGTGGCAAGTACTACTGATACGATCCACCCAAGGAAATTGCACTTGCTCGTTTGGTAGGGGTTGATAAACTCGGCCAGATCGGTTTGATCGGAGAGATGCTAAGGGGTGAAGGGTTGCCTCGAAAATCCTTAGGCCCAACTCGCGAGAAACAGAAACTGATCAAGGAATGACAACACCAAGTGTTGATCTCGCGGGTCAAGGATGAACAGGCGTGAGACTTGATCTCGAAAATCCTGTTGCCCCTAAACTACTTGAACGAAATCGAAAACAAGATGTAAGGAAGGCTGCGTCGAATCCTATGGACTAAATCCGATAAACCAAAATAAACTTTCAAGGCTAACCACCTAAGAAAGGAAACTCAAAGAGAACAAGAGAATATCTCGAAATTTTATTGAAAGAAGTGAATGAGAAAAATACAACGGATTATGGCTCTTTATGTAGAGTCTTATAAGAAGTGCAAAAGACAGAAATAATAAATAGATACATTGAATACGATAAAGGACCACTCGGCTTCCTCGGATGTCCGTTTGACTTCTTTTGCGCGAATGATCTTTCAACTCCTTGTAACGACTATTAACCAATTCGGATAAGGAAAAGATGTGGGCCTTAACCTCATTAAAACCCCATCCGGTAAACCCAATGGGACAAACCCGGATGCAAGGAAAAAGAGTATCAAGGGGCCACACCGTCTGAATAGGCTAAGAGTGTTACAGCTCGGTCGCTTAGTGTGGCATCCGTGAACTTGGCCATCAGCTCGGTGTATAACCTCCAAATGACCATGGACAGCTTCTTAGCTCGGGACCGTGTAATTGGACCAGTGAGCTCGGTCAAATCCGGAATTGGGTCGTTCACCTCGGCCAGCTTCCCTTCTTGAACCTCCATCTCACTTAGCTCGGCCATTTGGTCGAGATTTCCAGTCTCGCCTAGTCCTCCGGCCTGACCCTCAGCTCGCACCTCGTCCATGCTCGTATCATTCCCCCCCTCTTGAAAAGGACTTGTCCTCAAGTCTGGTCCATCTGGAAGAAAGGGAACTAAGTCAGAAACATTAAAGCTTGAACTGACCGTATACCTACCTAGGAGGTCGATCTGGTAGGGTTTAAGACCGTGAATGGTCCATCGACTCGGGGTAACAGCTTGGATTTCCGTTCCTCAGGAAATCTTTCCTTCCTTAGATAAATCCAAACTTGGTCGCCGGGCTCGAACGTTCTTTTGCTTCTGCCTTTGTTGGCTTTCCTTTGAAACTGCTCGGTTTTCCTTTGAATGTTCTCCTTGGCTTTCTCGTGCATCTGTTTGACCAGTTCGGCCTTTTTCTTTCCATCTAGATTAAGTCTTTCACTCATAGGCAAAGGGGTTAGATCAAGTGGGGTAAGCGGATTAAACCCATACACAAGTTGAAAAGGAGAAAACATTGTAGTTGAATGAACCGAATGATTATCAGCAAATTCAACGTGTGGCAAGCAATCTTCCCAAGTTCTAAGATTCTTTTTAATCACAGATCGTAACAAAGCTGATAAGGTTCGGTTAACTACTTCAGTTTGTCCATCAGTTTGAGGGTGACAAGTAGTTGAAAAACAAAGTTTAGTTCCTAGTTTTGACCATAGGGTTTTCCAAAAATAACTAAGGAATTTGGTGTCTCGATCTGAAACAATGGTTCTAGGAACCCCATGCAATCGGACTATTTCCCTAAAGAACAGGTCAGCCACATTTGATGCATCATCGGTCTTATGGCATGGAATGAAATGAGCCATCTTAGAAAATCTATCTACAACCACAAAGACCGAATCTCTACCTCTTCTAGTGCGTGGCAATCCTAACACAAAGTCCATGGATATGTCGGTCCAAGGCTCACTAGGGATCCGAAGGGGAGTGTACATACCTGGGCCTTGGCTTCGGGTCCGCCCGGCAACGGCGCCAATTGATAGACAAGACTTTTTAGGGTCTCAGGGCTATCAATCCCCTTGTCAATGTAGCACAAAGAGGTTTATCAATCCAGATGTGGTGTTAGACACTAAGCTATATGATCAAGTTCTTAATTCAAGCAAACAAGAGTGGGTTTTGATTAATCTAGAGACAAATATAAACATAAACAGGATTAAAGACTAATGACAATGACAAATGGTGTGAATAAGATATGATGGAGGCATGAGATTCTAGACATGATAGATGGTTAGGGTGCTTTGGTGTTAAACTAGGAATGCAAATGACAATGATGAGACATGATTCAAGTGATTAAGAACTCTAATCTATGTTAATCCTCTCATGAAGGTATTAACCCCTATACTAATTCATTTTCAAACCAAATTCCCATTTGTGAAATATGAATCAATATGCATTAATAAACAGTTCTCAATGATCATTCAAGCATTTAACAAATCATTCCCATGATGAAAAATTACTTAAACCTCTAACACAACTCTTTCAGGAATTTCATCAAACACTTTTGGTGCATGAAATTCCCAGAATCTAGATTTCAAGTGATTATCAAGGATCTAGCATAGAGAATAGTTGTTTAGAGAAATGAACCAATGAATCTAGCCCTAAGCACTCCTAATCTAACACTTTAGCACCCTAACCTACACATCTAGAACCTCATTAAGGTAACTACTCACTAATCATGATCAACACACTAGATCCTTTGCAAGATGTGTTGTTAATCATGATTAGAAGTTGATTTTGATGAATAGAAATGATGAACAAGATGGAAAGAAACTGCAAATCGATTTAAACTCTCTAAAACAAAGTGTATTAAGTGGTTTTTCACAAAAGGGGAAAAAAAGACTAAAAGTAGATTAAGTCCCTCCACAAATTAGGTCTAAAAACCTTATAAAAGAAGCTTGGGCGAACCGGGTCAACCCGGAACAAACCGGGTACTGACCCGGCCTTGATGGGCAAAGAAGGGTTTGCCACGGTCTGGTGCATCCTTGGTGTGACCGTGGCATTCCTGACCGTGTCAAAGTTTTTACTTGTGTTCTTGGTCCCTTTTGTTGCCGCGGTCTGATCAAGCTTCATCTGGGACTCGTGGCAAGTGAGCCGTGTCAAACGCCGAAGATGTGTAGAGGTTGCCACGGTCAAGCCTCCAGACCGTGGCATTCACACCGTGCCAAAACTCGCATGCATGTGAGTACCTTCCCAGCCAAGTATATGCTTGCCACGGCCAAGTCTCAGGCTGTGGCATTGAGATCGTGTCAAAAGCCGAAACTGTGTAGAAGTTATCTCCAGCCTCTTGTTCATTTGCCACGGTCAAGTCCTAGACCGTGGCATTCAGCTCGTGCCAATCGCCGAAGGTTGCAAGATGTTGCCACGGCCAAGCTCCATACCGTGGCATGTTTAACTTAGTCATCCTGGGCTGTCTGGACCATCTCGCATTCCGGAGAGTGTAACTTCCTGGAGACCTGTCCGAATTGAGTGATTCCGGTTTCAGAAGACAGAGGACTCATTTATCTCCAACTTTGATGAAGGAAGTTTCAGTGCTTGGGAAGTGTAAGGTTTCCTGGAGGGAACATCTTTGAAGTGCATTTACACGACCAGAGAGAAGCGTCTAGACATGTGTCCATTCCGGAGACCGTATCTTTCTGCTCAAAGCTCCGAATTGACTGATCTCGGTTGTTCTGGAAAGAAGACTCAAATGTCTCTGATTCTCATGAAGGCCGCGGAAACTGAATCGGTCTGGAAGTGCGCCGTCCTTCGCATCCTTCAGAACTGATCTGCTCGGTCCGGAATACCTGCGAGACAGGGGTTTCTTCCGACGAGCTTATCTCTCTGCTCACGCGTCCGAATTACACGATTCCAATTGCTATGAGACCGTCCTCCAATTCTCTCCAACTTCTATGAAGGACCCGCCGTCTGAATCGGACCGGAAGGCTCCCCGGACGGGCGATTTCTGAGACTCGTTCACACCCGGAGATTTTGGCCGATACACTTCATTCGCGGTACGTGAAAATGGCCGGTAAAGCTTCCCGCGGTACATGAAAATGGCCGGTAAAACCTTCCTGGCCAGCGAGAATGGCCGATAATCTCCCAAGACCTGATTTTTCCACTTTTTCAAGCTTTGCTCACCATTCCACCTCCTGGATTCATCTTTTCAGTTCCATATTCACCTGACAGACACTCAAAATATGCAAAGACTCATTGGGACCTAATGCATCTCCTAAGTTCTAAAATAAACCCTAAGGACCTAAAATGCATGAAATAAAACATGATTTGGGATGATTTATGCAACCTAAATGATGCAAATTATGAACATATCAATCATCGGTCTTATGGCATGGAATGAAATGAGCCATCTTAGAAAATCTATCTACAACCACAAAGACCGAATCTCTACCTCTTCTAGTGCGTGGCAATCCTAACACAAAGTCCATGGATATGTCGGTCCAAGGCTTCACTAGGGATCCGAAGGGGAGTGTACATACCTGGGCCTTGGCTTCGGGTTTTGGCCATCTTGCAGATCGTACAACGGCTACAAATTCGCTCCACATCGCGTCTTAGGTGCGGCCAAAAGAAGTGGTCTTGCACCACACTTAGAGTCTTAGCTACTCCGAAGTGCCCCATCAGTCCTCCTCCATGTGCTTCCCTAACAAGTAAATCACGAAGAGAAGTGTTAGGTATGCATAACCGATTTTCATAGAAAAGATATCCATCACTTTGGTAGTATTTGCCATGGGCAAATTTGGAACTGGATCGGTAGACATCCTGGAAGTCTGGATCAGTGAGGTAGGCATCCTTCATTAGTTCAAACCCCAGCACCTTTGCATCCAAAGTGGAAATCAAGGCATGTCGTCGAGACAAAGCATCGGCCACCACGTTCTCTTTACCCTGCTTGTACTGAATGACGTATGGAAAGGTCTCAATGAATTCCATCCATCTGGCATGCCTCTTGTTAAGCTTCTGTTGGCCCTTTAAGTGTTTGAGCGACTGGTGGTCCGTATGAATGACGAACTCCTTTGGCCACAAGTAGTGCTGCCAGGTTTGTAGGGCTCGGACCAACGCGTACAGTTCTTTATCGTAGGTTGGGTAGTTCAAGGTTGCTCCTCCTAGCTTCTCATTGAAGAAAGCCACGGGTTTCTTCTCTTGCATCAGCACGGCTCCAACTCCAACTCCTGAGGCGTCGCACTCGATCTCAAAGGTCTTGAGAAAGTCAGGTAACACCAGTAAGGGCGCATGGGTTAGCTTATGTTTCAAGAGCTGAAAGGCTTCCTCCTGCTGTTGCTCCCACTTAAACCCGACCTCCTTTTTAATGATCTCGGTCAAAGGTGCGGCTATCGTGCTGAAGTTTTGGACAAAACGGCGATAGAAGCCAGCTAGGCCATGGAAGCTCCGGACTTCACCAACAGTCTTTGGGCTCGGCCAATCCTGGATTGCTTTGATCTTTTCTTCATCGACCTGGATTCCCTGCGAACTCACAACAAAACCTAAAAAGACAACGTGATCCGCACAAAAAGTACATTTCTTAAGGTTTCCAAAGAGTCGTTCATGTCTAAGCACATCTAACACCTTTTTCAAATGCAGCACATGTTCATCAAAGTAAACTACCACGAAAACACCTATGAACGACCTAAGAACATGATTCATCAAACGCATGAATGTGCTAGGTGCATTAGTGAGTCCAAAAGGCATAACAAGCCACTCGTAAAGACCATGCTTAATTTTAAAAGCCGTTTTCCATTCATCTCCTTCTTTCATCCTAATCTGGTGATAGCCACTTTTTAAATCAATTTTAGAAAAAATGCATGCACCATGAAGCTCATCTAACATATCGTTATGCCTAGGTATAGGATGGCGATACTTAACCGTTATGTTGTTGATGGCTCGGCAGTCAACACACATCCTCCAAGTTCCATCCTTTTTGGGCACGAGTAAGACCGGTACGGCACATGGACTCATGCTCTCGCGAATGTAACCCTTGGCCAGAAGTTCATCCACCTGTTTTTGAAGCTCCTTGGTTTCCACGGGATTAGTACGGTAGGCAGGTCGGTTAGGAAGGGTGGCTCCGGGCACGAAGTCGATCTGGTGCTCAATTCCTCGAAGGGGTGGTAAGCCACCTGGGTCGTCTTCCGGAAAGACATCAGCAAAGTCCTGCAAAACATGAGAGATTCTGCTCGGTAAAACCGGCTCAGGGTTAGTATGGCTAGCCAAAGCTTCTTTAAAAATGAGAAGGACAAAGGGTTGCTTTGTAGCTAAGGCATATTTCACCTCGCTAGGCCTCACAAGAAAAGACTCTTTGCTCACGGGATTTCCCTCATAGGCCATTTCTAGGTTTTTCTCAGACTCTCTCTTTTGAAGTGAAGTGTTTTGGGATTCGCTCATAATACCTTTACCCTTAGAGTTCTGCTCCAGCTTAACTTGATCGAGATAGACTTCATGTGGTGACAAGGGTGCTAAGACGATCTTGCGACCTTGGTGCTCAAAGGAATGCTTGTTTGAGAACCCATCATGGATCGCCTTCTTGTCGAACTGCCACGGTCGTCCTAGGAGTAGATGACCGGCCTCCATGGGTAGAACGTCACAAATGACCTCGTCCTCATATCGTCCAATGGTAATTGGAACAGTGACCTGTTTAGTGACCTTGAGTTGCCTCTGGTTGTTAAGCCACCGCAGGTTATAAGGATGAGGGTGTTTACGGGTCTCCAAACCCAGCTTGTCAACCATACTAGTGCTAGCCACGTTGGTGCAGCTCCCTCCATCAATAATCAGGCTACACACCTTTCCTTGGACCAGGCACCGGGTGTGGAACAAATTTTCCCTCTGGTCTTCCTCCTTGGTCCGTTCTTGTGCTATGAGAACACGCCGAGCTACAAGTAACTTTCCGGACACAGCTCGCTCCTCGGTCTCTTCTTCATCGTAGACCGGCTCAGTTTCCTCCTCGTGATCGGATATGATCTCTCCGGTGTCGAGCATGAGCATAGCCCTCTGATTCGGACATTTATTGGCATAGTGTCCCTTTCCCCGACACTTGAAGCACTCGATGTCTCGCGTCCTGGATGAGCTGGCCTCGGTCTTGCCTGTGTTCTGGTTCGGTTTTGAGTCCGTCCTCGGTTGAGTGTTAGATCGTGAGGGATAGGTTGCCTTGTCGTCTCGGTAGCTTGCTCGTGAACTGGCTCCAGGGGTAAATCGATTAGTTCCCTTCCGTTTGAGTTGTTGCTCCACTAAAATCGCCTTGTGTAACATCTCGGCCATATCGTTATACTCCTGTAGCTCCATTCGGTCCTGCAAGTCACGATTCAGGCCACTTAGAAATCTGGCCATGGTCGTGTCCTCTGGTTCGAATACGTCGGCCTTGAGCATTAAACGCTCCATCTCCTGATGATAGACCTCCACGGACTTAGTTCCTTGCGTAAGCCTCCCAAGCTTGGTATGTAACTCTTGGTGGTAGTGGGATGGTACAAACCGTTGCCGCATAAGAGTGGCCATCTCGTCCCAAGTTTCCACGGGCCGTTCACCGTTCCTATGTCGGCTGATCATGATCTGGTCCCACCAGTCTATGGCATAGCCATTGAACTCGGAGGCCGCCAAGTTGATCTTCTTCCTCTCCGACAGATCCTGGCAGTTGAACACGATGTCCACCTTCTTTTCCCATTCTAGGAAAGCATCTGGGTCATTCTTTCCGTAGAAGGGTGGAATCCGCAGCTTCATTCCTCCTAGGTCATTATCGTTACGTCCTCGAGCCTGCTCGGCTTCTCTTCGTTCATGGATGGGTCGCTGAGGTCGTCCTCCTTCACATCGGAAGTCTCGGCCTGGAAAATTATTGCCTCGGTCGCGGTCTACTCCAGCTCGGCCTCGGTGTGCACCACGGTTACCTCGCGGCCTAACTCGGCTGCTACCAGATGAGTGGTTATCCGCGTAGAATGGGTTGTCGATCTCCTGCTCGAAGTTCCGGTCTCGGCGGATATGTATTGGCTCCTCGCGGTTTTGATCGTTGGCCTCTTCTTGTCTTGGCTAGACTTCAAGCCGATCCATCTTTTGGCTCATACGCTCCATCATTTCGGTAATCTGGTTAAGTTTGGCCTCCATTTCTCTGGGAGTATACCAGCGAACGTGGTTTCCTTCTTTGAACGTGTAGAACTCGCAATCGTCCAACGAGTAGTCAGATGACATGCACGTACCTCGCAAAAAGAACAAACACGTTAGTAAAAATCCTTTCTAGTGTTTCTCTCTTTGATTCACTCACTCTCTTATTAATCTCACAAACCCACACAAGATTTTCTTCCGGTTCTAAAGGAGTTAATCGATTCACGACGATTGCCTTTAGGTTCCCTTGGTTTATCAAATGTTTGAAGGAGAAGAATAAGGGTAGATAGATAGAAAAGAATATGATTTCTTTCTTTTTTTTTTTTAACTTTTGAAATTCCTTTTTTTTTTTTTTTGGACTTTTGAAATTCCTTTTTTTTTTTTTTGGACTTTTTGATTTCTTTTTTTTTTATAACGGAAATATAAGAAGAAATGGGATGAGAAAAGGCGGAAGTTTAAGAGATAGATTGACACTACCGAGTAAGCAAGTGGGCTCTGATACCACTTGATACGATCCTCCCAAGGAAATTGCACTTGGTTGATAAACTCGGCCAGATCGGTTTGATCGGAGAGATGCTAAGGGGTGAGGGGTTGCCTCGAAAATCCTTAGGCCCAACTCGCGAGAAACAGAAACTGATCAAGGAATGACAACACCAAGTGTTGATCTCGCGGGTCAAGGATGAACAGGCGTGAGACTTGATCTCGAAAATCCTGTTGCCCCTAAACTACTTGAACGAAATCGAAAACAAGATGTAAGGAAGGCTGCGTCGAATCCTATGGACTGAATCCGATAAACCAAAATAAACTTTCAAGGCTAACCACCTAAGAAAGGAAACTCAAAGAGAACAAGAGAAAATCTCGAAATTTTATTGAAAGAAGTGAATGAGAAAAATACAAGGGATTATGGCTCTTTATATAGAGTCTCATAAGAAGTGCAAAAGACAGAAATAATAAATAGATACATTGAATACGATAAAGGACCACTCGGCTTCCTCGGATGTCCGTTTGACTTCTTTTGCGCGAATGATCTTTCAACTCCTTGTAACGACTATTAACCAATTTGGATAAGGAAAAGATGTGGGCCTTAACCTCATTAAAACCCCATCCGGTAAACCCAATGGGACAAACCCGGATGCAAGGAAAAAAGAGTATCAAGGGGCCACACCGTCCGAATATGCTAAGAGTGTTACAGCTCGGTCGCTTAGTGTGGCATCCGTGAACTTGGCCATCAGCTCGGTGTATAACCTCCAAATGACCATGGACAGCTTCTTAGCTCGGGACCGTGTAATTGGACCAGTGAGCTCGGTCAAATCCGGAATTGGGTCGTTCACCTCGGCCAGCTTCCCTTCTTGAACCTCCATCTCACTTAGCTCGGCCATTTGGTCGAGATTTCCAGTCTCGCCTAGTCCTCCGGCCTGACCCTCAGCTCGCACCTCGTCCATGCTCGTATCAACTACAATGGTGGAGAAACTTGGCCTGGAGACGCACAAGCATCCACAGCCTTATAGTCTCAGGTGGCTAAACAAAAAAAGGCAGCTAAAGGTCACCAAGTAAGTCTCGGTTCCATTATCTATCGGACGGTTCGAGGATGAGATCATGTGCGATGTGTTGCCGATGGAAGCTGGTCATATCCTTTTGGGCCGACCTTGGAAGTATGACCGCAAGGCCATTCACGATGGCTTTTCCAACAAACACATGTTCGAACACCAAGGCCGCAAGATCACCCTAGCACCTTTGTCTCCGCAAGAGGTCTACCTAGACCAGATCAAACTCGAGCAAAGCCACAAAGGAAAAAGCGTTGTGAGTGACCACCTAAACACTTCCACTAAATCTGAGAGTCTGAGAAAAACCCCAGAAACGACCTTAGATAGTTTACCCGTGAGAAAAGAAACTCTTTTCGTGAGGCCAAGTGAACTTAAGCATGCCGTGCTTACGAGACAATCCTTTGTCTTATTAATGTTTAAAAATGCTTTGGCTAGCCTTACTGACCCTGAGCCGGATCTTTCGAGCAGCATTTTGCCTCTTTTGCAGGAATACAAGGACGTCTTTCCAGAAGAAAGCCCAAGTGGTTTACCTCCCATCCGCGGAATAGAACATCAGATCGATTTTGTTCCTGGTGCGTCCTTGCCAAACCGACCCGCGTATCGAACCAACCCTGTTGAAACAATGGAACTACAGCGGCAGGTCGGAGAGCTGATGGAGAAAGGACATATACGAGAGAGTATGAGTCCTTGCGCGGTCCCGGTCTTACTTGTGCCAAAGAAGGACGGCACTTGGCGTATGTGCGTTGATTGTCGTGCAATCAACAATATCACGGTAAAATACAGACTTCTCATTCCTCGTTTGGATGATATGCTTGATGAACTTTGATAGCAGGAATTTATCACTCCTTGATCAATTCCTCAACTACTCATGTCATTGTAGCACTTGAGGTATCAATCGAAATGGAGAGATTCTAGACACTAGAACTATGAGGAGCTATCTTAATTCAAGTCTAACAAGCAAATGAGTTGGTAACAAGGTGATCTAAAACATAAAACAAACAAAATCAAACAGTAATTCAAGAACAAGCAACAAGACAACAAATCAAGACTCAAATTCAAAATAAAGAGAGAGCTAAACCTCTAGATGTGATCATTGATTAGGGTGCTTTAGAGATTTATTCATGATGCTAAGAACAATAATGCAATGCAAGTTACTCTTTAGTCTAGACTTCAAAAGCAGATTAATTCATTCCCATGACAATAATCTCTTTGTAAATCACTTAATCAAGATTAATTCACCTTAAGCAAGATCAAGCAATCAACAAGCATAAAGTATCAAGTCTAATAATGACCAAACGGTTTCTATTTCAAAGAGACCGAATCTTACACAGAAAGCAGCAACAAGCAATCATATGATCTCAAAACCAATTAACTTAGAACTCAAATCTAGACTAATCCTCTCATGAAGGCACTAATCTCTACACTAATCCACTTTCAAACCAAATCATCATTTGTGAAATATGAATCAGTGAGAATTAAGAAACAGTTCTAATATGTCATTCATGCATTTAACAAATCATTCCCATGATGAAAAAGGCATAAACCCTTAGCTTAGCTCATTCAGACATTTCATCAAACACCTTGTGGGTGGAGAAATGACTAAAGTCTAGATCAGAGTGATGTGCAAAGATCTAGCATTAAGAGCAGCTAACTAAGGAAAGGAAATGAAGATCTAGAACCTAAACATCATAAACCGATCATCTAAGCACCCTAATCTACACACCTAGAAGCTTAAAAGATAACTACTCACTAATCATGATTAACACACCATTTCCTTTGCAAGAGGTGATGTTAATCATGATTAGAAGTTGAGATCAGATGATGAGATGATAAGAAACAGCTTTAAGATAATGAAATCTCTTAGATATCTCTTAATCACGTCGGTTTTACACAGATAAGGAAAGAGAAACCAAAGAGAAACTAAGATAAAGGATAAGATAATGGATAACTAGGGTTTTAGTCTCTAAAAACTATTTATATAAAAGGGTGTGGGCCGGGTCAGCCCAGGACAAACTGGGTACTGACCCGCCCTTTCTGGGTTGCTGGAGCCACCCCTCGCCATCTGAAGAAGTCTCACACCGAGGGCCATACACCAGGGGGTCATGTGCTGGGTTGAAACTTTGATGAACACTTGAAGAACATGCATGAGACTTGGCCTTTGATCCGGTTAAAGCTTTGAAACGTGAAGAGGATTTGTTTGTGATCTGGGTTGGAGAGATGAGGACCTCGGCATACATGCCGAGGGGCCTGGTACCCGAGGTTTGTGTAACATAGGAGCTCGGCATAGCATGCTGAAGGGTTCACACCAAGGTCTGCTTCAACACTTAGTCGTTTTGGGATCATTTTGGTGATCAAGGGAGCCTTGGTGTTGAAAGACCGAAGTCCTACCTCGAGGTATAGTCCCAAGGCTTCGTAAACATGTCTCCTCGGCATACATGCCGAGGTATTCACGCCGAGGTAGGACACAACACTTAGCTTACAGTCGCATCTCTTAAAACCCGAATTGACCAGCTTCTCTTCTGTTCAGTGTAACTTTCAGCTCATAACTCCAAATGTCCTAAAACCAGTTCCATGAGAAAGATAACTCATTCAGCTCAATCTTTTGTGAAGAAACTATCGGCACTTGGGAAGTGGAAGGCTTCCTGGAGGGCTCATCTTCGCAGTGCATTTACACGATCAGAGAGAGGCCTCTAGACATGTGTCCATTCCGGAAACGTTAACTTCTTGCTCATAGATCCGAATTGAATGATCTTGGACGTTCTGGAACGAGGACTCAAATATCTCTGCTTCTCATGAAGGCCTCGTAAATCGAATCGGCCTGGAAGTGCGCCGTCCTTCGCATTCTTCGGAGCTCATCAGGTCGGTCCAAGACGGCAGCGAGACAGGGGTTTCGTCCGACGAGCTCAACTTTCTGCTCACGCATCCGAATTCCATTATTCCAGTTTCTATAGAACCATGATCCAATTTTCTACATATTTTATGAAGCCTTCGACAACTGAATCGGACCGGAAGGTTCCCCGGACAGGCGATCATTCAGGAGTATCGGATTGCTCCGTAATGGATGCGAGAGAGGTCTGTCTTCCGATTATAATATCTTTCAGCTCCGTGGTCCAAACGCTTTGATTCCAACTGTTCTGAACTCTTGACTCAATTATCTCCAACTTTTATGACGACTCCGACAGCTGAATCGGCAGGCAAAACCTTTCGGTAACGTGATTTCCGAGATGTATCTGCACTCGAGATTTTTGGCCGAGAAACTTAACCGCGGCACGTGTTTTTGGCCGAGAAAGCTACCCGCGGGAAGGATTTTGGCCGAGGATCTTCGACCTTCAGTACAGCATTTTGCCGAGAAACCCAAAATTGCTCCTTTTCACCATTTTTGATCATTCCAACTCCATTTCTTCATCTGAATCACATCCTCCACTCCAAATTGGCTCCAAAAGCACCTGTTTAACACTCCAAAACATGCAAAACTCTCTTGGACCTAATGTAATCTCATAAGTCCTAAAACAATGCCTAAAGACCTAAAATGCATGCAAATGAGACATGATTTTGACTAGAATATGTACATTAAATGATGCAATTTATGAATATATCAAACTTCACGGATCTTGTCTTTTTCTAAGATAGATTTGAAAAGTGGCTATCACCAAATAAGGATAAAAGAGGGGGACGAATGGAAAACAGCCTTTAAGACAAAGCATGGGCTTTATGAATGGTTGGTAATGCCGTTTGGCTTAACCAACGCCCCTAGCACTTTCATGAGACTTATGAACCATGTCTTGCGGTCGTTCATAGGCATTTTTGTCGTTGTGTACTTTGATGATATTTTAGTCTATAGCAAGAACTTGGCCGAGCTCTTAGAGCATTTGCGGTTAGTCTTAGAAGTGCTTAGGAAGAAGAAATTGTTTGGGAACTTGAAAAAGTGTACTTTTTGCGTGGATAGTGTTGTGTTCCTACGCTTTGTTGTAGGTGCCAATGGGATCCAGGTCGACGAAGAGAAGATCAAGGCGATCAAAGACTGGCCCAGTCCCAAGACGGTTGGAGAGGTCCGAAGCTTTCACGGCCTGGCCGGTTTCTACTGACGGTATGTAAAGGACTTCAGTACCATAGCAGCGCCTCTCACCGAAGTAATCAAAAAGGACGTTGGTTTTGAATGGGGCACGGCACAAGAAGAGGCGTTCCAACTCCTTAAAAACAGGCTAACTCATGCACCTCTTCTTTCTTTGCCTGATTTTATAAAAACCTTTGAAATTGAGTGCGATGCCTCTGGTGTAGGTATTGGTGCGGTCCTAATGCAGGAGAAAAGGCTTATTGCCTACTTCAGTGAGAAGCTTGGTGGCGCGACCCTGAACTATCCCACCTACGACAAGGAGCTTTATGCCTTGGTCCGTGCGCTCCAAACCTGGCAACACTACCTCTGGCCAAAGGATTTTGTGATTCATACGGATCATCAATCTCTTAAACACCTCAAGGGCCAGCAGAAATTTAATAAGCGGCATGCCAGATGGGTGGAGTTTATAGAAACGTTTCCGTACGTGATCCAGTACAAACAGGGAAAGGAAAACGTTGTAGCCGATGCCTTGTCCCGCAGATACACCCTGATCTCGACCTTAGACGCCAAGGTCCTCGGTTTTGAAATGATCAAAGAAGCCTACACCTCCGATCCAGATTTCCAGGAAGTTTATCAATCATGTTCTAAATTTGCCACTGGAAAATATTTTCGGAGTGATGACTTCTTGTTTTATGAAAACCGCCTTTGTATACCTAATGTCTCCCTTTGTGATCTGCTTGTTAGGGAAGCTCATGGCGGCGGTTTGATGGGACACTTTGGAGTGGCCAAGACTCTTAGTGTGGTCCAGGATAATTTCTTCTGGCCGCATATGAAAAGAGATGTGGAAAGAATTTGCGGCCGATGCATCACATGTAAGTATGTGAAATCCAAAAGCCAACCCCCAGGTATATACACTCCCTTACCCATTCCTAGCTCTCCTTGGACGGACATTTCTATGGATTTTGTGTTAGGATTGCCAAGAACTAGGACGGGTCGGGATTCTGTATTTGTTGTGGTCGATAGGTTCTCAAAAATGGCGCACTTTATACCTTTTCATAAGACTGATGATGCGTCTAATGTGGCTGATTTGTTCTTTAGAGAAGTGGTTAGGTTGCACGGAATGCCTAGGACTATAGTTTCTGACCGCGATGTTAAGTTCCTTAGTTATTTTTGGAAAACGCTTTGGTCAAAACTAGGTACTAAGTTATGCTTTTCCACCACTTGCCACCCACAGACCGACGGCCAAACCGAGGTCGTTAATAGAACCTTGTCCGCACTATTTCGTTCTGTTATTAAAAAGAACCTTAGGACGTGGGAAGATTGTCTACCACATGTAGAATTTGGTTATAACCATGCGGTTCATTATACTACATTGTTTTCCCCGTTTCAAATGGTTTATGGTTTTAACCCTCTTACTCCTCTTGATCTTATGCCTTTACCTTTGTCTGAGCGTGTAAGTATGGATGGAAAGAAAAAGGCCGAGCTTGTCAAGCAGATTCATGAGAAGGCCAAGCAGAACATTGAAAGGAAGACCGAGCTTTACAAGAAGCATGCTAACAAGGGCCGGAGCCAAAAGGTGTTCGAACCAGGCGATCTAGTATGGGTCTATTTGAGGAAGGACAGGTTTTCGGAGGAAAGAAAGTCCAAGTTATTGCCTCGTGTGGATGGTCCCTTTACGGTCCTTGAGCGGATCAATGACAACGCCTACAAGATTGATTTACGAGGTAAGTACTTAGTCAGTACCAGCTTCAACATTTCTGACCTTATTCCCTTTGTCAGAGATGGACCAGACTTGAGGACAAGTCCTTTTCAAGAGGGGGAGGATAATACGATCATGGACCTGGAGGACGACCCAGACAAAGGAATCGAGGTTGCGGAAGCACATTTGGTCGTCCCGAATGGACCCATGATGCGATCCAGAGCTAAGAAGCTGGCAGGGACGGTTCAGGCTGTACTTAACGGGATCAAGATCGGACCAGGCGACCCAGCATCACCCAAGATTGTGACCGTGCTCATGAACGCCGGCTGTAACTAATCTGGTCCGGGTGATGGCTTAATACTCTTTTTCCTTACACCCGGGTTTGTCCCAATGGGTTAACCGGGTGGGGTTTTAATGAGGTTAAGTCCATTGCCCATCTCTCGACCCAGGTTTGTTTGTGGTCTGGTTCATGGGTCGGCAGCGCAAAAGTCATTTTCGGCTTGGCAATTCAAGAGTCAGTCAAAGGCCAGCCGAAGAGTCAGTACATAGCTTATTTATTTCAGTCAAAGACTTTATTAATTTTTCTGTCATTTTCGAGTTTGTCTCTTGGACTACTCCGCCTGCTATATAAAGGCTTGTACCCCTTCTCATTTTGGCCATTCACTTATCAAATAAATCTGAGATTTTCTCCTTTGTTCTTTTTGAACTTTTCGATTCCTTAGGTGGTTAGCCTCTTGAATCATTTCAGTTTATCAAGTTCAATCCATAGAACTTGACGCAGCCTTCGCCTGCAAAGTTTAAGTTTCCCTTTGTAGTAATCGGGGCTTAGGGATTTTCGGGAACTCATTTCCCACGCCCTAAGATCCTTTTACCGGCGATCTCTTTCTCTTTGTTCCACCCCCTTGTTCAAAGTTATTCTCCGCGAGTATGGGCCTAAGGATTTTCGGGATTTATTCTCACGCCTTAGCATCTGCTCCGAGATCCAGCTGGAGTCAAGGATCTATCCATCTGATACCGACCAAGTGTGTGCCGTTCTTTGGGAATTCGTATGAAGCTCCATCCGTTACTTTAACACGACAAACTGCATCAAGATGTCCCCATTTAGAACACCGTGTGCACTATGCAGGTAACCAGGGATATACAAACTCGACGTCAGCATCGACCCCCAGCTTTAACGTAAAGCGATAGCTCTTCGAAAACCCTTTTTCAACCTCTGCCTCGATGAAAACCTTCACCTCCTCAAAACTGGAACAGAGCTCTGTTTCAGGGTGAAGACGCTTCGGTTTGCCTGCTGCACTAGCGATAAAACCCAAACCTTCCCATGAGGACATCTTGTGTGGGACATTTTTGAGAGAGATCCACATTGGAATTGTTTTTATCTCTGACTCCGACTCTTCTTCTGCTATCGGGGACCACTTCGACACCACCATAGGAATATCAGCGATATTCCACATTCCCCTACGTATAATTCTGTTTCGGGTGGCTGAATCACGGATTCTGAACTTTACTGTTGTATCGTTAACCACAAACACATCGATTTTGATAGATTTGTCTCCTAGAGGCCAAATCTTGTTGACAATAACGTGGATTTTTGCGACGTGAGGAGCTTTCGAGAGAAACCTTCCCTCCACTAGATCCTCCCACAAAGGAACAGAGCTTTGAATGATATCATCTGGCACTTCCACCATGGCCTCTCCCTCTACCATGGCTACTTGAATATCGTAACTTAGCAGATACAGTTTGTTTTTGACAACGTTTGCCCAGGATTTCACTTTCTGAACTGGATTCGGATTGGTTTCGGTAGTCGGAGGGAGAGATTCATCCATCTCCGCCGCTTGCAAAGCCGGCGGCTCCACCTTTCTTGCGGCTGAAACTTGAAACCCTAAGTCGCTTCCTTGATCGCCCAAAATCGCTATCTTTGTTCTTTTACCTCTCGATTCTACATACAAACTTACGGTATTCTATATTTATCATGATCCCGTATCTTTTGATATTTACCAAAATATCTATAACTTATGATATTTATGGAAATGCTACATATTTTTACATATTTACCAAAATACCTCATATCTTGGATTGTCCCTTCGATTTTTTCTAATTTTCAAAAAATATCCAGATCTTTCCATATTTACAAAAAGACCAAATCTTTTGGTATTTACCAAAATGACTCAGATATTTAGTTATTGACTAATTACCCCCATATCTTTAGATATTTACCAAATATGCTATGTCTTTTTGTAACTATCAAAATTTCTCATATTTTTACCTATTTACCAGAATATAATTTTTTATATTTACCAAAATTTCCCATATAAAAACGTGTTTATCGAGATACCTGATATCTTTATATATTACTAGGGTATCCTATATCTTTTGATATTTATCAGAATATCTTATATCTTTTGATATTTAACATAATATCATATCCCAACCTATCTATTGAGGTTTATAGTGAACATAGTTGTCTTGTTTTTTTAAAAAATATATTAAATTTTATTTAAGAAAAAAAAAAACTTCTATAAAATCTTTTGAAAGGTTTTTGATAGCTTTAACACCTAAACAATAGAACAAAGATTTCTAAACTTTCATGGATCTTCTCTTGGATCTTCTCTTGTGCCAAACCAAATTTGCAGTCCATCCTCGTACTTTTCCCTTATTGTGCTTAGTCTGTTTTGCACAGTAGATCTATTAGAGTATAGGTTTACATTGGTTTAATCTGGTTATATAATTGTATACGGTATGTTATAAACTGTAACAGAAACACTCGAGTATAAATAAATAGAGTGTAGTTGTAATCAGATCATTATCATCAATAACAATTTTTTTCTTCGTCTTCTTCCTCTGATCATGATTCACAAACATGGTATTAGAGTTTTGAGGCTCAAACCTCAAATAGATTCTGCAAACTTCGTTTTCCGTCTTTCGTTTTGACCTAGGATTGATCGTTGGGTTCCCCGATCGATTCAATTCTTCGATTTGCGATATATTCTTCTGGTTATTCCGCCAAGAATCACAAATTTCGCAATCTATCTTCATTTTGAGATGATAAATAACAGATCTACTTGTCGCGCAGGAAGAATTGCAGCTGTATTTCGCCGCACTTCAGTTCTGAGAGATTCTCAACCAGCTTCACCGGATTCAACAAATTTCCTGAATCCCCTAACGGATACAATCGACAGGATCCACTCTCTGTTTCATTTGACGAGGGGTGATAATCCAGGCCTATTGATTATATCTGAGGTACTCAAAGGTCTTAACTATGATATAATTGGCGTATTGCAATGAACATAGCTTTGGATGCGAAGAACAAATTAGCTTTTATTGATGGATCTATAGCTAGGCCGAGTGATTCACTAACAAGATCAATACGATCTATCTTTTTGAGTAATTCGTCACTTGGGAGATGCTCCTCTCCATGCCTCCGACATAGTTGTCTTGTTATGATAGAAAGTGTTGATAGCCTCCAATAGGTTGACGTTAAGACTGTCTCTAATTTAGCTATACATGTGCTTGTTTGAAAGCAGCAACTTGAGGTTGCTTCTTGATTGTGACGGACAAGATCTATAAGCACATGCACCTCAGATTCATTCTTATTGTTGTCATCTTTGGCAGATCTTGTGGGAGATTGACATTGTCAGGGCCAGATTCATTCTTATTGTTGTTTTCGCCAACAGTTGAGGTTCAACTTCTCATCTAAGACAGTTACTTGCGCATCAAGAAACCGGTTGTTTGCTGTTTTGGCTTCGAATCTGTGATCCTGCTTGCGTCTGTTCGAGACCAGTTGAAGTTAATCATCATGGGACGATCCAGTTTCAGGGACTTTAAGAATTTAATAAAAATATTCAATTTCGCATATAAATAGGTTTCGGAGGCACAACCAAAATCTTTGAAGCAGCCAAGAAATATCTCGAACTAGTTTATCAAAGGTGGCTGCTGAAACATAACATCTAACATGAAAATTAACATTAGAAACATCTCAAAATGATACAAAGAAGGATAGAGATTCTTCGCCAACAGTTGAGGTTCAACTTCTCATCTAAGACAGTTATGTGTTGTAACTACGTTACTTGCGCGTTAAGAAACCGGTTGTTTGCTGTTTTGGCTTCGAATCTGTGATCCTGCTTGCGTCTGTTCGATATAGAATTTAGAACTTAAATCAAAAAATAATAAAGTAACTTCTTTATTAGCTTTAGAAAATAACTCAAAACTAAAGCTTCTTAATCTCTCTCTAAACTCTTAAGGATTACCACAACTTTGGTATCTCTTATATAAAGGAGATAAAACACATCATAATCCTAATGGATAAACACTTTAACATTCATAGATAACTCCTAAGAACTTTCTAGATAACTCCTGGATAGAAACTTTCCTTTTCCTAAACTCTTTAAGAAACTTGCTACTCAAGCTTTGATCAAGCTTATTCCAACATTCTCCTCCTTAAGCTTGAACTCTATCTTTGACAAATCTTGAATCCAAATTAGCTCTCTCATTTCTTTGAACTTAATCCTTCCAAGCGCTTTGGTTAGGATGTCCGCCCTTTGCTCTGTTCCCGGAACATGTTCGACTTCGATCAGCTCACTTTCAACACATTCGTATAAAATGATATCGCCGGTGAATGTGCTTATTGCGACCATGGAAAACTGGATTTTTAGTGAGTGCTATAGCAGATTTGTTGTCAACCCGAAGAACCACTCTTTTACTTGTTGAACCAAAAATCTCGCTAAACAATTCCTGCAACCAGATTGCTTATTTCGCCGCTTCCGTAGCCGCCATAAACTCTGATTCACACGATGACAATGCAACAGTTTCCTGCTTCTGTGATGCCCAAGTAATCGGGCATTCATTAAGATAAAAGATGTGCCCTGTCGTGCTTCTACCATCAGCTAAGTCTACACCGAGACTACTATCGCTGTATCCTATCAGACCCGGTTTTGCCTTTCGTTTGAATGACAGACCATGAGCCATTGTCCCCTTGAGATATCTCAAAACATGTTTTAAAGCCGCCCCATGAGACTCTTTTGGCTCTGTCATATATCTGCTTAGTATACCTACACTGTAGGAGAGGTCAGGCCTTGTTTGTAACAGATATCTGAGGCACCCAATATTCCTCCTGTAGTTCAATTCATCAACTTTCTTTTCCTCCTTAGCTTTTGACAATCGAAGACCTGGATCCATAGGCACTTGTGCTGCATTACAGTTATTCATCCCAGCTTCCTCAAGAATTTTTCTTGCATATCTTTCTTGCTTTAACATAATGCCATTCTCATGTTGCAGAACTTCTATTCCGAGATAATATGTGAGCTTGCCAAGGTCACTCATCTCAAACTTAGTCGCCATTCCCCTTTTAAACTCGAGAATTGTATTCGGACTAGAGCATGTAACCAATAAGTCGTCGACATAAACAGCAACCAGAAGAAGATCCTCTTTGTCTCGTTTCCAGTATAAAGAAGGTTCCTTTGAGCACTTTACAAAGCTTAGCTCTCTTAGTATCTTGTTGAGTTTGTTGTTCCATGCCCTTGGTGCTTGCATTAGACCATAGAGTGCTTTGTGTAGTTTATACACCTTTCCCTCACTCCCTTCAATCACAAAACCTTCTGGTTGGGTAACATATACTTCTTCCTCTAATTCTCCATGTAAAAACGCAGTTTTTACATCAAGATGATGTATTTTCCAACCATTGGATGCAGCTAAAGAGATGATGAACCGAACTGTTTCGATACGCGCCACTGGAGCGAATACTTCATCGAAATCTATCCCATGTCTTTGTACATAGCCTTTTGCAACTAATCTCGCTTTGTATTTGTTGATGCTCCCATCGAAATTACGTTTTGATTTAAAAAAACCCACTTTAGTCCGATTGGTTTAGCTCCTATGGGTAGATCGACTAAGCTCCATGTTTTGTTCTTGACAATTGAGGAGATTTCTTCGTTGCAAGCTCTTCGCCAGGCTTCCGTTTTGTTTGCTTCTTCAAAACTCCATGGTTCATCGTTAATGGCTAAATGTAGATATTCTCCTTCATAATCCACTTCTGCCAGACAACCAAAATCCTTCAAATACCCTGGTTTTCTAACCTCTCGAGTAGACCTCCTCAGAGGAAGAGAATCTGCTTCTGCTTGTTCAGGACTCGCATTATCGTGAACTGGGTGAGGCTCTGTCTCAAGATATGCCGGATGTTTTTCTTCCCCATCGGTTCCTTCTTCTGCTACAATCTCGTCTTCTTCAACTCTGTTTACATCAGTGGCTCTGTTCTCCTCTGTTCTCATGTCATCATCGGTGTTGTTTAACCCATGATTTCTGAACTTTCCAAAACTAAAGGAGAACATTCCTGGTTCCTGGTTATTCTCTCCTGAAGCTTTCCACTTCCAGACTCTGTTTTCGTCGAAGATGACGTCTCTGCTCACTATAACTCTGCGATTACTTGGATCCAAAATTCGATAGCCTTTTGTTCCCGGTTCTGTTCCCAAGTGTACAAGAACTCGAGATCTATCGTCAAGTTTTCTTTGATGTGGAGTTTCTACTTTCGCGTATGCTACACATCCAAATATGCGCACGTGCTTGACATTAGGTTTCTTCCCTTTGTAAAGGCTTCGTATGGAGTTTGTGAATCCAAAGATCGTGTTGCGAATCTGTTGATCAAGTAAGTAGCATGTCTGACAGCTTCTCTCCAGAGGTAATTCGGTACTCTCATGTGTTTTAGAATACTTCTGGTCATCTCCATGAGCGTTCTATTTCTCCTCTCTACCACACCGTTTTGTTGGGGTGAATAAGGAGCGGTTAAATGCCAATTGATGCCTGAAGTTTCGCAAAAACTCTGGAAATCCTGAGATACGAACTCTCCTCCTCTATCTGTACGAAACGTTTTGATGTTTGCTCCTGTTTCTTGCTCAACAGTGGCTTTGAATCCTTTAAATCTTTCAAACGCATCGCTTTTCTCCTTTAGCAGAATAGTCCACATATATCGCGAATGGTCATCGATTAGCACAAATATGTACCGTTTCTGTGCTGCTGTGGATGGTGTGATGGGTCCGCAAAGATCTCCATGTATCAGTTCTAATACCTTTGTGGCTCGATACGAGGTTGCTTGTGGGAAGCTTCTTCGTGTTTGTTTACCAAGCAGACATGAGACACGAGTTTCTTTCTCTTTTGGAATGCCTTCTATACCAATTACTAACTCCGTTCTCACCATTGTCTTTATAGTTTCTGGGTTGACATGTCCTAGTCGGGAATGCCATTGAGAACTGCTTGTTGTTATCAGCTGCAAACACCTAGTTGCTTCGACCTCTAAGTTGACTTTGTACAGCCTGTTCTTTGATCGATTTGCTTTAATTAATAGCTGACCGTCTTTGTCAATCAATGTAAGGAAGTCTTCCTTCGTTCTTACTTCACAGCCACACTCTGTAGCTTGACCGAAACTTATAATATTACTCTTTAAATCTGGTATGAAGTAAACATTAGTTAAGACCTTCCTTTTACCACTTTTGCTGAGAAAAACAATCGATCCTTTTCCTTTGATATCGATGCGCGAGTCGTCTCCGAACCTTACTTTCCCTGTGACCGTCTCGTCAATTTTGAGAAGCAGTTCCGATTCCCCGTCATGTGATTACTCGCACCGTTGTCCAGATACCACACCTTATCTGAACATACATCGAGATTTTCTGGTCTCACCTTTTTCTCGTTGAGAAAAACGATTTCATGCATCATGAGTTTCTCTACTTCATGCGAGTCGTCTTCTTCATTCTCTTCTGTTTCTTGTAATTTTAACAACCTGTCAGGACACTCTGAAGCATAGTGCCCTGTTTTGTCACACCTGTAGCAGACAACTTTCGATTTTTCTCTCTGCTGATATCCAAATCATCCGCGGCCTCTACCTCTTCCAAATCGTCCTCTACCTCTGCCTCATCCTGAAGTTTCTTGATCCTTTTGTGAGTCTGTGTTGGCGTACATCAATTTTCCCTGTTCTTCCTGCGGTTCTTCGTCATCACAGATTCTTTCCTCATAGGCTTTGAGTCTTCCCAAAATATCTTCAAAGCTTGTTGTTTTTAAATCGAGGACTTGCTCAAGTGCTGCAACGATGTGTATGTACCGCTTCCTTGGTAGACTCTTAAGGAACTTTTTCACAATCTTTGTTTCCTCAATATTTTCTCCTAAGGTAGCCGACTTTGTAGATATCTCTGATAGCTTTCCAACAAAATCGTCTATTGTGTCCGTATCTTTCATCTTCAGTTTATCAAATTCGGCCATTAGGGTCTGTAATCTTGCTTCTTTAACTCTGTCTGCTCCAAGATGTCTAGTTTTTATCGATTCCCAAACGGCTTTTGCAGTTTTCAGCTCCCCGATCTGTAGTACTAACGCATCAGGCACGGACTGAAACAGAAGTCCTTGTGCTAAGTCGTTTTTCTCGGCATCTTCTGATCCTGGGTCGGTGGTGTCCCATACTTTATTTATCATGAGCAATACTCTCATCCGCATTGCCCAGACTGTGTAATTAGTGTTGTTGAGCATCGGACACTGGATGGTTGTAGAGGAGCTTCCCTCTTTTGTTTTGGTTGTCGCTGTGACGAGATCTCCCATGGTTGTAGGGTTTTGTTTGCTCTGATACCAAATATAGAATTTAGAACTTAGATCAAGAAATAATAAAGCAACTTCTTTATTAGCTTTAGAAAATAACTCAAAACTAAAGCTTCTTAATCTCTCTCTAAACTCTTAAGGATTACCACAACTTTGGTATCTCTTATATAGAGGAGATAAAACACATCCTAATCCTAATGGATAAACACTTTAACATTCTTAGATAACTCCTAAGAACTTTCTAGATAACTCCTAGATAGAAACTTTCCTTTTCCTAAATTCTTTAGGAAACTTGCTACTCAAGCTTTGATCAAGCTTATTCCAACATTCGAGACCAGTTGAAGTTAATCATCATGGGACGATCCAGTTTCAGGGACTTTAAGAATTTAATAAAAATATTCAATTTCGCATATAAATAGGTTTTGGAGGCACAACCAAGATCTTTGAAGCAGCCAAGAAATCTCTCGAACTAGTTTATCAAAGGTGGCTGCTGAAACATAACATCTAACATGAAAATTAACATTAGAAACATCTCAAAATGATAAAAAGGATAGAGATTCTTCGCCAAAAGACAAAACAGTGACAGAGGAAAAAAGAAAGAGAATTAATTTGATGAAAAGTAAAGACATCATCTGTTGTTTTCGTCTAACATGTCAAAGAGAAGCCAGCAACATTCAGGTTCTTACATTGTTTCAGAGTTTCACAGAAAATCATAATCAACAGCGCCAAAACTATCATTGTAATAGCACCTTTTACCGTCCTCTGCCACAAACTCTTCCTTGATACAGATTCGTAGTCACCGTCGCCGCCAATACCCTCATTTTTGTCTTCGGAGGCTTCTCCATATTGAGATTCATTGTCTTCTTTGTCAGAGGCTTCACCAGATTCAGATTCAGATCTCCCGTTAGCAATACAATCATCGTCATCTTCTTTTTCGTGTGAGGCTTTGCAGGATTCTTCTATAACCGAGTAATCACTTCCATCGTCATCTTCTTCTTCGTCGTCGTCAATATCCTCATCATTTTCTTGGGACGCTTCTCCGGAATCAGATTCATCATCTTCTTCTTTGTATGAGGCTTTGTCAGTAACCCAGTCGTCAACTTTTTCTTGGGACGCTTCTCCAAATTCAGATTCATCTCCAGATTCCCCATTGTTGTTGCTTACATCTGTTTCGTCCATCAAAATCTGGAGACCACACTCTATAATGTCAAATTCGTCGTCTTCGCTGCTGAATTTGAGCACTATACTTCTGCTCACTTCAGAGGGTTCGATAACAGGCAAGCGTTCGTGAAATATAAATAAATGTTTTGTTTGTTGTGAAAACTAGAAACTTTATTAATCACTGGAATGTATATATAGAGTACATAGGGAATCTAGGTTAAGTACAATGCCCTGATGGGCCTAATGGGCCGGTATAAGAGTCCATATATGATATGTGTTATAACACTCCCCCTTGGACGAGTGAACCGGGCCAGCTACTCAATCGGGATCTCGATAATGCGCTGGGGAATGTTGCCTCATTAAAACCTTACCAGGAAAAACCCAGTGGGACAAAACCATGGTGAAGGAAAAAGAGTACAACACGCATTACTCCCCCTGATTGTAGCATCACTGCAGATCTCTAAGTCTATACATTCCTATCTGTTTGACGAGCTTCCGGTGTGTTGAAGTAGGCAATGATTTGGTGAAGAGGTCAGCTGAATTCTCACTGGATCGGACCTGCTGAACGCTGAGAGTGCCGTCCTTCTGCCAGTCTGAGGTTGAGAAGAACTTCGGTAGAATGTGCTTCGTCCGATCTCCTTTGATATATCCTTCCTTGAGCTGAGCTATGCATGCCGCGTTGTCTTCATACATCACCGTGGGCTGTGTGTCTTCGTCCATACCACAATCTCTGTGGATGTGCTGAGTCAAGGAGCGCAGCCAGACGCATTCCCTACTAGCCTCATGAATGGCTAGGATTTCAGCATGGTTTGATGAAGTGGCAGTGAGTGTCTGCTTCATTGATCTCCAAGAGATGGCTGTTCCTCCATGCGTAAAAACGTAGCCAGTTTGAGGCAGTGTGCGGATCTGATAGATATCCTGCATCGGCAAAGCCGACTAACCCATCTTTATTTTTGTTAGTATAGAAGAGTCCTAAGTCTTGAGTACCTCGAAGGTATCTTAGGAGATGTTTTATACCGTTCCAGTGCCTCTGAGTTGGGGATGAACTATATCGAGCGAGGAGGTTCACGGCGAAACATATGTCTGGTCTAGTGTGACTAGCCAGGTACATTAACGCTCCTACAGCACTGAGGTATGGCTTTTCAGGACCAAGGATTTCTTCATCATCCTTTTTGGGACCAAGAGGGTCATCACTTAAGCTTCTAACTACCATTGGGCTGGTCAATGGGTGAGCTTGGTCCATATTAAATCGCTTGAGTACCTTTTCGATATAAGCCGATTGATGCACAAGGATTCCTCCTTTGATGTACTCAAGTTGTAATCCCAAACAGTACTTTGTTTTGCCTAGGTCTTTCATTTCGAATTCTGCTTTTAAGCAGTCGACTGTTTGGGAGATCTCACCAGATGTTCCGAGGATGTTTAGATCATCCACGTATACTGCTATGATTACAAATCCTTTGTTTGAGTACTTCTTGATGAAGATGCATGGACTGATGGGGTCATTTTTGTAGCCTTCTTTGATGAGGTAATCGCTGAGGCGGTTGTACCACATACGCCCACTTTGTTTCAGTCCATACAAGGATTTGTTCAGCCTGATGCAGTATTGATCTCGAGATGCATTTTTGTCTTTTAGTTCAATGCCATCTGGGAGTCTCATATATATTTCGTTGTCCAGGGGCCCATAGAGATATGCGGTTACAACATCCATTAACCGCAGATCAAGATTTTCTCTTATGGCCAGACTTATGAGGAATCGGAATGTTGTTGCATCCACCACTGGAGAATAAGTCTCCTCATAATCGATTCCGGGTCTCTGTGAGAATCCTTGTGCTACAAGCCGTGCTTTGTATTGAACGACTTCACCGAGTTCGTTCCTTTTGCGCACAAAGACCCATTTGTGGCCCACTGGCTTGATGTGTGATGGGGTCCGGATGATCGGACCGAACACGTTTCTGAGTTTGAGACTCTTTAACTCCACGTTTATGGCTTCTTTCCATTTTAGCCAATCTGTTCGATGTGTACACTGTGTTATTGACGTGGCTTCTAGATCCTCTTGCGTGAGCGCAACATCAAGTGCTACTTTGTATGCAAAGAGTGCATTTAAGTCGACTTCTTTTCGATTCCATTGTATTCCGGACATATTGTAATTGATGGAGATCTCATTGTTATCTTCTGAACCTGGAGATTCGGCGTCCCGAACTTCCATTGAGGGTTCATTAGATTGAGTCTCAGCCGCGGCTATGTCTGATATTGCAGGAATCCCGGTTTCGGTTATTGCACCTTTCTTTGATTTCCGGGGATTCTTATCTTTGGAACCGAGAGGTCTGCCCCGTTTGAGACGTGGTGCAGACTCTGTAGCAACTTGGGTCTGTCCCGTTGGGACAGCTATTCGTACTGGTGCATTACAAGCTGGGATGTACGATTTGGTTACTTTGGTCGGGTCAGCAAAGGAATCTGGCAATTGATTAGCTAGCTTTTGATAATGAATAATCTTTTGGATCTCTGAATCACATTCTAGAGTCCGAGGATCTTGCCAATTTAATGATGTTTGATTCCATGAAAGATCTTTGACCAGCTTGTTTGTCTCACCACCTAAAGAGGGATATACCGATTCATCGAATTGGCAACCGCATATCTGGCCTTGAAGAGATCTCCAGTGGTTGGCTTGAGATATCTTATGATGGTGGGAGAGTCAAAACCAACATATATTCCCATCCTTCTTTGAGGTCCCATTTTGGTTCGATGTGGTGGAGCAATGGGTACATATACTGAACACCCAAATGTTTTGAGATGGGAGATGTCTGGCTCATGACCCGAGAGTAGTTGGGATGGGGAATATTTGTGTTCACTAGATGGCCGGATGCGTATGAGTTCAGCAGCATATAATACTGCATGTCCCCATGCTGAGGCCGGGAGCTTTGATCTCATGAGTAATGGTCGGGCTATCCATTGAATGCGTTTAATGAATGATTCAGCCAATCCATTTTGAGTATGGACATGTGCTACAGGATGTTCCACGGTTACCCCCATGGCCATACAGTAGTCATTAAACGCTTGTGAGGTAAATTCACCAGCATTGTCAAGGCGGATAGTCTTTAGTGGGAAGTCAGGGAAATGGGCCCGCAATTTGATGATTTGGGCCAAGAACCTAGCGAAGGCTTGGTTCCGAGAGGACAAGAGACAAACATATGACCAACGGGTCGATGCGTCTATAAGGACCATGAAGTACCCGAATGGTCCGGAAGATGGATGTATAGGTCCACAGATATCGCCCTGGATTCTTTCTAGGAAATGAAGTGTTTGTTTAGAGATTTTAACTGGTGAAGGCCGAGTGATCAATTTGCCTTGAGAACAAGCTGTGCACATGAGGTGTTGAGGATAAGCTCGGTTTTCTTTGAGGGTATGCCCTTGAGAGTTTTGAATTAGTTTACGCATCATATTTGCACCGGGATGACCGAGCCGGTCGTGCCAAATAGTATAATCAGTAAACCGGGCTTTGAGAGTGGTATTAGCTTCAATCATACTGACTTTAGCATGGTAAAGTCCAGTAGAGAGCGCGGGTATGGTTTCGAGGATTTGTTTATGGCCGTCTACGGTTTTAGTGACTAGGAGGGATTCTTTGTTCCCTTGACCTTGGGTTTCTATGTGGAAACCATTCTGTCTTATATCCTTGAAGCTCAGAAGATTTCTCTTCGAACTAGGAGAATATAGAGCATCTGGTATTTCAAGTTGTGTGCCATTTGATAGCAACACATAGGCATGGCCATATCCTTCGATAAGGTTTGAGGGACCCGCGATGGTGCTAATATTTGCGGTTTGATAGGTTAGGTTTATGAAGTAACTTTTGTTTCTTAAGATAGTGTGGCTGGATCCACTATCTACGACTATGGTTTCCATTTGCTGGTGTGCTTCATTATGAATAGAAGATAGAATTCAGTATTGAAGAATTCAGAAAATGTGATAAATCATAAAGTAAAGCAGTGTCTGAGAATAAAGGCAAATGGAAAAAAAAAAAAAATAAAGAAAAAAATCAAATTGTATCAGAGTTTCAGATGATTGAATTAATCGAGGAGATCAGCTGTTTCATAGTCCATGGGGTTGGTCTGCTCGTTTGTGGTGTTCTCATCATCAAGGAGGTCGTCACCTTCCAGGTTAGCAGCATCGACTGGCTGAGTCATGTTGGCTTCAGCAGGAGCTTTTCCGTACTTCTGGTATAGATCGCAGTGGATCTTGGGGGTGCGACATTGCTTTGTTGGGTGGTTGAACATCCCACATCTGGTACAAGCAGAGTGATCGGGGTTGGTGTGGCGGGTCGGCTTGGTGATGCCTCGACCACGACCAGGACCATAACTGAGGTTAGGTCGGTTGCCACGACCATGTCCGCGTCTACGTCTTCCACGTCCATGTCCTCGGCCATTACCACGTCCATTACCACGTCCACGGCGGTGATCTGAGGATCTATCGGGTTGAACATGGTAGGACTCTTGACGAGAAGCTGGGACAGGAGCCGATCCCGGGGGCCTCATAGCGCTGTTCCTCATAAGCAGCTGGTTATTCTTCTCAGCGAGGAGAAGACAGGACAACAAGTCTTCGTACAATGTGTGTTTCATTGCACGGTATTGTTGTTGGAGCACAACATTCTCTATGCTGAATGTGGATAATGTTTTCTCGAGGAGATCATTATCTGTCACATTCTCGCCACAGAGTTTCCGGATGGCAACAATACAAAAGAGTTCGTTGTTGTAATCATCTACGGATTTGTAGTCCTGGAACCGAAGGTTCTTCCAGTCGAAATCTGCCTGAGGCAACTGGACCATTTTCTGATGGTCATATCGCTTTTTCAGCGCTTGCCACAATTCAAGTGGATTCTCAAGAGTGAGATATTGCTGCTTAAGGCTCGGGGCCAGATGATGGCGTATGTGACATATCGCCTGAGACTGTCTCTTACGGGATGCGGTGTTACCGTCGGTAATACATGCATCGAGTTCTTTCGATGCAAGGAACAAGCGCATGTCTAGGGCCCACTCGAGGTAGTTATCCCCGGAGACGTGAAGGGCCTCGAATTCACATTTCTGAATGTTTGACATCTGAAACATGAGATTGATTTTGTTAGGGATTGTTTTGAGAAAATTTTGAATGCTGATGATGAAACTTTCTATTTTGAGAATATTTCTATTTTAGGAAAGTTTCTAAATTTGGAAAGTTTCTAATTTGGGTAATTTTCTAAATGAGGAAAGTTTCTATGTCGGGAAAATTTCTATATGAGGAAAGTTTTTATATGAGGAAACTTTCTATTAGAGGGAACTTTCTCGGAAATAGTAAATTTTAAAGGGTATGGTTTTAGTTACCCCGAACACGATGTCGGTTTAATAGCTGTGATTTAATCGGTTAAAGCCGAATATAATTTCGGTTAATGAGAACTAGGTTTAGCCGGTTTTAGGCGGTTTAGGAGGAACCCTAGGGGAGAATCAACAATCAAATAAGCTGCAACAAGCTTATTAAACATGAAGAAAATCGAATAGGTTTATGCCATAAACATGGCCAAAAACGGTTGTTAGGTTTTTGTAGATTAGGGTTTTATAAAACGAGTTTAAAACCTTTGAACATGCATAAACTTGTAATTTAAACAATCAATCAACAAGTTATCAATCAATCATCAGAGTATCAAACACTTTCAATCAATTAGAGATCGATTTTTTTTTTATAGGGTTTTGAAGTGTTTAAACAACCGGTTCTATGGCTTTCAGTTTTAGAAGATACCTTTTCCACCTTTGGATTTCTGACAGGCTAATGAAACTGGGAGCTAATAGACCTCAGTTAGCCGCTACAAATTCCAAGGATTGATCACCAAAACTGGAGAAGCTGCTGGTTGAAGAAGTAAAAACTCGGATCTGGTTTTTTTTTTTTTTTCGGTTGATCGTCGTGTACTGTAAGTGTGCGTGAGGGCGCGTCCGACGTTGGATCGACAAACGGTTTTCACCAGTAGATTCGTCGAGGGCTTCGATTTGATATGTAGATCGTCTTCTGGTTCCTCACGGTTTGGAAGATATGCGTCTTTTAAGTTTCGACTTGCTTTTAGGGTTTTGGTGGTGGCCGGATTTATTAGGGTTTTTCGCTCAGAGAGTCTTATCGTGCTGATAACGTGTTGTGAAAACTTAGAAACTTTATTAATCACTGGAATGTATATATAGAGTACATAGGGAATCTAGGTTAAGTACAATGCCCTGATGGACCTAATGGGCCGGTATAAGAGTCCATATATGATATGTGTTATAACATTGTTTTAATTTTGCGACACCAGGTAAGTAGGGACTGATGTCAACAGAGTTTATTACCTTGTCGTTGACTAGGCAGCGATACCAAAGTCTTGAATCCAAAATTAGGTTCTGCTTAATCACAACGCAAACCTTGAATCTGTTGAAAGTGGAATAACCAATTGTTAAGCATTTTCCTCTGGCTCGGTGATGGAACTCTGCAGGTACTTCTGTTCCGGGTAAGAGAGCCCACCCGCTAACAAACGATCGTCGGATAATTGCTCGACGTGCTTGTAGACCCAACTTGATGCAGTTAGTGAAAATGAGATCTGCTTTTGAAGTGTTTAAAGTGCCACTTACTCTCTCCAGTGATTCACAATCGTCTGCATATAGCTGTATGAGCGAACCAGGGAGCTCTGGCAAAGCCGCAAGTCTTTTGCAGCTTGATAGATGAAGGTATTCTAGATTATGAAGACCTTTGATGCAATCTGTAATCATCTCAATACCACTATCTCCTAGGTCTAGACTTTTTACGCTCGTGGGGAGATGTGTTGAGAAGGTCTTGAGATTTGTACAGCTAAATAGTTCAACAGACTCAAGACGAGAGCAATGCCTAAGTGATGCAGGCAATTCTTCTACTCTTGACGCATTTACGCTTAATTTCAAGATGCTGGTAGGTATATCTGGAAGAATTCTCAATCGTGACATTATCCACATTTTGATCAATTCAAGAGATGTCAACTTAACGAGACTTGGAATGACTTCTAAGCTTTTGCAGGAATCCATTTGCAACAGATTTGTTTTATCAAGATTCGCAATTGAGGATGGAAGCTCTTCCAATGCATCGCAGAAACTTATATCCAACTCCTCTAGATTTGTAGCATTTGAAAGATCTGGTAGTGCCTTCAACAGAGATGAGCCCTTGAAATCCATCTTCTTGAGATTTGCAAGCGTCTGAATGTAATAAAAAAAAAAAAGCAGAACATAGTGACTAATATTCATATATCAGTTGTCTTGTTTCCGATTAACCTGAGTTCCTTCCCATAGCTTCTCGAGATTGCTGTCCTGCATTTTGAGTTCAACGAGATTTTCTGTGCAAAATCTAAGAGGAAGACTCCTTCTTGGGTATACTTCCCAATGTAGTAAACTTACGCGACATGGAAACTCAAACTCCTCTGGAATGTGCAATTTTCCCTTTCCGGTGTGCCTACCATGGTAGACTTTCAAGAGGAAAATATTGCACATTCTTTCAAAAGCCCTCGCACTTATTGTCAATTCGTTGATCTCTGATACGTCAAATGATACACCTACAATTGATCCATTACCCTAAAAAATATTCACAAGAAAACTTGTTAGTGGCCAGACAGAACACATTGTAATGCAAAACCCCACAAATTGAAAACTTACCGCTGCATTTTCTAGAACATAACAAATCTCCTTGGGATCTACTAGAATCTGACGTTTCCAAGTCTCTTGTCTTGAAATGACTTGTCTAGCCATTACTTGTAGCAAACGGTGCATTACCACTCTACTTCCTCGATCTATATGTATGAGATATTTATTTGCTAAGTTTCTCAACCCAAGTCTAACCTCCGAGTTCGTTTTTGCCATCATTGATGTCACATGATCAATATGTTCATGATTGAAGAAGACTGCAACGTGGAGAAATAAAGCTTGGTCGTTCTCATATAAACTCTCATAGCCCACTTTCATTACACTCTCAATTCTTCTATCAAGACACCTTTTCAACCTTGGTAGTTCATCTATCCAGTCAGCATGGTTCTTTCCCCGAAGTAATGACCCCAAAACATGCAGACCCAATGGAAGATTACCACAAATATTTGCAACTTCATCCGCAAGATTCATAAACCCATCAGGTGGAGATATTTGTCTAAAAGCAGATAGACAAAAGATCATTAGAGCTTCTTCTTTTGATGGAAACCCCACTTGGTATATATCACTGATACCATGTTGCTGCAAAATCTCTTTGTTTTCAGTGGTAACGATGACCCTACTTCCAGCACCAAACCACATGGTATTAGCCAAAGCCTCAAGTTGATCTAGACTCTCCACATCATCAAGGGTGATAAGAACCTTCTGGTCGTTTAGCCTTTCTTGTATAACACCTAAATGGCCTATGATCATACTAGGTTGGCTCAAAATCTTTGAAAGAAGTTGCTCTCCCAACTGCTTCTTCATCTTATACTCACCATAACCAATCTTGTAGTTTTCCGGAAGGTCGTCCACAAAACAAGTAAGTTTAAACATGTTAGAGAGTCGACTATGTAAAGCTCTGGCAATGGTACTCTTACCAATGCCTGCAGGACCACAGATTCCAACAATCTTAACGCCATCATTATCTAAATCTAGCAAGGACTCCATTTCTCTCAAGTGGCCCTCAAGTCCCACCATGCCATCAAAATCCCTACATGGTGTAGCATTTAGTTTGTCTGAAACATCACTTGCAATCTTCTCAATCATTTCCGCTTCACTTTTCCTAACAAACAAGAAAGAAAAGAACCCATAAAGATAACATTCCTTTGTTCCCAATAGTTTATGACACACATCTCTAATATTCATTCAATAATAAATTATAATACTCATTTAAAAAAAAAAACATTTTCTAAATGATTTCAGTTATATTCTATTTGTACTGTAATTTTGCTCCTCTAATTTATCAGGAAGCACCATTATTTATCATAAGAAAAAATAACCTGTAATTAGTTAAAAACAAACCAGTTTTGGAAGTGTTCACCAGCGATGTTGCCCACATAGGTCAAAGCTTCGCTCCATTTTCTCCTCTCTTCCTTCGTTTTACGAGCACACGTTTTATGGAAAGCCTTCCCAAAATCTCCGGTTTGTTTCCGCACCTCAGATGGGTCTACTCCGTAGAAGACAGTCATCACTTTTTGCCCTCTAGCTTCTTTGCAATTCAGAATCTCCAATAGCTCATCCAAACACCAACTCGATGAAGCATAGTTCTTCGAGAGCAATACGACCGCGATCCTTGATTCTCTAATCGCTTGTGTGAGTGAAGGGGCGATGATCTGGCCTCTCTCGATCCCGTTGTCATCGAACATCGTAATCCCATTATAGCTAAATTGTTTGCGTAAATGACTAAGAAATGTTTTACGAACATCAGGACCGTGGAAGCTCGTGAAGACACGATATTTCCAGGTGAGAGGTGAAGAAGAAGAAGACATGAGAGAGGTTCTTGAGTGGTTCAGAATGAGGTATTTGTTAGAAACTTGTGTTTCTCTGAATAAACACAAGAACTTTCTGATTATCAGAAATATATTCTGATAAAACACTCTATTTTCTATACAGAATTTGATATAAAACAGAGTATGAAGTAAGAACAGAAACTGACTCTTTATTGAATCTGAAACTTGGTTTTTACATCACGTTTACAACATCTTAAATAGTTACATAACAGACACAACTCAACAGACACGATTAAACAAAGAGATGTGTCTTTTCTACTTGTGACTCTTAAAGAAATAACACTCCCTAACGTAACCGACACGACTCTTAACTTTATATAACACAAACTCAATTATAATCAACACTCCCTCTTAATTGAGTTTCGGTGTTACTCCAAGCTTCCTCCTTAGTTCTTCAAACCTTGAGACGCCAAGTGCTTTCGTAAGCAGGTCTGCAAGTTGAACTTCTCCTTCACAATACTTGAGTTGAATAAGGCCTTTTTGTTCTGCCTCTCTAACAAAATGATACTTGATCTCAATGTGTTTAGTTCTTCGGTGTTGCACCGGATTTCTGCCAATTGCAATTGCAGACTTGTTGTCGCAGAAAATTGGAACACCGTCTTGAGAAACTAAGCCAATTTCTCCCAAAAGCCTTTGTAACCAAATAGCTTGATTTGCTGCTGCACACACTGCGATATACTCCGCTTCCGCAGTTGATTGAGCCACTGTTTGTTGCTTGCTTGATTGCCAACAAAATACTGCAGATCCAAGAGTGAAAACATACCCAGATGTGCTCTTTTTGTCTTCATTTGAGCCTCCCCAGTCGCTATCTGAGTAACCGTATAACTCCGGATTGTTGACGCTTGTAAACTGAACTCCAAAATGAGATGTACCTTTGACATATCTGAAAACTCTCTTGGCTTCTTCATAGTGCTTTGTAAGAGGTGCAGCCATGTAACGTGAGAGATAAGAACTTGCAAACATTAAATCTGGCCTTGATGCACACAGATAAAGCAAGCCACCAACGATACTGCGGTACTTTGTCGCTTCATCATATTCTTCATCATTCTCATGGTTCTTGCCGTGTGGTGTAAGTGGAGTGCTCACACTCTTGCAATTTTTCATACCAAACTTCTCAAGAAGCTTGCAAGCATATTTTTCTTGTGAAAGAAAAATCCCATGATCATCTTGAATTACTTCTATTCCAAGAAAGTAATTCAGCAACCCCAAATCTGTCATCTCAAACTCCAACTTCATGTCTTCCTTGAATTTTTCAATGAGTTGAGTGTTGTTACCGGTGATGATGATGTCGTCTACGTACAAACTCACGATCATAATCTCTTTGTTTTTCCTCATCACGTACAGTGCCGCATCATTCATACTCCTTTGAAATCCATGTTGGAGAAAGTATGAATCAATTCTCCCATACCAAGCCCTAGGGGCTTGCTTTAAGCCGTATAACGCTTTTTTCAGCCTCAAAACTTTGTTTTCTTCACCTTCAACTATGAATCCAGGTGGCTGTGCAACATAGATCTCCTCTTCAAGTTCTCCGTTGAGAAATGCCGACTTTACATCCATTTGATAAAGTTTCCACTTCATTTGTGCAGCGAACGCAAGAACGACTCGAATTGTGTCATGTCTTGAAACGGGAGCAAACGTTTCAAGATAATCAACACCATATTCTTGAGAGAACCCTTTTGCGACTAACCTTGCTTTGTACTTGGTTGGATTTCCATTTGTATCTGTCTTGATGCGATATATCCACTTCACACCAATGATATTTTTCTTCTCTGGTTTTTCTACAAGATACCAAGTCTTGTTCTTCTCTATCATCTTAATTTCTTCATCCATGGCTTCTCTCCATTCCTTGATCTCAGAAGCTTCATCATATGATTGTGGTTCCTCCGACACCAAAAAACAAGCTTCATGTGTTTGTGCCGTTTCCACAAACTCCACCCTTGGTGCTTTTTGCATAATCTCAGTCATTGACTTATATTTCCTTGGTGGCTCCGAAGTCTCTCCTTTTTCTCCATTGTTTTCTCCATCACTGAGTTGAAAATGAATAGGGCTGGAAATTCCTTGAACTTTCTCCGTTTGTGGCTCTTGATCATTTATGGGCAAGACAAATTTTCTTTTGACTTCTTCTTGTCTTTCCCAATTCCACTTCTTTCCTTCTTCAAATGCCACGTCTCTTGATATCTCCACCTTTTCATTTTCTAAAATGAGCACTCTGTAGCCTTTTGATTGGTTACTATAACCAATGAAAATTCCACGTTTAGCCTTCACGTCTAATTTGCTTCTCTTCTCATCGGGTACATGAACAAGGCATAAACTTCCAAATATCTTCAAGTGTCCAACCGCCGGTTTATGCCCACTCCATTTTTCAATAGGTGTGATGTCATCTTTGATGGCTTTTGTTGGTAAACGATTTTGCAAATATGCTGACGTATACACCGCCTCTGCCCATAATTTATGTGGTAATCCTTGATCTGTAATCATGGTTCTCGCCATCTCCACAAGCGATCGATTTTTACGTTCCGCAATACCGTTTTGCTGAGGCGAATACGGCACCGTCACTTGTCTCTCGATTCCACATTCTTGACAAAATTTGATGAATTCACGAGTAAATTCACCACCACCATCTGATCGTAACTTCTTAATATGACATCCCGATTGAGTCTCCACCAAGGCTTTGAACTTTTTGAACATTGAGAAAGCTTCCGACTTGTAATTGATAAAATATACCCAACACATGTGAGTATAATCATCCACAAATAGCAAGAAGTACCGGCTTCCATCAAGTGATGCAGTTTGCATCGGGCCGCAAATGTCGGTGTGAACGATCTCAAGTTTCTCCTTCGTTTTTGTTTGAAACTCCTTTGGAAAAAGCATCTCTTGCTTGCTTCCCAAGTTTGCATGCTCCACACATTTCTTTGTTCACTTGAAATTTTGGTAATCCAATTACCATCTCCTTAGTTTGCATTTGTTGAAGCCTTGAATTGCCCACGTGACCAAATCTTCTATGCCATATTTCTGCTGTTTCTTGCTCACTTGTAATCATCGCCAACTCTTGTGATGGATTCCATTTGATTGGAAAACTCTTGTTCATCATTTGTATCTCCATGATTTTCCTTCCCTTAGAATCTGAGATTAGGCACCGCTTGTTCCCAAACATCATACTATTTCCACCAGATATGAGTTGTGGAACGCTGATTAAATTCTTCTCCAAACCGGGCACCAAAAATACGTCTTTTATTACTCGCTTTCCTCTGTTTGTCATGACGTTAATATCTCCTTTTCCGCTTGTCATGACAATTTCTCCGTTTCCAACTCTTATTGGAATCTTGATACTTCTATCAAGTCTTGTGAAGTAACTCTCTTCTTTTGTCATGTGATTAGTGCAACCACTATCCACAAGCCATACATCATCTTTTATGGTTGTGGGTGTTTCTTCTCTTGCACTAAACAACATGTGATCTTCAGTATCTTCATCTTCAAGGCTTATGTGTGCCTTTTCAACCTTCTTTGAACGACATTCTCTTGAAAAATGCCCAACCTTGCCACAATTATAGCATTCCTTCTTGTTCCATGAATTTTTGCTTTGATCTCCCTTCTTTGGTTTCTTCCAGCAATTAGATTCTGTGTGATTGTCTCTTTTACAGAATCCACACCATTTTTTGTCTTTCCCTTGATACCCACGGCTTTTGTTATTCTCTGGTCTGAACCCAGATTTTTCTCCTCCTGAACGAACATTAAACGCCCCTTCCGTTGATCGTTCGTCTCGAAGAGATACACGCTTCTCGTGTGCTTTCAACGTGCCTATCAATTCTGTAACTGATAGCACAGTTAAATCTTTGGTTTGTTCCAGCACCGCTACAATGCTATCAAACCTTTCGGGTAGTGAAATCAGAATCTTTTGGACTATTTGATAGTCTGATTTCTCTTCTCCATGAACTCTAAGTTGATTTCCCATCTCAATCAACTTTGTCGTAAAAGTGTTGATATTGTCACTTTCATTCATCTTCAAATTCTCATACTCCCTTCTAAGAGATTGAAGTTTTATCATCCTCACTTGTGGTGATCCTTGAAATTCGGTTTGCAGAGAATCCCAAGCCTCCTTTGATGTTTGTGCTGGTGCTATGCGAGAGAAGATCTGATCTGAAACTGCAGTTTGTAGAATTTGCAGTGCCATCAAATCGTTTGTTGATGCTTCCTCCCACTCTGTTTTCAATTGGCGCACTTCCGGTGTCTCTTCCGTTTGCGTCGGTTTGGTCGGAACTCCGTTTTCCACCACCGTCCATAACTTTCTGGTCTTCAAGATGGTTGTCATCTTAATACGCCAGAAGTCGTAATTGTTCCCATAAAAAATGGGAATCACTTGTTGCGATGTTGCTTCCATCGCCGCTTTTGCTTGATCTTTGTGCAGTTACTTGTGCGATTGTTGCTCTTGCAGAATTCTCTCTTGATTGTGCTTATTTTGGCCCTCAGATCAATAAAGCTCTGATACCATGTTAGGAACTTGTGTTTCTCTGAATAAACACAAGAACTTTCTGATTATCAGAAATATATTCTGATAAAACACTCTATTTTCTACACAGAATTTGATATAAAACAGAGTATGAAGTAAGAACAGAAACTGACTCTTTATTGAATCTGAAACTTGGTTTTTACATCACGTTTACAACATCTTAAATAGTTACATAACAGACACAACTCAACAGACACGATTAAACAAAGAGATGTGTCTTTTCTACTTGTGACTCTTAAAGAAATAACACTCCCTAACGTAACCGACACGACTCTTAATTTGATCTGGCCTCTCTCGATCCCGTTGTCATCGAACATCGTAATCCCATTATAGCTAAATTGTTTGCGTAAATGACTAAGAAATGTTTTACGAACATCAGGACCGTGGAAGCTCGTGAAGACACGATATTTCCAGGTGAGAGGTGAAGAAGAAAAAGACATGAGAGAGGTTCTTGAGTGGTTCAGAATGAGGTATTCGGAAAGACGTGTTAGGATAAGCCTTTCAAGGAGGAGAAAGTGGCAAAGCAGTGTTCACTTATTGTGAGAGAGAGAAATGGGAAGTTTCTTTGCAAAGTAAACGAATTTTCTATAAAGTTAATGAAAATAGAGAAGAAAAAAAAATACCATAAGTCAAGAATTCACGTCAATGTACTTTGGAAAACAAGTGGTCTCCAATATATTATTGCAGAACCGCGTAAAGCAAAGAGAAGAAAATTCGAAGAGATGAAGGTTTCTTTGTTGGCCCCTTCTTTGTTTTCATTTTCAAGTTTTTCAAGACTTTTTACAGTTAACTACTACAAGTCTACAACCATATTAGTTATTAATTATTAACTTTCTAAATGGTTTAAAAATGTTTGTATTGTTGGAAAGTGAAGATTAATTCATGAGTAGAAACTGTACCTTGGTGAATCTTTGCCGAAACATAGCTCAAACCCATAATTTTCTATAACCAGGGTCATATTTTGTAAAGTTATAAAAATATTATTATTAACTCAAATTATAAATAAAACTAGGTGGAGATCCGTGCCAAGTGCGGGCTTGCGTTGTATACCAAACTGATTACAAAATTTATAGAGGCAATCATTGATAAATATGAGGTTTGTAAATTATATATTATCATTTAAAATTACATGTTTTAATATTCTCTTGTTCTAGCAATACTAACTATCTGAATCATTTTTTTTTATAATGGTGAAAAACTTCGATAGTTGGATAATGAAATTGTGATCTGTACGTGACTAAACTCATAAATTTTGATAGTTGGATAACGGTACTTTAAAAAAAAACTCATCACTTTATCAACCGTGACCATTATCGTTATGTGAATCAATATTTGCTGATGTACAACATTCCAAATGCAGATTTTTAAGTTGCAGTTTGTGTTAGTGTGTATTTTTCAAATACCATTATGGATTTGTACTCGATTTCTTTTATATTTAATAAAAGTATTGATTCTCGACAATTAGGACAACCATTAATGGAAAAAGAGAAAAAATATTAATTTTGAAGCATAAGTAAACCAAAGTGTCATTAAAAAACCATTTAATTAGTAAAGTTCTAAACCAAAATAAATAAAATAAACTATCGTTTTTTTACATTCTGAAAGACGGCCTTGTATACAACGTTCAAAGTCTTGGTTTGTGGCTTACCCATAGTATTGGTTATCAGAATCTTCAAACCAGCTCTCGAAGTAACACGTGATATAGCCACATAAAGTTGTCCATGGGAAAATACGGGTTTTAGTAAATACAGTCCAACCTTTTGCAAAGTATGTCATTGGCTTTTATCGATGGTCATTGCATAGGGGATAGCTATATGGAATTGTTTACACCTCATTTAAAAGGAAACCTTGTCTTGGTAAGGGAAACAAATATTCATGGGATCAAGACCTTTTGACCAATATACTCACGCGTTATATGTCTAGCTTGAATAACTTTTTTGGCCAATTGTGTTACCAAGAGTCTTGTTCCATTGCATAAAGCACCTCTAGGGTCAATATTCCAAAGCAACATAATAGATGTTCATATTTTCAGTTTCAATTCATGGTTCGGCAATCCTGAGATCTTAATACTATTAATATCTTTTTAGGTGTAGACTTTTTTTGTCAATCTTGCCCTTATCAGAAGTATCAATATTGTCTGAGCTAAAATATGTATGTTCATCACCTAGAAATTTTTTAAACAAAGTTCACTAACTATAACTTAAAATAACGATATGAAGCTCAAGTGTAAGATCATATATATATTTATAAAGCGTTAAATATGTTCACCTTGTATTTCCGACAACATGTATTCATTTATGAATCCCACGTTTGCATTTCTCAGGCTGAGAATTGCTCTATCTTGAAAAAACTTTGGATCTCTCTCTGATCTGTATGAATCACCATACAGTTCTCTTACTATCTCTTTAACAGGATCAACACATTCTTTTATCAGTAAATTGTCAGGGTTTTCAATTTTGGCTTCAACGTCGTCAGAAAATGTATAGATCATTTGCTTATTGTTCTTTTTATTGTTTTTTGAAAGATATATGATTCATGAAGACATTCCTAAATTATTATGAATCCTTACTGAATATTTAGGGAGGGATTCCCTAATTGAAAATTCAGACATGGATTCCAAAAGTTTAAAAATCTGTAGTTTGGTCTGAAATTATAATGTAAACAACTTATTTTTGGTCTGAATCAGCATACTCTTCAAAAGCATTGCAATGCAAACCTACTTGCTACTTAATGGTATTCAATCATCTTTATTCATCGCAAAATGTCAGACCCGATCAAATCAAGAGGAAATGTTTGTTAAACACCAAGTACATAAACATTTTATACATTCAAAATCTATAAGAGATATTTAAAACGTGATCATTGAAGGTTTATTATTAAGAAAGACCTTCCTAAACAATTATGAATTTCTTCCTGAAAATTCAATAAGGCGTCTTAATATTTTAGGAAAGGCTTCTTATAATTATCTTAATAAACTTCTCACGGAAAGCTTGTCCATGTTTGTACATGTAAACATATATAATTAAAACTGTCAACATAATCGATGATACAAAGATTAAAACAAACTATTGAGACTTGTAGGTATATGAACAACAAATACATAAACATTTTAAAGGTATTCCTGAAGGTCTAACGATTCATGAATACATTCCTAAACCAATATGAATCATTCCTGAATATTAGGGAGGCATTCACGTTGAAAATTCAGGCCTGGGTTTTGAACTTCTGACGATCTGCAGTTTGGAAACGGTTCCAAAACGATTTAAGATTCAAGAAAAACAGATTTTTGCCAAAAACCTATAGCCTGATCACAAAAGTTTTTAAAACCCCTAATTTTTTTCCAAATCTCCATTTTTTCTCAAATTTAAGATTTCGATTAAGGTTTCGAAGAAAATGAAAAATTATTTAAAGGATACCAAGTTGGGATTAGCTCGATTTTTAGAGTGAAGATTTGCTAACTCCGGTGACGATTCCGTCAAGTTCCAGATGAAATTCTGACAATGGTGGAAGTCGTGAGGCGATCAATGAAGGTTTTTTGTGAGATTTGTGATTTTCATAGAGTAGGAATTAGAATTAAAACTAATTGTGTTTCTTTTTTTTTTTGTTTTAATGAATGTTATATTTGTCCCTGTGAAAAAATGACTCTTTTTGAGAAAAATTAGTTTTTTGGTCCATTTTTGAGAATATTAGTTTTTAATGATAGCATCTATAATTTTGTTTTTTTAAAAAATCACTTATAATATGAATATTTTGTTGTCACTTATTTGTTTTAATTTAATATTTTTTCTGATTCAGATATTTTAAAATTTTGATAAATATCTGAAATTCAAAATTATTGAAATCACATATATGAATAGATGTGCCTCTGTTCTGGTTTATTTTTTTAATATATAAAATTACAATCAAAATATTTAATATTATTTAATTTTGGTAATGGTTAATATATTTCAACTTGGATATTTTTGTTGTGGAATATTTTTACATCAAAAGTATGTCACACAAGTAACAAAGCCTGACCAATTCAAATCAATTTAATTTGATTGGTGAAAACTATTATACAAAATATTTAAAGCCAATATCAATATTAATATGATGAACATAAATGACAATAACTATATCAACCCATAACCTAATAATCCAAATTCAAGTTCATAATTCCACTAGATATCATAACCAAGATATTATAAATTGTATTTATAATAATTATTATTGTTTGAAGGTTAAATAGAGGAATTGTAAAAAAAAAATTAAATTTGATTTTAAATACAAAAGTAGATCCTTTATTCAATATTAAGAAAAAAGTAACAGAAAAAGATAGAAAAATATGTAAAAGGAAAAGTTAATTAAAAGAGTTAATCGGCTAAAACAATTTTGTTCTCAAATTTTTAAAACGGATTAAATTGCGAGATTTAAAAAAAAAGATAAAGGAAAAAAAATTTGTTAAATACAAAAGGCAAAAAACCATCTAAAACGAAGAAGAGATTTTAATGATTATTTGCAATTACCTGTTGGATCCATTTAAAGATATGATTGCAAAAATTGGAATCAGTGACCTGAAGGAAACAAACGTTTATTATTACATGTAAAATCTTGAAGAACTTTGGGGGATGAAGGCTAAGAGAACAAAACAACAAAAAACATATGTTAATAATTACAATAAATAGAACAGACAAAAAACATGATCATAATGTGTATAGCCGAAAGAAAATATTAATTAACATGACAAAAAGAATAAAAAGAGTGGAAACCAAAATTACAAAATCAATTTATATTAACTTAAGATTAAAGCTGAACATCTAAATAGGAAAAAAAAACAGAGCAAAATCTAAAGAATATCGAATACATATGTAAAACTAAACGAATATATATAAGAGGAAGTAGCCCCAGAACGGAGCGGATATCTGATGTGCTGTCGTGTTGAGGGTTATCAAGTTTTACCCTAAATGAAATCAATAGCCGCAAGTGCACAGCTGATCGATTGTAGTACTTGGGGATCGAATCCACAGGTAAGGAGGATCTGTCCTGCAAAAGCCTTCGAAAGAAATATGAAGTAAGGAAGTCTAGAACCAGGCGAGTTTGGTGAGGGTTTTGGTGGTGTGTTTAAAACGTAAAAACGAATTTTAAAGAGAAACTACGGGAATTAAAATGACCTAATAACTAAACTTAACGAAAACGGGTGAAAACGGGAAAAACGGCTAAAACTAATTGCTAAGTAAAAATCGATTGAAAGAGTAAGTAAACTAGACTAAAGCTTGAATGAAAATCGGTGTAAATCTATAAGAAAGAAAGCGCTGGGGTTCAGGGAAGTTTTCTCAGGGGTACGAAAAATTCAAAACATTGCTAGAGAGTAAATTTGATAAGATCTTAGCTTAAACTTTTCGAACTGGAGTCACGGACGTATGAATACGCCACTGTCGTGATCATAGACAACTATCTCTCTCAACCCTGACCAGTAGGTTTCCACTCTGGCCCTGGAAAAGAAGAGATGCATTATGTTTAAGACTCGTCAGCATTCACAAATCGCCCATAGGTAGATTTCCACTCCTATGTTTGTTTTGCTCTCCCAAACTAGATCTGACACCGGATGAACACTTTCATGTCACCAAGCATCTGGATCAGATTGTAGTTCATGACGCTACTCTCATGCAGTAAAAACGAATTCAGAAGAAAAAGTTCTAAGATTCGGCTCAAAAGCTCATGGAATCATCACCGAACATATAAATCCCATAGAAAATCCCTTATTCCCAACAATAAAACTACTCAGACATGATGAACGAAATCAAAAACATAGTATTAAAATGTAGAGTAGAAACCGAAATTGAAAACATAGGATTGGTCTGTTGGCCGCGGGTGGAAACGCTTGCCGGCTGGTTTACGCGACATCTTGCTCTTCGTGTATCTTTTGATTGAACCGTTGGATTGCCAAGCTGTAAAGTGTGCTGGAAAGCTGATACTTCCATATTTAAGGTCACAAATTTGAGCTGGATCAGACGGTGAGAAGGCCTTCAATCGGGGGTGAACTTCTGACGGTTTGACTCTGAGCTGAAATCTGGTTTTCTATCCATTTTGTTAAACTTTTCCCTAAGTTATCTGAAAAGAGTCTTGGAACTACAAATACTAGAAAAACGTAATAAAAGTACTTAAAAGCAATTAAAAACATAGAAAAAGTATTTCAAAACGATCCATAAAAGTGGTCAAAATACGGTGTTATCAACTCCCCGAGACTTAAACCTTTGTTTGTCCTCAAATCAAACAAAGCAAAAGCCTAAACTGGTTAAGTGAAAACAAAAATAGGAAATGCACAAATACTAGAGACATGAACTCCTAAACTAGGACCAAAGATAGTGCATCAATCCACAACTTAGTCTAGAAAATTCTCACCAATACACAAAAGATACTAGTCTACTTTTTCCGTCATGCAAAATTTAAACAATCTAAATCTTGATTTCAGTCAACTAGCTCTCTACATTCATTAAGTTCAATAGTGAGTTCTCATTAAAGACATCATCCAGGGTAGACGGCGTTTGGCATTAAAAGGCTGTTTAAATGGTGGAGTTATAGTATTTCGGGTTACCTGAAGATTTGGAGGATGCAAGATAATATGCAAAACCGCAAGAGAGATAACGACCTGTTGATGACCGCAATTTTCAGTCACTTCTTCTTGCCAAATGTTGTTGCATAATCCTTCCTCCTTTGTTCTAAACAGCTATTCCCCTAGACTTAGATTCTTTCCGGGAATCATAAAATGATCTCCAAAACTCCATAAAATCGAAATCCAGTTGCATTGGTACTTAAAATTTTGACCTATCTAGACTCTCTAAGGCTTTTATTTCCTTTCTTTTCTTATTTTCGGATTTTTTTTCTGTTTTTTGAACGAAAGAAAATGTTTTTTAAAGAGAGAGAGACTAGAGGACGAGATTGTACAAAAATTTGAGATTCTTCTAAGGCAAACTGAGCTTCCTCTTGTGTTGAATCCTTCCGGGAACTTTTCCGGAAAATCGCAGGTCTCTGTCCTTGGTGACTGAAAACTGCGTCGTTCCTCTTTCTCTCCAACGTTTTTGCACTTATCTGCATATAAGACAATATAAAAAAAGAGTGCACTAGCTAAAGATGAACTAGCCATTCAGGATCAACAGAGAGTGGTAAAAGGACAAAGGAGTCCTGAATGTATGATTCGTTTCCCTGGTCAAATGCTTCAATGAGAAAGCTAAGTCCAAATTAAGTCCAAATAAAACAGAGCTAGTGTATCCCTTCATCTAAATCGAAATCATTCAAATTCCTCTGGGGTACTTCGTTTCAAATGTGCTTAGCTACCGCCTAGTCTAGTCCTAAATCATGAATGAGCATGTCACTAGGAACAGTCTAAAAGCACACAGTCAACTATCATTGATTCATGTTCACCATTCCCTTTAAAACGTATTTTGTTTTGAACACCGATTTTGAAAAACTTTAAGGAAAATGCAAAAAGTGTAGATAATGCAAGACTCATGAAAGAAAAGTGGTTAGAAAAGGATGAAATCCTCCCCCAGACTTAAATCACACTGTCCTCAGTGTGAAACAAGTCGAGATTGGATGAGAAAAATGCATAGATAATCGAATTGGTAAGGCCAAAGAGAACTTACCTGGATCCGGGATGCTGGTGGAAATGAACCGGATTCATTCGAAGAGGTTTGGGAAGGTGGTAGGTGGTGATGAAGGTGGTGGAAAGTGATGAATGAGGTGGAGTGGGGATTGGTGAGGTGGAATGAGGTGAAATGGGTGGTTTGGGGTCGGGTTTGATCTCAACGACCATTTGCCGCGGTCAGGAGCCACGCGACCGCGGCAAACCGGTCCTCAGCCGCGATCAGAAGAACGCCGCCGCGGTCGAACATGTGTTTCCCGCGGTCAGAACATCTGTGACCGTGGGGGCTTATGTCGCAGCCTATTCCTGCTTCTCCTTGGTTCCTGCTGGGCCGAGCAGTCAGGGACCATCCTTCTTTTTGGTTTTTTTCTATTATAAGAAACACATGAAACTAAAAAAAATAAAAAGATCAATAGAAAAAGAAAGAAAAATCCTAAAAAAAACAATACCTAAATGGGTTGCCTCCCATTAAGCGCTTCTGTTTTAAGTCGTTTACCTCGACTTTTGGTGTTGGACGTTGCTTAGTCCAATGAAGAAGACCTTGTCCTGAGACAAGTCTTTTTCGACATCTCCTTGCTCTGCCTAGCAGGTTCTTCGTCACTCCAGAGTTCTTCTTCAAACTCTTCTGTTGCGGAACGTTTTCCTGCTTTGCTGTTGTATGGGACAGCTTCTGTGAAGACATCTTTGTCGATATTAGCAAATGAAATCCTCCGGTTTGGCCAGTCCATTATAGCTCCGGAAGTTGCTAGAAAAGACCATCCGAGAATCACTGGATATGTTGCGTCTCTCGTCTCGACAATATAGAAGTCGACAGGCACTATGCAATCTCCTATTCTCAAAGGAATTTCATGAGCTATTTCTTGTGGTGTTGCATTGGAATCATCAGCTAGACTAATCTTTGCTCTAGTCCTGCGCAGGTGTTTAATGCCAAGTCTCAATGCAATTGCCTTGGACATCATGTTAAGACAAGCTCCAGAATCACAAAGCACGTTTTTAAACATTTCTCCTCTAATAGAACAAGAGATAAGAAACTTACCTGTAGTCTTGACCTTATGGAGAATTCGAACTTGTCTTTCTCTGTAGGTGTTGGCTGGTGTTTCAAATGCAGAATAGGATTCACAAAAGAAAGCTCCAGCGTCGTATTCAATGATTGAATCGATGTATGGCATCTTTATCTTGCTGCATATCGGGTCTTCTTGGATTGAAGAGTCAGCTGAATCTTCAACACATTCCTTTGCCATCATACAAGGTAATGATTCCTGCCAATCTGTTTCTTCATCTGAAACTTGGTTTTCTGCTTCATGAGTTGCTTTTTTAGGTGCTGGAGGTTGAAGTTGGGACCGAAGATGTATTATTTTTCTCTCAAATCCCGGAGGTGAATCTGAACAACCAACTCCCGCGGTCAGAGGCGTCGCGACCGCGGGAAAAGGAGCCTTGGCCACGGTCAGGATGCTCGGACCCGCGGCTCCGGATATAACTTGCTCATAGTCCGTTTCTTCCTTCTTGTACTTCTCCAGCTTCTTTATTGGGTAGACCAGCATCATATGAACTCATACCAGGGCGTTGTTGGGCATGGATTTTTGGGAGATTTCTTAGAAAATCTCTCAACTTGCTCAATGTTGGGCATCTGTTCCATTCTTGCATTGATCTCCCGTGCTTTGAGCTCGAGTTTGTTCAGCCTTTGCTCGATCTCCTGCAACTCTTCGTCTTCTCTCTATACCAGGAGGCGGATTCCCTGACTTCTTTAATCTCCTGCTTCGATTCGACAATATCACTTGAGTTCTGTATGATGTCATACCCTTGTCTTGTCTGCTCTGTTGCGACTTGGTGGATCATTCCAGCTAGTGTTTGTGCGTCCTTGTGGGTTTGCTCTTTTCTTCCAGAACTCGAACATGATTGGCCAGGTCATCGAATTTTCTGTTGAACTCTTCAGAGATTGAATCAATTCTCTTGAGCAGGGTGTTTTCGGTGAGAATCTGCTGATCAAAGAACTGGTTTATCATTCCTTCGAGGCGTCCCAAACGTCTGCTGATCCTCAAGTTGTCCTCTTGCTGACTAGGGTTCTGCAGTGAGTGATTATAGGTGTGTGGGTCGAATTAGGTCGGAGGAGTACCATAAGGATCTTCCCGGCGTCGAACAGGCTCTCTGCGACGGTGGTATGGGTGGTTTGGCTGGCTGTATCGATCCATGCACTACAAGAAAGATCGGATTTTACGTCGGCAGATATCGACGTAAAATCGACGTAAAAGGGCATTTACGTCGAATTAGCGACGAATGAAAAATCGTCATAAAACAATCGTCGTAAAATAGAATTCGTCGTAAAATCGTCGTAAAATCGTCGTAATATTACCAACCCAGGGAAATCGTCGTAATATCGTTGGAAACTATTCGTCGTAAAGTCAACATAAATTTTCCAACGAAAGTACAACGAAATACGTCCATCATAACAACGACGTAAAATCGATGTAAAATTACATCGATTTAACAACAATTAGGAGACAACCTATTTCAATTAAGGGAAATTAAATTTTTAATTATCGATGTTAATTCGTCGTAAATAATCGACGTAGATTCGACGTAAACATATACGACGTAAATTCGTCGTAACATTTTTGACAGTTGTTCGACGTAAAGTTACGACGAATTTACATCGATTTATAAATTAAATATTTAAATTTAATTAATGAATATTTAAAATAATCAATTAATTGAAAATAGAAAAAAAACATTTTAAAGTAAAATTAAAATTCGAAAATAATTTATTTAAAAAAAAATTAAATAAAAATTATTTTTGACAAAAAAAAACCTAATCTACAATGTGATTTCATAATCGTCGAGGTTGAGATCGACGTCTCGAGGAGGCTCTCCGTCTTGGCCATCCGTCGCTGCTGGACCGTCGTTTCCTGTCTACACAATTGGAGCCGAAGTCTGACCCTGCGTCTGACCCTGCGTCTGCTGGTCCGATGGTCCACCGGAAGTACCACCCGCAAAGATCCCTCGTGCTCGCCGTTGCCTCTCTCGGATTGCGGTGGCCAACTGCGGAACCGCTTCCGCAATGATGTCGAAGAGGCCGTGCATCTCGGTGAGCTCCTGTTTCTGGGCCACTTGCTCATGCCGTAGAGTGGTGATCTCAGCGTTGGCCGTAGCAAGCTCCTGGCGAAGATGACTCGGATCCTCCTGCATGCGGAATCCGGAAGCCGAGGCGGCAGGACAGTCTCTAATAGAGCCCATCCCTAAGGTGCGGCCCTTCTTCTTCGGAGCGACCTACAAATGAAAATAAAAACGTTGATTGGATCATATATATACGTACAGATAATTAAGTACTAAATATAATAAATTTTAAAAAATTTGAAATCGATCATACCTCCTCGAAGATCTGGTCTTGCTCAGCGACGGTCAACGGTACTTGGATAGTACCGTCAGGTGTGACCTGGGTTTCCCGCTCGGCGATCCGCTGAATAACGGCATTGTAGATCTCCTCTGACCGAGCATCTACAAAGGTCCCGTCCCTCTTCCGGTGAGTGGTCTCGAAGAGCTTCGTCATTGGAAGAAGTTCTCCTCCGTTCTCCTCGGCCTACCAAATAATATTATTCAATTAAGCATTAGTAAAAATATATTTAAAAATATCTTACGTAAATAAAAATAATTGAAAAATAGAAATAATTAAATAATTAAGATTACTTACCATCATTAGACATCTTCCCGCAAATGATATTTGGCCAGAAGTGTGCGGAGTCACTAACTTCTGACCGTCAGGACCGACCCGGTTTCGGACGGCAGCAGTGGTTTGGGCATGCGGGTCCAGCCAATATGCCTTCAACCCGTTCCAGCAGGAAGTGGGCATCGGGCTCGGCTTTGCGTCGTCACCTTCGGTCTCCCACTTCCGCTTCCAATCGGAAACGGTGTTGACTAAGCGTTTCTGCGCCTTCAGACGGAATGCTTCCTGGACCGTCTCGTTGATCCCGATGTCCCAGTTCCACCGTTGCTGCAAAATAAAACAAAAAATTAAACAATATAAAACTAAGATTAAATTTAAAATAATTTTAAAGGATAAAAAAAAAGATTTAAAAAACATTACCGCGAAGCATTTGTACCAGGTGTCGAACGTCTCTTGCGACACTTTGCTCCAGTTGTAGTGCGGCTCGACAAAATGGCTCTTAATTGTGTCGGAAACGCTCCGGCCGACACAATTATCCAAGTTAAACCTATGAAACAAAAAAAACAAATTACATTAATAATTAAGTATATTAATGCATTAATTTAAAAAATATAATATAAACAAAAATTTTACTTACCAATAAGAGTCTGGTTCCACTGTTCCGGGGACCAGACGTCGTAAAGCCCCCCATTCCGGTAGGGCTAGTAAGTCCTCAACCATAAATTGGGCATACAGTTGAGGAGGGTGGGGTTCAGGAGCCACGGCCGGTGGTGGAGGTGGTGGTGGAGGCGGTGGTGGAGGTGGTGGAGACTGCTCCGCCGCAGTATTCGGAACCTGGGAGGCTCCGGAGATGACGGGATATCGGTATTTCCCGAGGCAGACGCCCGGGAAGAGTGTCCGTCCGCCATGAAGTTGATGTAGTGCGTCTTCCGTCGAGGCATCGTCTGCAAAACGGAAAAAATTAATAATAAATCTAACAAATTCCGAGCCTAAACTAATTCCAGACCTAATCCGTTTGAATATCTAAATTAATTAAGAATAATTAAATATTAAATAATTTTAAAAAAAATATTACCTCAATTTAGGAGGAAGGCGAGAGAGGTAGAAGATGAATGAGCGACGAAGTGAGGAGGTGTGCGTCCATATATATAGAATTTATATTCGTCGTAACTTCGTCGCAGAGGTCCCACCGAGCCAAAAACCGAATAAGACAAACACACATGTCTGTATCTGGGTTTTGCGACGGTATTACGACGACCTGTGTTATTCGTCGTAAAATCGTCGTAATATTACGATGATTTTACGACGACATCGTATATGACATAAAATTATATCGGCTGCGTATCTACATTTCGTCGTAAAATCGTCGTAATATTACGACGATTTTACGACAATTTTTTCAAAAAATGATGAATTAAAAAATTTATATATCCATAAGCACCTACAAGCATCCTTAAACATCATATATGTGTTTTGTAAAACTTCTAGCATGTTTAGACAACTTAATGATGAATTTGGTAAGATCTAAGATAAATCCTTACATCTTTCCATAAATGTATATAACCCCTTAAGATTACTTTATAAACACATATATGTCAAAATTGGAATTTTTTTTTTTGGTTTAGGAAGGTGTATTACCTTATGAGATGGTAAGCCATATCATTCTCTTGATCTAAATCCATCATGAACCTCAGAAAAATTGATTATAAGATTTAGGGGTTACATTTCGTCGTAAATTTGATGGTATATTACGACGAATTTACGAAGAATCACACCTATTCGTCGTAAAATCGTCGTAATATAAATTACATATCTACAAGTTCTTTAATCTTATACTACTAAACCTTATATAATACATGAGCTTACTCAGGAACATGCACCAAAAAACCATTCTATAAGTTGGGAAAGCGAAACCCTATAGGGTTTAGGGTTTGACCTTTATGACGAATTTACGACGAATCACACCCATTCGTCATAAATTCGTCGTAATAGTCAACATATGTCCAAGTCAACACTTAAACAAATTTTCTTTTGAATAATTTTCTTCCCTTTAGCAAATTTATCAAATTTAACATATGTCCAAGTTTAACAAATTTATCAAATTTAACAAATGTTACATTTAAACGTTTAAAACATGCAAACAAATGTCATCGTGATTAATCTTCAACATTTTCCTCGTTGTCCTCATCATCTTCATCACTGCTTGTTTGAAATTCGTCAGCAGCTTCTTCAGAAGTATATATGTATGTGCGCTGTGGAGGTCCTGTTCGTTTGACCAACAAGTTTATTTTAGTTTCCCACTTAGACTTCCAATTGGTGAGAATATATCAGGCACACTTTCTACTGCGTAACTTTATCCTACACCCCATCTTCATAACGTATTGGAGCCCGTTTGCGTGTACAAACCTTCGGAGCAAAATAATAAGACGTGAAATGAGAAGTTTCTTCTGTCAAACTTCCCGCCACGATAGACCCTTCAACTTTTGCTAAGTTTTTAGCCTTACCCTTTAAATGCTTCATAAAGCGTTCAAACGGATACATCCACCTAAACTGAACAGGTCCTCCCAACTCTGCTTCATGAGGGAGGTGTATAGGTAAATGTTCCATAACATCGAAGAAAGCAGGTGGGAATATTTTCTCTAAATTGCACAACAATATTGGAATATTTGTAGACAGTTGGGCAACTACATCTGCTGATAATGTCCTTGTACTTAGATCACGAAAGAAAGCTCCAATGCCTCCTAGTGCTTCATGGACATGTCCCGGTAGGAGTTCAGCAAACGCAAAAGGAAGTGACCGTTGCATAAACACATGACAATCAAGACTTTTCATCCCTGAAAACTTTTGTCCTTTATCCACAGATTTAGCCAGATTAGATACATACCCATCAGGAAATTTCACGGCTGATGATACCCAATTAAACAATGCTGCTTTTTGTTCAGCACCCAACCGAAATACAGGAACTGGTGCTTTCCCATTACTCACCATATGCAACTCAATTCTGTTACATATATCGGGAAAATCCATCCGTGATTTAACGCTGTCTTTGGTTCTTCCTTGGACGTTCAAAACCGTATGCATGATGTTATCGAAAAAATTCTTCTCAATGTGCATAACATCAAGATTATGTCTCAGCAAATGATCTTTCCAGTATGGCAGATCCCAAAATATACTTTTCTTGTGCCAATTATGATGAACCCCATATCCTTCAGGCATATTCGCTGGAGTGTGCCAATTTCCTCCTCGGGGGACCGTTTCAAGTCCACCCCAATGATCTATTTGCGCTTCAAGCTCTACCCCAGTTAGGTACACTGGTGGAGGGAGACGAACCAATTTGTTCTTTATAAACAAACGCCTGTTTCTTCTATATTGATGGTTTGGTGGTAAAAACTGAAACACCCCATCCCGAACTCTAAGCCCGTGGAGGTTGTTTCCGGTCGGACCGCTATACGGCTCCGACCCCATCAGTCCAATTTTAGGGTCAAGTCCTTTGTTTAAGTCATATTCGATATGTGTATTCTGAGATTCACTAAGTTAGAGTCAATATGTATTATTAGAAGACAGAAACGGATATTTTATTGATAACTAAAACGGGTGCGAGTTTTGGCCAAACAGGTGCATCGATTGGGCGCATAGATTTTGCAACCTTTCGGCCATAACCGCCCATAACCACCCCAGTCCAGCTAGTTCACTGGCAACCCAGCTAGACCAACTGTCTAACTCTTAATCCAGCTGAGCTGAGCTTCCCGGCAGCTGGTCCAGCTAGCTTAGCTCACCTTTTCAACTCTTTTTAGCTCGGCCTTCCTTACTGAGCTATCTTTCTCTTCTTTTTCCTGGCTAAGTCCCATATTAACTAGACTTAACCCTCATACTGGACCATGGCTTGTGTGTTCCTTAGACTCTCGGTCATTATTCCTCATCTTACGGCCATGGTCCATCCCGGCGACCCTATTGCGGATCGGGGACGTTACAAGTCTCCCCCCCTTGAAAGGGATTCGTCCTCGAATCCGGGCTAAGGGGTAGAACCTTGTTCCATTCCTCGAACCACTCGGGATAATCAGCCCTCATCCGATACTCTGTTTCCCAAGTTTCTTCTTCCACACCGTTACTTTCCCAAACAACTTTGACCATCGGAATCATCTTTTTCCTTGTTGCTTTTTCCATCTTGTCGATGATCCGGACTGGTCGTGTTTCCACAGTCAAATTCCCTTTAAGGTCTGAAGGAATCTCGGTCAGGACTTTATCTTGATCTGTTAAGCACTTTCTTAGTTGGGATACATGGAAAACATTGTGAAATGCTTCCATCGCCGGTGGTAAATCCAACTTATAGGCGACCGCCCCAACCCTTTCCATAATTCGGAATGGTCCTATGTACCTTGGATCAAGCTTTCCCCTCTTGGAAGTCCGAGCCCTTCCTTTGAACGTGATCATCTTCAGATAGACCAGGTCGCCCACCGCGAACTCAAGGTCTTTCCGACGCTTGTCCGCATAGCTTTTCTGTCTGTCTTGGGCTTCCTTCATTTTTATCTTTAGGAACTTGATTCTTTCCGTGGTTTCCTCCACAATAGCCGGTCCAATTGCACTCCGTTCTCCCACTTGGGTCCAACACAGTGGTGTTCGGCACGGCCGTCCATATAAGGCTTCATACGGCGACATCCCAATGCTGGCTTGGAAACTGTTGTTGTAGGCGAATTCGGCTAAGGGTAAATACTTCTCTCATGACCCGCCCCAATCCAGAACACAAGCCCGTAACATGTCTTCAAGGATTTGTATGGTCCGTTCTGACTGTCCGTCTGTCTGCGGATGATAAGCCGTACTCATGTTCACTCTTGTCCCTAAGGCCTTTTGAAAAGCCCTCCAGAAGAAAGATGTGAACCGCGAATCTCGGTCTGAGACTATGCTTGCCGGAACACCATGCAACCGCACTATCTCATCCAGATACCTGACCACAATCTGCTCAACACCATCCGTCTTTTTAATTGTAATGAAGTGAGCGGACTTAGTTAATCGATCCACCACAACCCAGACCGCATCACGTCCGGTCCTTGTTCGGGGAAAACCAGTCACGAAATCCATCGTTACATGTCCCATTTCCACTCCGGAATGGGTAAACTCTGTAGCAACCCACTCGGGACTTGATGTTCCGCCTTTACCAGTTGACAAGTAGGACATCTTGCCACCCACTCAGCCACGTCCCTTTTCATCCCGACCCAATGATAATACCGTTTCAGATCCTGGTACATCTTGTTAAGCCCAGGATGAATCGAGAACTTAGACTGATGCGCCTCCCTAAGGATTTCTTCCTTTAACTCCTTCACTTCTGGAACACATACCCGGCCATTAACCACAATGGTGCCATTGTTTGAGGTTTGGTACTTCGTCTTCCCGTTCTGCACTGCCTTACCCAAGACTTCATCTTTTCCTTGTGCAGTCCGAATTCGTGTAAGCAGGCCAGCTTGATCTGCCGCCCCTAAGCCCAACGGTTCTGGTTCGGTGGACAAGGCATTAAGGCGCAATGTCCCAATCATGTTTACTAGCATCTCCGCTTCTTTTCCCGCAGCAACTTCGGACCGTCTTCTGCTTAGAGCATCCGCGACTAAGTTAGCTTTACCAGGATGATAAGCTATATCCAAGTCGTAATCCGCCACAAGTTCCATCCAACGCCTTTGCCTTAGGTTTAATCCGGGCTGCGTGAAGATGTACTTCAGACTCTTATGGTCGGTGTAGATTTGCACTTTGGCTCCGTAGAGGTAGGATCGCCATATCTTAAGTGCAAAGACTACTGCCGCCATTTCCAAGTCATGGGTTGGATAATTCCCTTCATGTTTCCGTAACTGCCTTGATGCATAGGCGATCACCTTGCCTTTTTGCATAAGGACACATCCCAACCCGTTTATAGATGCATCCCTGTACACCACATACGGCTCGTCCGTTTCCGGTAAGGCTAGAACTGGTGCGCTGGTTAATTTCTCCTTCAGCCCGGCGAAACTCTTTTCACACTCCTCTGTCCATGTGAATTTCACATCCTTCCCAGTCAACCGCGTCAATGACTTGGCCAAACTCGAGAATCCATTCACAAACTTCCTGTAATATCCCGCCAAGCCGAGAAAGCTCCTTATTTCCGAGGCGTTCTTGGGTCTTGGCCATTCTTCAATGGCTTTGATCTTCTCCGGATCTACCGATACAACTTGGTCCGAGACAATATGGCCTAGGAACCCAATACTCCTTTGCCAAAAGCTACATTTGCTCAATTTCGCATATAGCTTTTGGTCCCTTAGTCACTGCAACACCGCCCTCAAATGACCTTGATGCGCTTCCCGGTCCTTTGAATAAACAAGAATGTCATCGATGAAAATGATAACAAACTCGTCCAGACAATCACGGAAAATCCCATTCATCATCTTCATGAAGGCTGCTGGTGCGTTGGTCAATCCGAATGGCATGACCACAAATTCAAAGTGACCATACCTAGTCCGGAAAGCCGTCTTGCGCACATCCGTAGGCTCTATGGGAATCTGATGATAACCCGAAGCCAAATCTACCTTTGAGAACACCGTCGCCCCTTTCAACTGATCCAGCAACTCGTCTATCCGAGGCAATGGGTACTTGTTCTTAACAGTTACTCGGTTAAGCCCTCGGTAGTCGATGCACAGCCTAAAGCTTCCGCCTTTCTTCTTAACAAATAGAACCGGCGCTCCCCATGGTGAACTACTCGGCCTAATGAATCCCTTTTCCAATAGCTCTTCCAACTGTTTCTGTTTCTTAAGCTCGGCCATCTCTGCAGGAGCCATCCGGTAAGGCGCCTTCGAGAGTGGGGTCGTTCCCGGTTCGAGTTCTATTGTAAATGGATCGGACCGGTCAGGTGGTAAACCTGATAAGGCCTGGAACACATCTGCGAACTCGTTGACTACCGGAATTCCCGTGATCTCGGCATCCTTGCCCACTTCGGCCGACGTGATTGTGGCCAAGTAAGCCTCACAACCCTTTTCTAGCATCCTTTCCGCTTGGATTGCTGAGATAATCAAACTCCCTGAAGTTGGTCGAATCCCTTGAAACTCCAACTTTCCAGCATCCCGCTCAAACCGCACCCGTCCCCGGTAACAGTCCAGCGTTGCTTTATGTTTTCCCAGCCAGTCCATTCCCAATATCACTTCGTGATGCTTGAGTCGGACTATGACTAGGTCCGCTGGTAGGTTCACACCCCCAATCATTACCGAGATGTCATGGACTGTTCCCTGCGAGAACATGACCTGACCACCTGCAGCATTGACTATCCCATAGTCTTTCCCAGGTTCTTTACAGAACCTGCCTTTTCCTATCATTTCCGGGCTCACAAAACTATGTGTAGCTCCGGTATCAAATAAGACGTGTGTTGACACACCGCCTATCTCTAGGGTCCCTACACATTTTTTCTAAATGCTAAGTTCCCTATCCTTTCTACCCCGATGCAATGCCATGCTCGAAATTTAAATTATTGAATAGGCTAGGAAACTTACCAGTGATCTCACTGTAACTTCCGGCCTCATCAATTTCCTTGGACAACTCGTACCCCCGGGGTGCCACAGCCTGTCTCTTGGCTTGCTGTGTGTCCCCACTACGGTTCCCTCTTTGTTCCATCCGTATTTCAGCTTGCAGCTTAGGACATTCCTTCTTGAAATGTCCGGCCTTTCCGCAATAGAAACAGGATCTTTCCTCATTTTTAACCTTGAGCTGCCCTTGCTCAATCCGCGGACAACTTTGAACCGTGTGGTCCTTGCTTCCGCACTTGGCACATGCTCCAACCATTTTCCAGCATGTACCTCCATGCTTCTTTCCGCAAGTCGCACATTCCCTTTGTTTAGCCGAGGCTTGACCGCCTTCACCGACCTGATCCCATTTCTGTTTCCTGTTATCCACGATCTTACTCGCCAGGTTGGGACGTGTCGGGGCTCTTTCCTTATTTTCCTATTCAATGCTAGACTCAATAGCCGCAGCCCGTTCCACTAATTCCGCAACCGATCTGAAGGTGCGTGAGGAGCAATGGGTTCGGAGTTCTCCTCTTAAGCCGCGGAGGAACCGCCGGATCTGTGTATCCTCCTTCACCAAATCCCCTCCAACACACCGTCGCAGACGGTTGAATTCCACCTCGTACTCCCGGACAGTCCGGTTTCCTTGTGTTAATTCCAGGAATTGCTGTTCGAGTCTATCCCAAGCTTCCGAAGGAAAGTACTTTTGGTTGAACTCCTCCTCAAACTCGGCAAAAGTATCAATTCCTCCCGAGCGTTTTTCCACTGATACCCACCAATTGTGTGCATCTCCTTCAAGAAAATGGACTGCAATGTCCTTCTTGTAATCTTCTGGGCATCTGGTGGATCAAAAATTTCGGACTAAGCGGTTTCGCCACTCATCCGCCTCAATTGGGTCAGAGCTACCCTGGAATTGCCTAGTCCCAAGCCTGGCCACGTGATCCAACACGACCAAATAGTCCACCTTCTTTGTCGGCTTATTCGGTGATGAGTCGAGTTCCACCACCTCCGCAGCCCTGCCTTCTTTTTCTGCTACGATCGGAATGGCCGTACGGATCCTTGTGGACTGCCCATCGGACAAGTTTCCTGCCGGTGCTGCAGCCTGACTCAGGACCGTCAGTTGCGTCATTATAGCCTGGAGAGTTTGCCACATCTCCGCAGGCGTTGGTACTGGGGTCTGGTTTCCCGTGCCAGCCGCCGCACCTTCCTTATTTTCAGCACCTTTATCCGATGTCTCGGCAAAGTCCTCACGACCCATCGCCTCCTGACCATCCTGGTCAACCATCGGTCTTTTCCCGTTGCTCTTCTCTCTTTCCCCAGCCTCAGGTCCGGTGGGGTTGAGAGCAGGCTGTTCATCCTCATTGGCCTGACTTGGTTCGGTCGTCTCCTTATTCTTTTTACTTTTTCCTGTCTTGTTGCTTTTACCCATCTGCAGAAATCGTTTAGTTAGTGCATCCTAACTATTACCAAGATTTCTAGACAAGCCTAAGCAACAACCTAGCGCAAGACCCTTTAGCCGATGAGTGGTGTACCCAAAACCCAACAGAACTGTCCTAGGAGCAAGCATGCTCTGATACCAACTTGAAACACCCCATCCCGAACTCTAAGCCCATGGAGGTTGTTTCCGGTCGGACCGCTATACGGCTCCGACCCCATCAGTCCAATTTTAGGGTCAAGTCCTTTGTTTAAGTCATATTCGATATGTGTATTCTGAGATTCACTAAGTTAGAGTCAATATGTATTATTAGAAGACAGAAACGGATATTTTATTGATAACTAAAAGGATTCATTACAACTTATGAGTCTGCATATAAGCTATTATAAGAGTACATGATCCTATCTATCCGTTTCAATACACCACTCATCCGCGTGGCTAACTGGTCCGCGCGCCTAGGCCAAATCCCTTCCTGGACCACCATCCTTTCCTGAAAGGTCAATAGTTTAAGTCTATGCAATTCTGGCTAAGTATTATTCATGCATATGAATGCATTTCATGCTTATGATTCCCGACCCTGTTTCTAACCCACAGCATCTATTTCTAATCCGGTTCATAGGTCGACCTTCGGTTGACCGAGTTTGGCGAGAACCGTTCTATCTCCCAAGCCACTCGGCCACCGCGTCAACCGGATCCAGTCAATAACTAACACGACTCTATGTGTACCATCACCGGCTCAGTCTTAATTCCATGGCCGGCGATCTTTGAGATTTCGGCCGAGATACATGATCGGATCGGCCTAGCCCATACTTCGGCCGATCGTCGCATATCCTCGGTCGAATCCGTTATTCCTTCCACCGCCACTAACCATCCGTTCGGCCTAGCCCATACTTTGGCCGATCATCCGAATAGCGCGCTGAAATAACAACTTAATCGGACGCTCCTATCTATGAACGCACCTTAGAGATTCACGGTCATTTTTTCCCTTGCCGCGCCGCGCTCTCTCGTTCTTCTTTCCTTCCGCGACCCGCACCAGTCGCTCCGCGCGGTTTCCCTTCCGCCGGACTCACGGTCACTGCCTTCATTCTCTCGGTCACTCGAAATTTGGGCAGAGTTTTGTCCCTTAGTTTGTGCGTACCCGAAAATGTGGCCCAAGGGGTCTATTTATAGACTTTTCCTTGTGGTAACCACTTTGAGCGAACGGGTGCGAGTTTTGGCCAAACAGGTGCATCGATTGGGCGCATAGACTTTGCAACCTTTCGGCCATAACCGCCCATAACCACCCCAGTCCAGCTAGTTCACTGGCCACCCAGCTAGACCAACTGTCTTACTTTTAATCCAGCTGAGCTGAGCTTCCCGGCAGCTGGTCCAGCTAGCTTAGCTCACCTTTTCAACTCTTTTTAGCTCGGCCTTCCTTACTGAGCTATCTTTCTCTTCTTTTTCCTGGCTAAGTCCCATATTAACTAGACTTAACCCTCATACTGGACCATGGCTTGTGTGTTCCTTAGACACTCGGTCATTATTCCTCATCTTACGGCCATGGTCCGTCCCGGCGACCCTATTGCGGATCGGGGACGTTACAAAAACCGACGGTGGCAATCAAACCAACAGGTTTTCCGACCATGTTTAAGCTGAAATGCATCAGTCCTATGAAGAAAATAAGGACATGATAACCTCTCATGCGTTGTCCAACCTGATAGCATTCCGTATGCCGGGAAATCGCTTATTGTCCACATAAGCACCGCTCGCATCGTAAAATTTTTACCATTCGAACTGTCATATGTTCGTACTCCAACATGCCACAATTGGTTTAACTCATGTATGAGTGGTTGCAAAAACACATCAAGGGCCCGCTTCAGGTGATTTGGACCAGGGACTAATATACTTAGAAACAAAAACTCCCTTTGCATGCACATATCTGGAGGAAGGTTATATGGCGTAAGATCACAGGCCATAATGAATATTGCATACCGGACATACCAAATGGACTAAACCCGTCAGTGCAAAGACCAAGATAAACATTTTGCTTAGACCTAGCAAAGTCTGGATGTACGGTGTTAAAATGTTTCCAAGATTTCCCGTCAGACGGGTGAGTCATTTTGCCATCTGTTTGTGAATGTTCTGCATGTCATCTCATCGACGCAGCTATCCGTTCAGATTGATATAGTCTTTTTAACCTATCAGTGATAGGAAGATACCACATTCGTTGGTAAGGAATCTTCTTACGCCCAGCAATTTGCGGTCTATATCTTGGCTTTTGGCAGAAACGACATTCTTCAAGCTTCTCATCATCTCTCCAAAAAAGCATACAATTATCAACACAAACATCAATCATCTCAGAAGGCAATCCAAGACTAAAAACCAGCTTCTGAATTTCATAATACGTTTCAGCAGCCAAATTATCATCTGGCAAATACTCTTTAATAAGATCTGCCCAATCGTTCATGCAAACTTCAGATAGATTGTGATCAGTTTTTATTGTCATCATCCGAGCTGCCAATGATAATTTTGATAAACCTTCCCTACATCCCTCGTAAAGAGGCTGTTTTGCTGCGTTTAACATATCATAAAAGCGTTTCGCATCTGCATTGGGCTCCTCAACAGTATCAGCATGTGTTTCATGAAATGCATCAGTAACCATTTCATGCATCCTATCATGATCTTCACCCTGAACTTGATTACTTTGATAATCATTTGATGCTTCAAAATCCCCATGTTCTTGATGATTACTACTACTCCGTGCAGCCATCTGACCACTACTTTGACCATATCCCTCTCCATGTTGATACCAAATAAAGTATTGGGGCATGAACCCTCTATTCAATAAATGCTGCCAGACAGTGTCAATAGGAATATGTTTCCTATTTTTGCATTTCACACAAGGACAATACATTTTGCCGCTTTCAATTACAGTTTGCATAAGGCCGGCCTGGTACATGAATATTTCCAATCCGTTTTTGAAGTCTTCAGTCAACGACCCATCACCATTTTTGGGCGTATACATCCACTTTCGTAGATCGTATATAGACATTTCAAAAACAAATAAGTGACTTTTTGTTTTTGAAATTTGATATAAATTTCAACTACTAAAAATTTTACTTAAACATTCAAAGACTCAAAAAATTTGTGTCTTTATATGTTTTTTTGGGTTGATGGAATAATGAGAGAAGAAAGGGTATATATAGATTTTTTGTTTGGTTACCAACATATTACCATTGCATATTTACATCAAATTTACGTCGAAATAAAAATTACATTATATTTACATCGATATTACGTCAATTTCAAGATATAGGCCAATTCGTCGTATTATCGATGTAAATTTTACGACAACATTACGACGAAATATAATTCGTTCTTTATTCGTCGTAATGTCGTCGTAAATTTACGACGATTTTACGAGGGTAATTTTTTACGTCGAATTTACGACGAAATTTTTGGACGTTGTACATACGACGTAATTTCGTCGTAAATTTACGACGACCGTAAATCGTCATAAATAATTCGTTGGAAAAGTCCCTCTTTCTTGTAGTGATGTAGCTAAGATCTCGGGCTTGTTGTTCTTCTCTGCGTCTGGTGGCTTAAGGAGTGTTATAGAAACTTTCCTCATAGTGTGGATTTCGATTTATAGGATCCATATCTTCTGAAAAGGAAACAAAATAACCGAAAATGGAAATATGCAGAAAAAGGGGTTCTAGAGTCGATTTACCAACCTTTCTTAGGGTTTTGCGGGAAAGAAAACGCGTGCCTTCCCCGGCAACGACGCCAAAAACTTGATGTGCTGTCGTGTTGAGGGTTGTCAAGTTTTACCCTAAATGAAATCAATAGCCGCAAGTGCACAGCTGATCGATTGTAGTACTTAGGGATCAAATCCACAGGGAAGGAGGATCTTTCCTGCAAAAGCCTTCGAAAGAAATATGAAGTTAGGAAGTCTAGAACCAGGCGAGTTTTGTGAGGGTTTTGGTGGTGTGTTTAAAACGTAAAAACGAATTTTAAAGAGAAACTACGGGAATTAAAATGACCTAATAACTAAACTTAATGAAAACGGGTGAAAACGGGAAAAACGGCTAAACCTAATTGCTAAGTAAAATCGATTGAAAGAGTAAGTAAACTAGACTAAAGCTTGAATGAAAATCGGTGTAAATCTACAAGAAAGAAAGCACTGAGGTTCAGGGAAGTTTTCTCAGGGGTACGAACGATTCAAAACATTGTTAGAGAGTAAATTTGATAAGATCTTAGCTTAAACTTTTCGAACTGGAGTCACTGACGTATGAATACGCCACTGTCGTGATCATAGAAAACTATCTCTCTCAACCCTGACCAGTAGGTTTCCACTCTGGCCCTGGAAAAGAAGAGATGCATTATGTTTAAGACTCGTCAGCATTCACAAATCGCCCATAGGTAGGTTTCCACTCCTTTGTTTGTTTTGCTCTCCCAAACTAGATCTGACATCGGATGAACACTTTCGTGTCACCAAGCATCTGGATCAGATTGTATTTCATGACGCTAAAAACTTGATGTGGTGTGTGTCGAGGGTTGTCAAGTTTTACCCTAAATGAAATCAATAGCCGCAAGTGCACAGCTGGTCGATTGTAGTACTTAGGGATCGAATCCACAGGGAAGGAGGATCTTTTCCTGCAAAAGCCTTTGAAAGAAATATAAAGTAAGTAAGTCTAGAACCAAACGGTTTTGTGGGGGTTTTGGTGGTGTGTTTAAAATGTAAAAACGAATCTTAAAGAGAAAATACGGTAATTAAAATGACCTAATAACTAAACTTAACGAAAACGAGTAAAAACGAAAAAAACGGCTAATTTAATTGCTCAAATGAAAATCGATTAAAAAGGAATGAGAATATTGAACTAAAGCTTGAAATAAAAACGGTGTGACTCTATAAGGAAAGAGGCGTTGGGGTTCAGGGAAGTTTTCTCAGGGGTACGAACGATTCAAAACATTGCTAGAGAGTAAATTTGATAAGATCTTAGCTTAAACTTTTCGAACTGGAGTCACGGACGTATGAATACGCCACTGTCGTGATCATAGACAACTATCTCTCTCAACCCTGACCAGTAGGTTTCCACTCTGGCCCTGGAAAAGAAGAGATGCATTATGTTTAAGACACGCCAGCATTCACAAATCGCCCATAGGTAGGTTTCCACTACTATGTTTGTTTTGCTCTCCCAAACTAGATCTAACACCGATGAACACTTTCGTGTCACCAAGCATCTGGATCAGATTGTAGTTCATGACGATACTCTCATGCAGTAAAAACGAATTCAGAAGAAAAATTTCTAAGATTCGGCTCAAAAGCTCATGGAATCCTCACCGAACATATAAATCCCCATCGAAAATCCCTTAGTCCCAGCAATAAAACTACTCAGACATGATGAACGAAATCAAAAACATTGTATTAAAAAGTAGAATAGAAATCGAAATTGAAAAAGAAAGAACAAGGGTTCAAGAGACAAATCTCTTTCTCCCTAAAAACCTAAAACTTAAAAATTATTTTAAAACAATAAGAACATATGAGGGCATACGAATTAGGGTTCCTAAAACATGTATTTATAGTGCTCAAGGCATCTCTAGGGTCTAGGGTTCCGGAATCAAGGCTGGGAAAATGATATGGGCTTCAGAAATGGGCCTTCGGGGTCGGAGTTAGCTGGCCGCGGTCGGGATGAGTGTGACCGCGGGAAATGGGTGGCTGGCCGCGGTCGGGATGGCTGTGACCGCGGGGATTGGTCTGTTGGCCGCGGGTGGAAACGCTTGCCGGCTGGTTTATGGGACATTTTGCTCTTCGCGTATCTTTTGATTGAACCGTTGGATTTCCAAGCTGTAAAGTGTGCTGGAAAGCTGATACTTCCATCTTTAAGGTCTCCAAATTTGAGCTGGATCAGACGGTGAGAAGGCCTTCAATCGGGGGTGAACTTCTGACGGTTTGACTCTGAGCTGAAATCTGGTTTTCTATCCATTTTGTTAAGCTTTTCCCTAAGTTACCTGAAAAGAGTCTTGAAACTACAAATACTAGAAAAACGTAATAAAAGTACTTAAAAGCAATTAAAAACATAGAAAAAGTATTTCAAAACGATCCATAAAAGTGGTCAAAATACGGTGTTATCAATATCCGGGTAAATTTGTGATATCTGGATCTGAGTTTTAATTATCCGGATCTGTATCTGGGATGTTCGGATATCCGGACTGCAGATATTCATCTAAATAATATTAAAATATCTGTGGATATCCGAATCCGGATCCGAATCCAAAAAATATTTAAAATATAAATATTAAAATAATTATAAAATTAAAATTTTAGTTAATATTTTGTAAAACAATTAACTTTTTATTATAAGAAGATATTTTAATTTAAATTTAAATAATTTATATATATAATAATCTCAATTATATTACAAAATTATCAATAAAATATAATTTTGAAATATATTTAGAGGTTAGAGATTCAGATATGGATATCTTGACTTTATAATTTAACTATCTGGATCCGTATCCGGTTTTGACAAACATAGGATATTACTATCTGGATCCGGATCCGACCCTCTCGGATATCCGATTTTTTTTGGAGCGGATCTTGGATCGGATTTCGGATAATAATTCCAGCCCTAAGAAGAAGAATACGCTAGAGTTTAGGTTTTTGTGGTTATGATGGTTGTTAAAATCTCTGGTCCATGGCCCATTCTATTATCGAAGGAAAATCCATATCACGGGTTTGTACACGTAAGATTAATGATAGACCAATCAAAATGAATTAAAATGACACATAATATTTTTTTATTAATGCCACGTAAGACAATCGCTGTGGTGATGACACATAGGATTTTTGACTTCGCAAATAATAGTATAGATAGTTAAATTGTAAAAAGAGGTCGAACTCATAAAAAAGGGGGGTCAAATAGAAGGATTTCAGCCATTTGTTTAAATTTTACCAACAAATTTACACTAAGAAACCTAAAATATCTATTTTAACCTGGGTCATGTGAACCCCCTTACCATGAACATAGGTCTGCCACTAATTACAATATTAGTATTAGGAGACAACTACGTATCTCATAGAATCAGGGAAATATCCATTTGTATATGTGAAACATATTCTGTTATGTTAGGGTTTACCGAGAGTTTGTGATGTATATATACCCTTGTAATCATATTGAATAAAGCAAGTAGTGTTCGATATACATGGTATCAAAGCTGCAATCTGAAAACTCTTCTGCAAATTGAATGTTTTTTTTTTAAGTTCAAAGTTTTCTTTAAAGTTCATACATAGTTTGAACTCAGTAAAATTCTTTTGTTCCTTCTACGATGGCTCCGGAGACGTCAGTGAAGAAATCCAATAAGACCACGAGTGGGAAAAGTGGGGAAGTTACGGTGGAGACGGTGATGCCGTCGCCAGACGCCTTGTATGGATCCGATAATCCAAGTTCAATGATTACTCCGATAATATTAAACGGAGATAATTATAATCAGTGGGCTAACGAGCTGTTGAATGCTCTTCAAGCCAAAAGAAAAACAGGTTTCATCAATGGAACCTTGAAGAAACCAGAAATCCAGAGTACCGATTATGATTCCTGGTTGGCTGTGAATTCGATGGTGTTGAATTGGATTGGAGCCTCCATCGAACCTAAGCTGAAGTCGTCTGTACCGTTTTTCGGGGAGGCAAGTCAGTTATGGTCAGAGTTAAAGCTGCAATTCTCTGTTGGGAATAAGGTGCGTCTTCACCAAATCAAGGCTCAACTTGCGGTTTGCCGTCAAGATGGTCAATCAGTAATGGATTATTATGTGAGGCTTGCACACTTTGGGAGGAATTTGCGATGCTGATGTGTACGTGCGGAGCGGCTCGAGAAATCGTCTAAGAACAGGATGAGGAGAAAGTTTATCAATTTATTCTGGGTTTGGATGATTCTCAATTTGGAAACTTGTGTACTGCTCGCATCACCATGGATCCTCTGCCGTCCATTGGAGAAGTTTACTCTAGAGTAGTACGCAAAGAACAGCGGTTGACGTTGGCTCGAGCACGTGAGCAGACACACAAAGCTGTGGGCTTTGCAACTTGCCAACTCGAGTCTTCTACTCGTGGAACTGAGCAGGGAGGAAGCAGGCCGGAATCGTTGATCTTAAAGAAGATGATGCAGTGCTCTAATTGTGGTCGTAGTGGTCATGAGAAGAAAGAATGCTGGCAGCTCGTGGGGTTCCCTGAATGGTACACTGAACGCACCGGTGGTGGACGTGGTGGTGGAGCTCGCGGTCATGGAGGTCGTGGTGGTTGCAGTTGTCGTGGTCGTGGACAGGCGATGGCTGCACATGCTACAAGCTTTAAATGCTTCTGTTTTTCCTGAATTTACGGAGGATCAATGGCAAGCTCTCTCTCAATGGATTCAGGAAAAATCAGCAAGTGGTGGTGCCGATAAATTTTCTGGTAAGACCAAGTTTGGCGATGTTATTCTTGACACTGGCGCCTCGCACCATATGACAGCGACAGCTCTCTTTTGGTGGATCTTGTTTCTATTCCACCTTGTTCAATTGGTTTTGCAGATAGAAACAAGACGGCTTCTGTTCACATGGGCGTGTTCCTGTTATCGGACACCATCTCATTGATGAATGTCCTTTATATGCCCTCATTAAATTGCACTTTGTTCTCGGTTTCTAAGTTTTTGAAACAGAAAAATTGCTTTGCGACTTTAACCGATACACTTTGTGTTTTACAGGACCGTTTTTAGAGTACTCTGATTGGAAGAGGTGAAGAGCGTGATGGGGTCTATTATCTGACGGATGTTGCTCAAGCCAAGGTTCATACAGTCAAGGCTTCTCAAGACTTGGCTTTGTGGCATCAGTGTTTGGGACATCCTAGTTTTTAAGTTCTTTCAGGTTTACCATTGTTTTCTAGTTCTTCAGTTAGCTCTAATCTTGTGACGTGTGTTTTAGAGCTAAAAAAACCCGAGAAGTTTTTCCAGATAGTAATAATAAAACATCAGAATGTTTTAAAACATCAGAATGTTTTAAAACATCAGAATGTTTTTCGTTAATTCATTGTGATGTCTAGGGGCCATCTCGCATTCATTGTGATGTCTGATGTTTGCGAAGTCGGAAGTTAAAACTGTGCTAACCAACTTTATTGCATATACGGAGAAACAATTTGGTAAAGCTGTTCGAGTAGTTCGGAGTGATAATGGTACTGAGTTTATGTGCTTATCTTCATACTTTCATGAACATGGCATCGTTCATCAGAACTCTTGTGTGGGAACTCCGCAGCGAAATGGACGTGTCTAACGAAAACATAGACACATTTTAAACATGGCTCGTGCTTTGCTGTTTCAGGCGAGTTTGCCTGTTTTGTTTTGGGGTGAAGTTGTCCTCACTGCTGCATGTCTGATTAACCGGACTCCTTCCTCTATTCATCATGGGCGTTCTCCGTATGAGGTTCATGGTCAAAAGCCCGACTATTCACAGTAGACTTTGTGTGTTTGTTGCGCGCGTTTTTGGCTTGGCATGTTATTTTCATCGCGTCGCTAGAGACAAGGAAAAATTTGGTGCGTGCAGTAGACTCTGTGTGTTTGTTGGGTACCCTTTTGGCAAGAAGGGTTGGAAAGTGTTCGATGTTGAGCCGAAGGAGTTCTTCGTCTCGCGTGATGTTGTTTTTTGGGAGGATGTCTTTCCCTATGCAGCAATTACACCTTCTTTTATGCCAGCTTCTCCACCAGTGGTCACGTGAGTTGATGACTGGATAATCTCTCCCGCGTCCGTAGTAAGGGAGGGTGATCCCGATGTTAGCTTGTCGTCAACACCATCTGCTGAGGCTTCTAACCAGAACCCCACCAAGAGTCCCTCAGAAGTTTGTCCAGTCGAGTGCTCTACTGATGCTGTTGTTGATCAATCCTCGAATGTAGTATCTGAGGAACTACAGCCGGTAGTCGCTGATTCAGTTCCTATTGTTGATGAGGAACCATTATCTGAAGTGGAGACAGTGCCTGAAATTCAGCTAGGAAGGGGTCATCGACAATGTATTCCTTCAACTCGCTTGCGAGATTTTGTTACGTACAATGTAGTCGCCTTGCCGCAAGCTACCTATCACGCTCTCCTCAACTCCACTTCTTTGTCCTCTTCTTCGGTCCTAGGTAATTCACTGTATCCTTTAACCAATTATGTTTCCGATGCGATTTTTTCTCTGCAGCATCAGGCGTTTCTTGCTGCGATTACAGCCTCTAATGAGCCTAAAAACTTGAAAGAGGCAGTTATGATCGATGTATGGAATGACTCTATCAATACCGAGGTTGTTGCGCTAGAGAAAAATCACACTTGGGACATCACAGATTTGCCACCAAATAAGTCTGCTATTGGGTGTTAATGGGTCTATAAGACAAAGTTCAATGCTGATGGAACAGTTGAATGTTTTAAGTCTCGACTTGTTATCCAAGGGAACAAGCAGATTGAAGGTGAAGACTTTGGTGAGACGTTCGCTCCAGTCATTAAAATAACGACCGTCCGTACTATTCTTCGTCTCGCTGCTGCAAATGACTGGGAGGTGTTTCAAATAGATGTACATAACGCCTTTCTCCATGGTGATCTTGATGAGGAAGTTTATATGAAACTCCCTTCAAGCTTTCGTCACACATATCCTAACAAAGTTTGTTGTCTCAGGAAGTCTCTGTATGGCCTTAAACAGGCACCAAGGTGCTGGTTCAAGAAGTTGTCTAATACTTTACTCAAGTTTGGGTTTGTTCAGTCTTACGAGGATTACTCTTTGTTTTCCTATTCTCGAACCGGCATTGAGCTACGTGTTTTAATCTATTTGTATGATCTTCTCATTTGTGGAAATGCTAAGTACATGGTCGGAAAATTTAAGGAATACTTGAGCAAATGTTTTGCCATGAAAGATCTGGGTAAATTGAAATATTTCTTGGGCATTGAAGTGAGTCGTAGTCCAGAAGGGATCTTTTTATGTCAACGCACCATGAATATTTTTACCAATACAGGGAATCTTGGCGCACATCCTGCTCCTACACCTATGGAACAGAATCGTTCTCTCGCCAGCAATGATAGTCCATATTTATCTGATCCAATATCTTATCGACGCCTTGTGGGTCGTCTAATTTATCCTACGAACACACGCCCTGAGTTGAGTTACTCGGTTCACTTGCTTTCTCAGTTTATGAAGCAGCCACGTCAAGCTCATTGGACTGGTGCTGTTCCAGTGGTTTGATATTTAAAGGGTTCACCAGGTCAAGGTGTTTTGCTCAAAGCTGATAAGGATCTCTCTCTTACGGTTTACTGTGATTTAGACTGGGCCTCTTGTCCTTTAACTCGTCGTTCGCTGAGTGCCTATGTTGTGTTACTTGGAGATTCACCAATTTCTTGGAAGATCAAGAAACAAGATACTGTCTCGCCCTAGTCAACAGAAGCGGAATACCGTTCTATGGTGGATGCTCTTCGTGAGATCAAATGGTTACGTCGTTTAATCAAGGATTTGGGTGTTGAACATTCTGCGCCAACTCGCTTATTCTGTGATAGTAATGCTGCTCTTCAAATTGCTGCTAATCCTGTTTTTCACGAACAAACTAAGCATATTAAGTCTGATTGCCATGCCGTTCGTGATGTTGTCTGTGATGGTCTGATCACTACTGAACACATTCGTACGAAAGAGCAGCCTGCTGACATTTTGACAAAGACCCTGGATCAAGTACAATTTGAAACATTATTGTCCAAGTTAGGTGTTCAGAATCTTCACGCTCCAACGTGAGGGAGGTATTAGGAGATAACTACGTATCAGGAAAATATCCATTTGTATATGTGAAGTATATTCTGCTATGTTAGGGTTACCAAGAGTTTGTGATGTATATATACCCTTGTAATCATATTGAATAAAGCAAGTCAAGTTCGATATCCTTCTCTACAATTAGCTGGTGAACTCATAAACACCAACTTCTGTTCTGGACCTCTTCTTTTATCTTGGCTTGGTACGGCTATGTGGTTTGATCTTGATTGAGCTCAAATTCTTTTTGATTTGAAGTCTCGTCAAGATTAAGATTTGGCCTTACCAAATTCTTTTTGATTTGAAGGCTAGCCATTTTTGATAATGTAACACCGTTCCTAACTTTTGAAGAAGTAGAACACGTATGTTATGGTCGCCAGTCTATACCATGTGGGTTAAGACAGTCAATTGGTCTTGTTTGTTAAGATCTCTAAGAAAAAAAAAAGTGTCTAATACACTTACACACACCAAGCAATTTAAATAGATCTAAAACATAACACCGTTTGGACTAATCAAATTTTAACCTGGGTCATGTGAACCCCCTATCATGAAAATAGGTCCACCACTAATCACAAGATTAGCTGGGGAACTCATAAACACCAACTTCTGACCTCTTCTTTCATCTTGGCTTGGTGCGGCTACGTGATTTAATCTCGAATGAGCTTAAATTCTTTTTGATTACAAGTGTTGTCAAGGTTAAGATTTGGCGTTATCAAAACTCACCACATAAGTTCTCATTATACATTGGCAAGCCGTTTTTGATAATGTAACACCGTTCCTAACTTCTGAAGAAGTAGAACAGGTCTCATACGGTCGCCAGTCCATATTGTGTGGGTTAAAACAGTCAATTGTTCTTGTTTGTTAAAATCCCAAGACAAATAAAATTTCTAATACATTTACACACAACAGACAATTTAAATGGATCTAAAACATAACATCGTTTGGACTTGTAGGACCAAAAAATTGCACAAATAAATAATAGAGATATAATCACGAATATTGAAATAAACGTTTCGAGAAAGAGGAGTTTAAAAACCGATATGAAAAACGATTACATAAACTAAAAATGGAGGCGAGATATCTCTCTTTCCACAACTCAAATAATCGTCCGTAGTGCGACGGGAAAGATCGATTTTAGAGCCGCATGATACAACCATTGAATCTGTTATCGCGACACTTGAAAACAGATCTAACGAAAAAAAAAACTATGATACTCTCGAAGACTTACTCTTAGCGATAGGAAATTGAAGGAACTTTGATTTAATATTTTCGGGTGTGTTTTTGTGTGTAAGCGGATGCCTTTTTCTCAAGAGAGGCGAGTCTATATATAGTGGAGGAGAGAGCTAGGGTTCGGCCTTGTTGATCAAGTTTTGCCGACTTGAACAACACGCACAAGAATATTCTAGAAGAGCGGCGACCTAAAATCGGCCCAAAAAAGAATTGCCCGACGGCCCATGACCAGCTACTTATAAGAGCCCAAGAGTCCTAAGAGCCAATAAAAAAAGCCAAAAGCCATGATCCACGATCCACGAGCCACGATCCACGAGCCATGAGCCACAAGCCACGGCCAGGTAGCGGCGGCGGTGCGCGTGTAGTCTTTTCTCGTCTCCATCACACTTTGACCAATGATATAACTTAGTCCTTATATATATCACTCCAAAATTTTCCAAACCACCAATGTGGGACAAATGGCATGTATCCGCATTTAAGTTAGCAATTCATAGGCTTTTCCATTTAGCCATTTAGCCATTCACACATACACATTTGTATAAAGCCCACAAGCTTTATAAAAAAATTGTTCCAACAATCCCTCACATGAATAGAAATGACTCTAAACATATGACGATTGAACAGACTAGAGACAGACTCAGCTAGACTAGACTTGATCTGACTAGACTAGGCCTTTATCAAGAATATACGAAAATATAACTGTATCTGAGAGGTAGCATTTTTCAGGCTTGAAACAATCATTTTTAATATCTGTCGGGTTTACTTGACCAGTAGGTGAACATGATATCTTGAACCACCCAGATTTTGATGTAAAACGAGATAACAGTTATCGCGCAGCAATATTTTCTCGTAGAATCGTATTCTCTATTGTGTTCATTTTGGCCTTGAACATTCCATTTTCGGAATGAACTTAAAAATATAGCATATCCGTCACTCTCCTAGAAACGGCCTCATTTCACACCCACTAGTTGATCTGCCATCAACTTTCTTTCAGAAGTATCCCATCATACTCCACTATTCCAAAGTTATGGAATCATTAAAAGCCAACGCTTAACCTTAATATCCAGCACTGTTTCATCATCCTAGGAACTGGGCAGAGACATAGTCTCACAGTGCTTGAGTAGCTTGATTTCGTTTTCCTTTTGAACCTAGATCTTGAGATCTCCAGTCATATAGGTGGGGTGTCCATCAAACTTCATCTTTATCTATAGGCTTTAAACTTATTCGTTTTGATGATTTTAGAATTTGATCTCTCGGAAAACTTTTGGTGAATGGATCTGCTAAGTTATCAGCCGACTTGATGTAATCTATCGTAAGTATACCACTTGAGATCAAATGCCTAATGGTCTTACGTCGTCATATTATATGACGAGATTTGCCATTATACAGATTACTTAGTGCCTGAGAGATAGCTGATTGACTATCACAATGTACACGTAAAGCTGACACTGGTTTTTCCCACATCAGGATATCTTCCAGGAAGTTCCGTAGCTACTCCGCTTCCTCTGCAGCTTTATCTAAAGCTATGAACTCCGACTCCATGGTTGATCTCGCCAAGAGTATTTGTTTGGAAGATTTTCAAGAAACTGCTGCACCCGCAAAGGTAGATACATATCCACTCGTGGATTTGGAGTTTCTGGAATCCGAAATCCAGTTGACATCACTATACCCTTCCAATATTTCTGGTTCTTTACCAAAGTGCAGACCATAACTTTTAGTGAGTCGTAGATAGTTCAAAACTCTAGTTATGGCTTTCCAATGAGTATGGCCTGGATTACTCGTGTATCGACTTAGAACGTTTATTGAATGCGCTAAATCCGGTCTAGTATAATTGATTAAGTACATAAGACTACCGATCACTCTACCATATTCATCTTGTTACACAGCTTCTTCCTGAATTCTTCGTCAAATGAAGTTGAGGATCAAGAGGAGTTTTTGCAGTCCCCTTTGAGTAGTTCTTAAACCGTTCTAAGATCTCTTCAGCATAATGATCTTGAGACAGGATTATTCCTTTAGAATTTTGAGTAATCTTGATTCCCAGAATTACATCCACTAATCCTATGTCTTTCATCTCAAACTGTCCTTTCAACATATTCTTCGTCTGTTGGATTATATCTTTGTTACTTCCCATGATGAGCATGTCATCAACATATAAACATAGCAATACGTATCCATGCGTAGTACTCTTGATGTAGATACACTTATCACATTCATTAATGCGGAAACCATTTGAAATTATTACATTGTCAAACTTCTCATACCATTTTTTGGAGCTTGCTTAAGTCCGTACAGTGACTTCACCAGTCTACATACTTTCTTCTCTTGTCCAGGAACGACATAACCCTCAGGTTGATTCATATAAATTTCTTCTTCTAAATCTCCATTTAGAAAGGCCGTCTTGACATCCATTTGATGGATTTCAAGGTCTCTTAATGCTGCAATACCAATCAGCATACTGATTCAAATTATTCTCGTCACCGGAGAATAAGTGTCAAAGAAATCTAATCCCTTTTTTTACGAAATCTTTGCACCACCAGTCTGGCCTTGTACTTATCAATAGTACCATCGACTTTCATTTTTGTAGTGAAGATCCATTTGCATCCAAGATGTTTACAGCCTTGCAGTAAATCTACCAACTAACAAGTATGATTCTGCATAATCTACCTTCCAGAAAGGTGCATCGGGTGTAGACATTGCTTCCATGAATGTTCTTGGTCCGCTCTCTGCTAGAAACGCCATTATAAACTCAGAGCCAAATGACTTTTCCTTACGAGCTCTCTTGCTTTGTCTAGGTTAAACTTCTTTTTCATTCTCTTCTTCATATATAGAAGTGCTTGCTTCGTTGTTAGAAACTCGTTCGTCACGAGTTCTTTTTGGATTTACTCTATCCTTACATGGAAACACATTTTCAAAAAATGAAGCATTCCTTGACTCCATTATCGTGTTTACATGAACATCTGGTATCTGACTTATGTACCAGAAATCGATAAGCACTACTACTATGAGCATATCCGATGAAAATGCAGTCTACTGTCTTAGGTCCGATGGTGACCTTTTTCGGAAGTGGAGCAGAAACCTTTGCCAGGCACCTCCACACTTTCAGGTATTTGTACGAAGGTACTTTACCTTTCCAAAGTTTATAAGGAGTTTTTCCAGTGACTTTGTCTCCCACATGTTCTAGGCTAATCCAGATTCCTGCAACATTGCAGTCTTCATTTCCTTGAGAGTTCTATTTTTCCGTTCAGTAACTCCATTAGATTCCGGTGAATAGGGAGCTGTTGTTTGATGAATGATACCATGTTCTCTGCAGAATGAATCGAATGGTGCATTATATCCTCCTCCTCTATCACTTCTAACCATTTTGATAGTTTTATCAAGTTGGTTTTCGACTTCCAGCTTGTATTCTTTGAATTTCTCCAAGGCTTCATTCTTACTGCAAAGTAGGTATATATAACAGTATCTCGTGCAATCGTCTACGAAGGTCATGAAATATTCCTTCCACCTCTAGTTGGAATAAATTTTAAATCACATAAATCTGTTTGAATTAAACCTAGATGCTCGTTTGTTATTTCAACGCTTGGTGATGGCGTTTTAGTGAGTTTGGCTTGGATACAAACTTCACATTTGTCTTTGCTTATTTTGTATTTAGGAATCAGATTCATGTTCATCAATCTACTCATAGACTTGAAATTAACATGACCTAAACGTTCGTGCCAAATATTAAAAGACTCAAACAAATATGCAACTGATTTCTTACCATTCATCTTAATGTTCTTCGAAGTAGAAGCCTCAGTTACATTGGTTTTTCAAATTACTGCCTCAGTGGACATCTTAAATAACCCATCACAAATAAAACCCATTCCCGAAAACCTCCCATTCTTCGTTAGGATCAGCTTATCACCTTCCAGCTTGATGGTGAATCCATGCTTGCTTTGCCTTTGTCCAGACGTCCCTTGTTCTGCCACTTGCCTTGCTTTTTGTTTTGGTGTTCAACCATGTTGATCACATTGTGTACACCAACACCAATGTTCCCGATTTGTAGACTTTACACATAGTCTGACAATCAGGTCTTCAAGGCTCATCTTCTTTTTCTTTAGCCTGAGGTAATTTTTGAAGTCTGTCCATCCTGGTGGAAGCTTCTCAATGATGCAGCATCCCTGATAGGTCTCACACAGCCGCATTCCCTCATCAGCATGAATGTCGTGAAGGATTCTCTGCACCTCCTCTACCTGTTCCATCAACGGTCTCGAATCTACCATCTTGTATTGCTCAAATTTCACCACACTGAATTTCTGAGAGCCATAGTCCTTAATGTGATACTTCTTGTCTAGGGAATCCCACAGATCCTTAGAGCTTTCAGCATTCTCGTACACACCAAACAACAGATCAGAAAAGAAATTCTGGATGTAGCCTTTCCACAAGAAGTCAACGTGTTCCCAAGCTTGAACACTCGCAAGTGCCCACACATCAGTATTATCCTCTGGGAGGACAGGTTTCACTTCGCTGGTGTGCTTCTGCAAGTTCAGTGTTGTCAGATAGAAGAACATCTTCTTCTACCATATCTTAAAAGCTGTCCCATCTAACTTGGCAGGAGGAGGGACATTGTTCGCAGCTGAAGTTTTGATCATCTCATTGGTGTTTCCAACCTCCTTGGAGTTGTTGTCGCTTTGAGTTTCCATTGTTTTTTCTGCAAAACAAAGACAACCTCCACTAAGTACTGATTTAGTTTTAAGATAATTAAATCACAAGAGTTTTTGATCTATATTACAAATCTAAAATAAACTATTAATTACAATACAGAATTAAATCGCAATTTAAAACCACTATCAAAAAATTAGAACCGCTTTAAAGCGCATTCTGAATCGAACCTCCGCAGAGCATTTGTCAAAGCGTTAAAGAAACGTATTTTATAGCTGTATTAGAGAACCTCCACAGAGTGTTCGCAAACCCTAAAAAGTTTTTTCAAAAAGAAAAACGTTTGAAAATTAGGGTTTATAAATCTGCTTGTACATAACGTTTTATTGTCGATATATTAGTGTTAGATAACGTTTTGTGTATCATAAGCAGTAAGAAACCGATTTTGAAATCGTTTGAGAACGTTTATTTACTCGCGATTAAAATCCGTTAGAAGTTTATAAAAACAAAAACGGATTTTCTTTGAGTTATGATTGTAGGACTGAAAATTCGCACAAATGTACAAGAATATTGGAATAAAGGTTACGAGAAAGAGGAATTTAAAAACCGATATGGAAAAACGATTACATAAACGAAACAATAGAGGCGAGATAACTCTCTTTCTGTAGTGCAACGGGAAAGATCGATTTTAGAGCCGCAGGATAGAACCATTGAATCTGTTATCGCGACACTCGATAACAGATCTAACGAACAAAAAAAACTACGATACTCTCGAAGACTTATTCTTAGCGATAGGGAATTGAAGGAACTTTGCTTTAAGATTTTCAGGTGTGTTTTTGTGTGTAAGCGGATGCATTTGTCTCAAGAGAGGCGAGTCTGCATATAGTTTGGCCTTATTAATCAAATTTTGCCGACTTGAATAACATGCACAAGAATATTTTCGGAATATACGCAGAATATTCTAGAAGGGCGGCGATCTAAAATCGGCCCAAAAAAGAATTGCTCGACGGTCCAGCGACCAACTATCTGTAGGAACCCAAGAGCCATTAGAAAAGCCAAAAGCCACGAGCCACGGCCAGGCGGCGACGCGTGTGTGTTCTTTTCTCTTTTCTATCACACTTTGACCAATGATATCATTTAGAGCATCTCCAATGGTTTCCCTCATTTTTTCCCTCAAAATGAGGGGAACTCAAAATGAGGTAGAATTTTACTCCAATAGTTTCCCTCATTTTTTCCCTCAAAAAGGAATATTCTCAGTATATTCTTTTTTTATTTTATTATTAATTACAAACAACACCCACTGTTTCTAAATTTACAAATTATACCCAATTATTTTAAGAAATTATAAAATTTAAGCAAAGAAAATTCTTAATTTATATTTAAACATTTATTACATAAAGAAATTACATAAATTGACAAAGAAAAAATAGTATATTTTTTTAAACATCATTATTACTATATTTCTCCCACAAATGATCAATTAAGGCATTTCGAAGTGAGAAATGAGCTTCTTTATCTTTGATTCGTCTATATCGAGCCAAAAACTCTTGGAATCGCGTACTTTCATCATCAGCTGTTTCAACTTCTGGAGGTGGAGTTTCTCTTCCAACTTCAATTGGAGCATCAAGATCACGTTCATCTTCAATTATCATGTTATGTAAAATTATACATGTAGTCATTATGTCATGAAGCAAATCTTTTCTCCAAAACCGAGCAGGCCTTTTCACAATTGCAAAACGCGATTGAAGAACTCCAAATGCACGTTCTACATCTTTTCTACATGCTTCTTGTTGCGTAGCAAAATATGTTTTTTTGGGACCTATTGGCTCTTGAATAGTTTGCACAATTGTGGACCATTTCGGATATATACCATCAGCCAAATAATAACCCATACTATATTCTTTTCCTTGAATGACATAATGAGCAGTAAGAGCGATACCTTGAGCAAGATTAGAGAAGAGATGGGAAGATTCCAAAACATTGATATCATTATTGGTACCTGGCATACCAAAATATGCATGTCATATCCAAAGATCATAATCCGCCACAGCTTCAAGAATAATAGTTGGTGATCCACTACGACCAGAGTATTGTCCAGCCCAAGCTGTAGGACAATTTTTCCACTTCCAGTGCATGCAATCTAAGCTACCAAGCATTCCTGGAAAAGCTCGCTTCTAACCAATGTAAAGAAGTCTGGAAACGTCATTTGCAGTGGGTGATCGTAAATATTGCTCTGAAAATATTTCCACCATGGCTCGACAAAATCTTTTCAGGCTTTCGATTGCTGTGGATTCGCCTATTTTCACGTACTCGTCTGTGGCATCTGCTGGTAGACCATACACTAGCATCCTAAACACGGCTGTTACTTTCTGAAGGGATGATAATCCAAGTCTACCAGTTGTATCCCTTCGTTGTTGGAAATAGTTATCATGACTTTCAATTGCACCAATAATACGAAGGAATAGAGAACGAGACATACGATACCTCCTACGAAACATGACATCATTATAAGCTCGGGTCTCTGAAAAATAATCATTGCACAATCTCCAATGTGCATTCTCTCGATCACGATAGATGAAAGAACGCCCGGGAACTGAACCACCATGGATCACTTGGTTGTTTTGTTGATTGAGAAGATGTTGAATGATCACGTTGTTATTAGCGATAGCAAGACGAATCACTTGTTCTTCTTGGTCGAGATCATTGATAAATGCTATATTTTCATCATCAGATGATGATGATGATGAATCACCGAAATTGAAATTCATTTTGAGAGAGAAGTGTAGTAATTTTTGTTTATTAGATTTTTTATGACTATACAACATGAAAGTTCTAGGGAATTTATAGAAATGAAGAGAGTAGTGTGATAATCTTTAAATTATTTTATCATTGTATTGTCAAGTCCGGTGGAAGTTAGTTAAGAAGTGTGGGAATCTTGAAATCACTTTTTCATTGCCTAGTCACAATGAAGGGAGTAGTGTGATAATGTTTAATTTATTTTATCACTGTATTGTCAAGTCCGGTGGAAGTTAGTTAAGAAGTGTGGGAATCTTGAAATCACTTTGTCATTGCCTTGTCACTTTGTCATTGCCTTGTCACTTTGTCATTGCCTTGTAACTTTGTCATTGCCTTGTCACTTTGTCATTGCCTTGTCGCTAAAATTGGTTAAGAAGTGTGAGAATCTTGAATTTTATATGTGATAAGCTTCAAGATAGATTACAGCCCAAGTTGTCTAACTATATTAGTTTAGGATAAGATAGGCATATTTCCAAAAGATTTTATAAAAATTAATCAACAAGAGATTTCTTATAAGAGTTTATAAGATTACTTATAAGGGTTTATAAGACTATTGAAATTTTTATAAGGATTTATAAACAAGAAATTTCTTATAAAGGCTTATAAGATTACTTATAAGGGGTTTGTGAAATTACTTATAAGAGTTTATAAGATTACTTATAAGAGTTTGTAATATTTCTTATAAAGGTTTACAAGACTATATATATTTTTTAAAAAATTATTTTATTACTGTATTATCAAATCCACTAAAAATTGTCGAGAAGTGTGGGAATTTTGACATTACTTTTTCAGTGCCTTCTCAAAATGTCTATTGGATTGATATGTCTAAGAATCTTTAAATTATTTTATTATTGTATTGTCAAATCCACTTAAAATTTTTTAAAAATGTGAGAATCTTTGAATTATTTTTTATTGTGTATTGTCAAATCTTGTAACAAAGTCGACAATAGATTGAGAAGTGAGAGAAATTTAAAAATTTGGAGTGGTATACATCTATAAATAATGCTATGCCCTTTTATTTTTATTCACAACCATTGAATTCCATTAAGCTTTATACTCATCTAGAAACAAAATGCCACTTCGTTCTTGTGGATATAATCCAGAAGAAGATAAGTTATTATGTCTAGTCTACATGGAAATTTCTCAAGATCCAATCAAAGGAATTTATCAGTCATCTGATCAATTTTGGTCTCGGGTGGTAGAAGGGTATGAGAATAGAAAAACTTCAACCTGGAGTGAGCGCTCAAAAAGATCTATCCAAGCTCGAATTCAAACAATTGAGAAAGCAACAAAGAAACTACATGCATGCATCAAACAATGTGAAAACAGACGTCCAAGTGGTGCTTCAAATGATGATATTGTAAGTATTAATATATGGTTTATCAATATATATATATATATTTTAAAATGTATGAAAAACTGATTATTTTTTGTTTAAATTGTTATGTAGTTCAACCAAGCCAAAATGATGTTATCTGAAGATCCAAAATATAAATCTTGGAAATTCGATCATGTGTGGAACATTGTTAAGAATTTTGAGAAGTTTAAAGATGGTGAAACCTCTGCAAGAAATGTGAGAAACCCATGTGGTTTCGGTTATACATCTTCAGAATCGGAAAATCCCACTCCTGATTCAACTACACAAGCATCTCCAGGTTTGTCCTCATTTTCTTTAAATTTAGATGATGATGAAGATATTTTTGGCGGATCTTCATCTCAGCGGCCGATTGGGGTGAAAAAAGCCAAACTGAAAAGAAAATGTGATGATCAAACATCAATGGCATTGAGCAACTTAGAAGAAGGAAATAGACAACTTGTGGAGCAACTAAAGAAGACAAATGCACAAAGACAACAACATTTGGATATTCAAAGTATGAATTATGCCTTGAAAAAAGAAAACGAAGAAAACAAAATTTTGTTTCAAGACTTGGATTCAAGATGCGAATATCCGTGCATATGTTCAAGCTCAACAAACACAAATTCTACAGAAAAGGGCTGCACAAGAACAAGATCAAGAAACTCATTCTCCATCTACTTCATTTGGACAATATTTTAATAATCTTGGTGGATCCCAAGATAATATACCAGATTATTAAACCAATAGTTTATGTAATGGTTAAGTTTTTCTTAAGAAAAAAATTAAGTTTATGTTAATTTTATTTGTTGTCTTTTATTTTTATTTATGATATTAATTATGTATTTTAATTTTTATTATTTGTTAAGTATTTTATGTTTGTTTTATATATTAAAATTATATTTTCACGTTTTTATTTATAAAATTAATTAATATTTATTATTGTTATATTTTAAAAACAATAATATTTTATTTATATAGTAAACAAAAGTTTAAAACTTTGTTTAGATATAGATGAGATATATGTAAAACTATAAGGATCATTTTGCAAATAAACAAAGTTAAAAAGTGAAATGAGGGGATGAATAGTGTTCCCTCAAATTTGATGTACTACTGTTCACAAACTCATTTTTTCCCTCAAAATGATGTACCATTGGAGAAGAGTTTCCCTCATTTTTTGATGTTTTCCCTCAAAATGAGGGACAATGGTCTTAATCCTTATATATATTACACCAAAAAATTTTAAACCACCAATGTGGGACAAATAACATATCTTCTCATTTAAAATAGCCATTTTATAGGTTTTTCCATTTAGTGCAAAGGTTTCATTTTTATTCACACATACACATTTGTATAAAGTTTAGAAGCTTTATAAAAAATTGTTCTAACAGAACTAACTACATTGAAGTGGTTAAATAATTCTGAGAATCGATTATTATTAGCGGCCTAGACCAAATGGACAACTCCTAAGAAAATGAGAACCACTAACTCACTACCACTTGATTTGATGATTTTATTGCTTCGAAAAGTTTGATGATTGAAACCAATTCCCTTTTTTTCTTTTTTTTTTTTGTTAATAACTCAAATCACATAAAAAACAGTACTGGATAAAACTCAATAACTTGCTTCCAAGCGTAGGACAAATTCTCCTCTACTAAATTACAATAATTGATTATAGAAGAAAAGTAGTATTTTGGGCAATTTCTAGGTAATTTCGGTAAAGATAGGATTGGAGTCACTCCATGTATCACTTCAACAGTTCATAATCAACATTACATAAAGTAGATCAAGTATTGGTTCTCTACTTCGAGGGACTGTAGTGTGGCTAATGTCTTTTGGGTTTTGGAGTCGAGGGCGTCTACATGGGGGTGACCTCCTGGCTAGTAGTTGAGATGGACCGTGTTTGGCACTACCACCTCTGCATGATTTTGATGGTGGTGTGTCTATGTACGGACCTGTGTCATAATCCAAGATATTAAGAGATGTAGTCGATCAAGTATTTTAAATCATCTATTATATTAAAATAGAAGCACTTTTAGTATTTGCTTCCAAACACTCCTAAAGTTTTTTAATTTTTTTTTAAAAACAGTTTTAAAATTATCCTAATTTATTGCAATATTATTTTAAAAAACACATTTTCTTTTATATAAAAATTTAATTCCGAAAATTAGATAATAATTTAGATAACTAAAGATTTCTTTAAATATAAGTTATATTTAATTTAAAATTCAAACTATTTTTTGTAATAACATTAATTTTAAAAATAAATATTAATTTAAATTACTTTAGATTTCTAGAAATATAGGTCAGATTTAATTTAACATTTAAATCCAAATAATATTTTCAGGATAACAAATATTAATCAATACCTTATTTTTTTAAATCATATTCAATCAGACTAAAATTTTACATATTGAAAACAGATAAATATTAATATTATATGATAATTTTATGGAGTAGGTTATGTTATTTTTATAATTGTGGTCTTGTGCGGGTTAATTTATCAAAACATATAAGATATTAAGATAAATATTATTTCAAAATTAATAAATATTTATATTATATAGTAATATGAACAGACGGATTAGAATTATGGTTTTATAACCACGGTTTTTTGGGATTAATAGAATGAGTGAATTATAAATATGTTTTTATAATAATGTTCATATTTTGATTAATAGAATGATCGGGTTAGAATTATGTTTTTATAATTGTGGTCATAATAATACTTAAAAAAAACAAATTATATCTAAACATAAAAATAAATCTTTGACATTTATTAAAATATTATATCTATAAAAAAAAAATACATTACAAATTTTGATTAAAAAAAATTCTCGTGCGGATGCACGGGGTAAAATCTAGTTTGTATTTAAATGACATATCTCATGTTATTCAATCATATACGATCAAAAAAAATTTTAAAATATTATGTTGTTAGTTATAGTAATTGTAAATGTCTCTTAAAATTCAAAATTATTGAATTGTTTATTTGAAAGAAAGATATAAAGAAAAACACATTCAAAATATTGTTATTGAGAATATGTTATGTATTGTTTTCTTTATGATTTCATGGTGCTTTAGAAGGGTTTTTTAATATAAAAATACGGCTTTAGAAGTGGTATTTAATTACAAAATAGTAATTTCTGAATTTCAACAAAAATCATCAAAACCATTCAAAAGTTTAGGAAAATTCAAAATTTATTGCAAGTTTGAACTACAGAATACATCTCTTGCTAAATTTATCTAACTACAAGATAAATCTCTTTCTAAATTTATTTTACGGATATCATGAGTTTCAGGAGTTTCTTAGAAAATAATATATCCAGCTAATGTATTCTATTTGATTCAAACAAAAATTAAAAGAGTTGTGATCTAGTTGTTTTTTCTCCTATAATTTGGTAAAGTTTTTGTTTTTTAAAATCTCGCATTTGTAAGCTGTTAGCAATATCAATATCTCACAAAATCTGATTATCTATGATATATATATGAACTGACCTGGTAATTGAGCTCCTACGAGATCCATCACTAAGAATAGGCAAAGAAGAAGACGAAGCAAAGGAACGTGTGATGTCTTCATCGCCTTTACGTTCTTCTTCTCTCAAATAACTACTATAGAAGTATATAATATGAGAGATTAATAAGCTTTTATATTTCAATGCATAATAACTTAAAAGTTATGTAGCCTTAAAATTAAGGGAGAATTGCTTTTATAATGTCAATTGAATTAACATTTGTCCCCTTGATGTTTTTTATTTTTTTGTCACTTTTTGACATAGTTGCCCTTTTAAATCAGTTATGGCAGTTATAATTAAAAATAAATGCGAAACTATATTTTGAAAATTTCGAAAATACCTAAAAACGAATTTAAAATATTTTCGTATATCATTTATGGAAATAAAATATTTTTAAAATTCGTTCTACGCTTGGTAGAATGCATGTTCTATGTTCTATGTCCACGTAGAATCCTATTTCTATAGTTCTTCACATATTCTACCAGCCAATAGGTCTTTATATATTCTACCGATTGATAGATTATAACTTCTACTAGATAGACTATATTCTACAGGTTAGTAGAATATATCTTCTACCTGTTAGACCAGGTTCTACGTTATTGTAGAATGCATCTTCTACCTGTTAGACTTCATTCTACATTAACGTAGAATGCATCTTTTACCTGTTAGACTGCATTCTACATTAACGTAGAATACATCTTCTACCAAAATCTGAGAAAATCTAGGAAAGTTAGTTAACTTCCAGATCTTAAATATTTCAAAAATCTTTTTTTTTTTTAATTTTCAACGTTTTTTATTGGTTTTGACGTTTTTTTTTCCTTTTTTGGCTGTCATCGTTCTCTTCTTCTTCTTTCACATTGATCAAGCAGATTTTTCCTAAAATTACATATTTTCTGCTTCAAACATGCTACATATCTATGTCACTTGTGGTTCATGGAAATCAAGAACAGATAAGAAGTGGGTTTTTGTGGCTGATGCAGAAAAACGAGCTAGGTTAGTTGTTGTTGAATCAAATACGACTCTCGCAGAGTTAGAAACAATGGTTCTAGAAGACTATGGAGTAGTCGATCACAAAGCTGAGTTTAGTTATCTACCGAGTGATTTGGTTGATACTGTAGGCTCTCCACCAGTGAGTATCGCTAATGATCGTCAGCTCAAAAATTTTGTTGGGTACTCTAGGAAGAAAACCTCGGTAAATCTGTGTGTGACATTCACTGCGTACGCTGAACATCATGAGATTCCGATTAACATCGAATTGATGAAGAAAGCCTCTGATTCAAGCTGTATGAAAAACGATCAGGTTGTGAAGTCAGGCGATGATGATATTAGAGGCATTGGCCATAAAGTGGAGGAAGAGTTTGATGAACCCGTTATGGTTGACAAAATAGTTGACGGTGAGCAGAACGTCCGACTTAACTTGCTTAATGTCGTAAAGAATGATCAAATTTTTAGAAGCAAAACAGAGTTGAAGGCTTCTTTAGAAATTTCTGCGATGAAGTATAATTTTGACTACAACATACTGGAATCAACCAAACGTGTGTGGTGTATCCGCTGCAAAGAGAAGTCATGCAACTGGCGTATTTGTGCACAATGTCTTGAAGGGTCAGAGTATTTCAGAATCAATAAGTATGTCGCTCAACATACATGCATTCCTTCTAATAAAGACGTAGTCGGTAGGACAGCTTCAGCAAAAACTATTGGTAATCTGATTAAGAATAAGTTTGAGGGTGCTAATGCAGGGCCTAGCCCCAGAGAAATAATTCATTTTATTCGTACAGAGCATGGATGTGACACCTCTTACGACCATGCTTGGGAAGCACGTGAGTATGCGATTAGTATTGTTTGAGGCATTCCCGGGAAAAGCTATGCCAAAATTCCTAAATATTTGCACATGCTGAAAGAAGTGAACCCAGGGACCCATACGCAGTATGAAACTGACATTACTGGACGTTTCAAGTTTCTGTTTCTCTCTTTCGGTCAATCAGTACGAGGTTTTTACAAAGCTATTCGCAGGGTGATTGTTGTGGATGGGACATTTTTGAAAAACAAATATAAAGGAGTTTTGCTCGTTGCTACAGCATTAGATGGCAACTCGAACTTATATCCGATCGCATTTGGGGTTGTCGATTCAGAGAACGACTTGTCTTGGGAGTGGTTTATGAGGCAACTAAAAGTTGTCATTGCGGATGAGGTGCGTTTGGCTTTTGTGTCAGATAGAAATGTTTCTGTAATTAAAGCATTTGAGAAAGTGTACCCACAATCTAGTCATGGTATCTGTATCCACCACTTGCTGAATAATGTGATAACATTTTTCAAGACACAGGGTTTGACTGGTTTGATTGCGAAGGCTTCTAAAGAGTACAGAGTTTCTGCTTTTGATACCAAGTTTGCTGCCATTTGTTCTATTAGTCAAGCTGTTGGAAAGTATCTTCAGGACACTGGTGTTGAGAAATGGGCACGATGCAAATTCCCCGGAATTAGGTACGATGTTAGATCCACTAACCCAGCTGAGTCGATAAATAATAAATTGCTAACTCCTAAAGAGTACCCAGTTATTCCTCTACTCGACAGCATCAGAAAAATGTTAACCAATTGGTTTTATGAGCGTAAAAGACTTAGCTCAAAGCATCAGGCTCCTCTAACATTTGAGGTTGAGACGAAGATCGAGAGAAGGATTGATAAGGGTAAAACATTCATTGTTTACCCAGTTAGCCAGGATCGATTTTTGGTCAGAGGTGACAAATATGACTGTCTTGTTGATTTGGGCAGAAGAACTTGTTCATGTGGCAAGTACGACTTGCTTAAAATTCCGTGTCGGCATGCAATTAAAGCAGCGTTTTCTGTGAACCAGCAGATACACACTCTCACCGATCATTATTACACTACTGAAATTCTTGCAGAGAAAATCGAAGAAGTCTCCCCGCAAACACGAACCATAGCTCGTGTTTCTTGTCAGTGATGAGCTCCTTACACAGAAAGCTATGGATTAGTCGCCCTGAATATCCCATGTCGTTCTCGATAATCGACAAAACAGGTCCAAAGACAGGGTCTAGCAGAACTCTTTTGTATTCGTCTGAAAGTGCTTTCTTAACGGGGTCCATTGTCAATATCATTCACAAAACCAGGCTCGAAAAGCAGTTTCGGAAGTTCCTCGTCCATACCTACAAATATATGTGACAATAATCGTCATTAGAATCAATTGCTTGCTTTACATGGTGAAATCAATAAGCTATTGTGATCAAATGCTAAAAATAACGTACATCTCTTAAGAAAATTGAACCAGAACCAGTAAACGATTGAGACTTTCGAGATGAATTGGATGGGTCCAAGGAAACTAGCATGTAACTCTGTATGGAACAATCTTACTATATGTACGTTATTCTTAAGAAAATTGAACCAGAACCAGTAAACGATTGAGACTTTCGAGATGAATTGGATGGGTCCAAGGAAACTAGCATGTAACTCTGTATGGAACAATCTTACTATATGTCCTTAAGTAAGAATCTAGATCAAGCAATTATGTTAGAGGTCAGATAAGTTAGATGCGAACTGTTAGATCATAACAGATAATGCTTCTACAGAACAGTTGGGTTGTGGTTTTCTTTTGGGATTTATCCCATTTCTATGATAATTCGAAAGTTATGGAAGCGTGTGTTTTGGTTCAGTGATTCTTACCGCCCCTTCTCAGCCAACACTATCACATTTATGGTGAAAGCAATATTAATGCAAAAGCGACCTTATTTATGGTGACAACAACTTCTTGTTTTAGAACTGCAATAAGGTGGCAGCTTTGATGAAAATATAATGTAAAATACAAAACAGGTTTATAACTGTTTCAACTTTTTCCTACAGATAGGTAACTATCAATTTATGGTTTAAAATTTTAAGCAATGTTTTGTTACCAAGACATCTTGTGCCATATTTTCCAACAAGGAAAAGGAATCTACAAAACTCACCTAATGCAAAATCCACAGCGTTAGTTGCTACAGCAATAGCAGCTCCACTGCAAGCGCCACCAGGAATACGAGCAGGAGCTGCAGGATTTGTGGGTGAATCGTAATGGTTGTTTTCTCCACTGATACTGAAGTAAACAAAAACCACAAAACAAAGGAATCAAAATACTTGAAACCTGATGAAATATAAATTTCAACCCTGGAACTATAGGTGCTTATCTGAATCCCGACATAGGTAACAAATTTACATATGTAATCGAAACAGAGACAAACCTAAAGGCAAGTTCATCAACTAATTTTAAATAATAACGTACACTAATTTTAAATAATACATGAGTTGAAAGTAGACTAGTTAAGCAGTTGAAAACATCACACAACTTGTAAATCTTTGAATACAAACTCATTTAATCATGCCCAGAATCAAAATTAGCAAACCCAGAATCACGAAATTACTATAAACAATAGCCCAAAGCAATTAGGAAGGTGCAGAACTCAGAATCGAAATTAGCAAACCCAGAATCGAAATTAGCAAACCCAGAATCAAAATTATAAAACCCAGAATCAGTCATGTGGCTATGAGCGAAAACTCAAAAACAATTGAATGAGAATACATGTGGCTATGAGCGAATACTCAAAAACAATTGAATGAGAATACAATTGAATGAAAACTCAAACCCAGAAACAAAACTCCCAAATCAATTGAGAAATTGTAAACCCTAGAATCAAGGGTTTGAATGAGAATACTAAAAGAAAAAGTGAGGAATATGACCCAGACAGAGGAGGAAGAAGAAGAAATAAGTTTTACTTACAGTTTGCAGGTGACTTGGAGAAGATGGAGACACACGGTGAAGGTGAAGAAGATCGGGTTCTCCTTTTTTTTTACGCTTTGTAGAATTGGTTTTCTACTTGTTTTTTCTTTTTTCTTATTAATAAAACATTTTTAAAAATAAATTAATTTATTAATGCGTAATTAAAGGGTATAATTGGATTAAATTTAAATTAAACATTAAAGAGACAAATTTTATTTAGAAAACATTAAGGGGACAAATTGTAATTCAATTAGCATTATAAAACCAATTCTTCCTAAAAGGTAAAACGCGGTTGGTATGTCTGATACACTTCCCACGAAATTTTCACTTGTCCCTTTAGGACTCAAGACTTTTTTGCCTTAATTATTTTTCAAACTCCACTATACAGATGTTATATCAAGAATCTTGAAAATACTATCCATTTCAAAGAAAACAATTTCTTCTCTTAAATATAAATAATTTGGTCCAATCAAAGTTTGAATAAAAATGAATCCAAAAGTTTTTAACAAACAAATTGCATATGCTATTAAGTTTTGGCTTTTCTTAAATAGATGTGGTGGAAATAAATGTTTTTACTTACTTGTAAGCAATTGCAAAGTCTAGAAACAATTCCACCACATCTATTTAAGAAAAACCAAAAAAAATAATATATATATATATATATATATTGAATTTTAGCGATAAAGAAATTTTTATGTTTCATTTTTATTCAAGCCTAACTAGACTAATGTCATATTTATCTAGTTAACGGCTGATTAAATACTAATTAAAATGGAGGCAAATGTCTATGCTTCCTTTGCTTTGGGACAGGCGGCTTTGTGCACAAAGATATCATGTGACCACAATGTGGCCAAGGTGATCTCTGAGAGAAAAAATTGGAAGGGGAGTGTTATCGCATTGAACTAGAAATTGCAACATCGTGAAGCTCCAAGTCCCAGTCTCACTTTAGCCAATTTCCTTTCTAAATATTGGGAACTTACTTCATTGCTCCGGCAATCCAACCACCCCAAATTCTTTCTTATTACGTTTGCTTAAAAATCGGCAACCAGTTTTGTTTTAGCTCCCACTTCGTTCTACTTTATCTGTTTGATATATTTCGGAGTTGAAAGAAGTGAGAACTCAAAATCTGTTTTTGTAGGAATTTGAACACTTCTTAACCAATTTAAGAGTTGAAATCTTGTTTCCTTTTCTGGGGAAATGATATCCTAGCAATATATGATTGAGTGATTCCTCTCCAAGATGTCTTCTAACTGAGTCTTCTAAAAATCATGATCGCTTCAGTTTCCTCAATCCAAAACTAACAGTATGGTCTTTAGGTACCTACATATGTGGTTTACTAAACCACCTATAAAATGGTTCCTGGATTACGCAATTACCGAACATTTCTTAAACGGGTTCCCAATAATGTAATACGTTTTCTGTGTGTGAAAATGGTTAAGTTTAATTTATTATGAGTAATATGATAATATTAAGAGATTACAATAACAAAACGCTCAAATAATATAAAACATAATCATCAAACAGATCAACTGATTTTGTAGTTTTGCAAGATAAATTACCACAAATACAATTTTTATTGATATGGATTTTCTTTATGGCCCTTTTCCTCTGCGTGATTTTGAAGGAGGTACATAAAAACGAGGTGGAGGGGGAGGCATAGGGGGAGACGGCGACTTTTTGACTGCATAATATGTACAACTTTCATTAGTTTTTTCATTCAGTTGCAACAATTGAATAATATATATATATATATATATTATATATATATATATATTAATATATAAAGATGCGAAAGACCTTAAAATAGCACACAAATTATAAAGATCCATATATGATATATATATATATATATATGTATAGCAAAACAGAAGACAAATTTTATGTACCTTTTGGATCTACATAAAAAAAATAGATCCTTTTGAAAGTTTTGGGATGGGAAATTCCATAAAAAATAATAGAAATATACGTAAATATCAATTTGTAAGTTCTCACATTAGCATCTTTTTCTTTAAATCTCGATTAGTATATCTTTAAAATGGAATTTTAGATTAGTCAGCAAAATCATAAAATACCAGCAATATTGTTTTTTGTTTTTTTTCTTCTACATATGACTTCTCACATAACCAAGAGATGAAAACATGATTTGATAAGAATGTTATCCACAAAACACTCAAATGTAAAAGTAAAATAGCATATGTATATAACATCTATTACATATTCAAATCTACAGAAAATTGACAGGAATCTCTAAACGTACGTATGTATGCTTCTTCTTTAAATAGGAGATTTTTTTGGCTAAAAGTTTGTTTCTTAAACGAGAAAACAAGAATTGAAAAAAAAAAACATGAGAAATTAATGAGGATAAATTCGTATACTAACGTTGGGAGCGTCTGGCCTCTGTGAGTCCAACTTGAGAGGTGACACATAAAAGTAGAAGAATCAAAGACAGAAAAACAGAAACTAAATAAGGTGTCTTTGTAGCCATTATGGTGTACTTTATCACATTGTCATATAACATAAGACCGTCTCAATATATATAGTAAATGAAGCATCAATAAAATACAAACTCACCAACTACTTCTCCACTCAAACGCGTTCTTACTTTTTTGTCCGAAAAGAAGTTCTTTTTGTTAATTTTCCATACAAAGACTTTTCTTCGTTGATCTTTTCGATACGAAGACCCAATGACAGAGATATTTGGCGTTTTGTACGAAAAAAAAATCTGATCCTTTATTTTAGAGGAGAAGTAGCAAAAATATATATTCTGACCACAAATGTATGCCTGAACCTAAGAACACGGTTAAGTTGAAGTCTCTTCATGAGTCTCTCCATATTAAAATAATGAAAAATAGGAACAAGTGAAGAAAAAGAACGAAAAGAGTCTTGAGAAACCCTCTAAAAAACTCATGAGAAACTCATAACATTTGTTTTCTCTCCATCTAGGGTGTCTACATCAACAAACTTTTAAATTTTAACATTAAATCATATTTAAAATAAACATTTAATATATGTATATTTATATTTATTATTACTATATTTAGCATACATTAAATAAAATAAAACAAATTTTAGTGTAAATGAAAAGATAAATGGTAGTTAGATATTAATACTTAAAGAAAACTGTAATACTAATTAGATTAAAAATCTATATATTAATAAAAATAATATATTATTTAAAATGAAAAAGTTAGAAATAGAAGAAAGAAGAAAGATTAAAGTATATAAAAAAAGACGTAGATGAATGCGAAACAATATCAGAATAAGAATACGAAGAAAAACTGAAAGAAAAAAAAAGAAGAGAAAGTAGAATTCAAGAACAAGAGAAAAATGATAAAAAAAAAAAAAAGAATGAAGAATATGAAGCTAATGAAGAATAATTTTATACAATACGAAGACAAAGACGTTAAAGATAAGGAAAGAGAATAAAAGATAAAACTAACAAATTATGAGAATATGAAAATGGAAAAGGAGTATAAAATCCAAAAATAAAAATAAAAAGCAATATGATGAATTAGTTGTTTAACAATTCATAATCTTAGCTGACTAAAAATAAAAAAGTTGCAGATAATATAATTTTTTTTAAAAATAATTTGAATAACTATAGTTACACAATAGTAACAGATAAAATATATAATTATACGAAATAAAAATTTATAGAAGTTAATAACATAATTAAGAAAAATTTACTGTTATATAGACACACCACTAAAAATAACTAATAGAACACATGTATTGTTAACACAATGCAAATTTAAAAATAAAAATATTAAATTACAGAAAAAAATTATCAACAAATTATTTCTTTTGAATCTCTCACCACTAATAGTTTTCTAAGAGTATGTACTGATTTAAACGTAAACCTAATTTGGCTCAGAAGAAAGTTTTAAGTCCTAAACTAGTCTAAATCTTGTTCAAGTCATCAAGAGTCTAAACAGTTGGAATTCTGAAGATCTCTTTAAACAAAACATATACAGAACATCCAATAGTTTTGTTTTTTAGTGGCTTTGAACATCACAATTTATCTGGACAAGATCAAATTCTACTATATATTCTTAAAGAATGTGTTTTTTTTTTACAAGCGTGTAAAATTTCAGATATAGATCTTAATTGTAATCATTAGATAAGAATCTACTCATTGTAAGTCTTTTCAGCTTTTAGCGTAACCTAAAATGGGTCTTGTTTTCTCCAACACACTGCAACTTCAAGCGTATCTCACCAAAAAGTAGCATATTTTTTTAAACGTATAGTATGTTAATTTATATACCAAATGAAAAATTTTGTGAAGATAGCTTGCAAAAGAAGAAGATGCAGAAAACCTAGGGCCATATATACATATATAGCCGAAACAATTTTATAAAATCGGCGAGATAAATTGGAATCCCAGTCCAGGTGGTCTAAATCGGCTCAAATCAGCCAAATCGCCCTAGTTTAATATTTGGTTAAAGAACCTTTTTTTTGGTTTTCTAATTACAATATCATTTAAGTAAGTGAAAAAAATACAAACAAAAGAAAAACTGGAACGTCAAACCTGGTTTAGGATTAATTTGTTTTGTTTTACACTCTTTTAGGTTTTTAGCTTATATTTTTTATGAAGATTATTTGAGTTTGAAATATATGAGTTTTGTTAAGAAAAGTGTAATTATCCATTACATTATTATTTGTCATTTTCCTATACTTCCTTGAACACTTGTCATATTAGTTGGATACTAATCTTTGTATTATTAATTAAGAAGTGATATCCTAATCACCATTACATATGTTTTGATTTTGTTCTAACTCTTCATCTATAAATAGATAATTGTAATGAAGAGATATGTACAACAACAAGAGAATACATGTGAAAAGAAGAAAAGCTTTTCTCTCTCTATTCTCTTTCTTTTATCTTTTAAGTTAGAACACAAACTCTTACTCATCTTAATCTATAATTAGCTTATGGTTTATAACACGTTATCAACACAATCCGTTCCTATACCAAAAAGATGAGATTTAAATTATGTTCGATTTGTTTACATTTATGTGATGGTCGGGATGTGATGCGATCCTCCCAAAGAATCGGCACTCTAAGGTGGTTTAGTGGATAATCCTTGACTCCAAACACTTTCACGGAAAAGATGCTAAGGCGTGAGAAGTGATTCCCGAAAATCCTTAGGCCCAAACTCGCGGTGAAAAGGAATGAAACAAGGGGGTGGAACAAAGAAAGAGAAAAACACCGGTAAAAGGATGTTAAGGCGTCAGAAATTCCCGAAAATCCCTAAGCCCCAATTACTGCTAACGAAATTCCCAAACTCTGCAAACGAAAGCTGCGTCAAGTTCTATGGACTGAACTTGATAAACCGGATTGATCAATGGATAACCTCCATAAGATCGAAAATGAGAATCACTCTCAAAAAAGTTCCAAAAATAATGAATCAAGTCTTATTATTCCAAAAAGAGATTACACTTATTTATAGGAATAGAAAGCTTGTAAAGAAAGCTAAATATTAAATATTCTCGAAAATGGAAGAAGACTAAAAACTACATGAAAGGAAATAAATAGAGTTGAAAAACTCTTGGCCTTCTTGACTCTTCATTTGTGACTCTTCACTTCATTTTCGTCACCTCCTTTGACCAGAAAAATAAAGTGATGATTTTGAGCTTTTCTTGGACTTCTATCACTCTTAAAACGGGCTGGACTCTATATATAACATCTTGGATGAATTTCTTCATGCTTCTCTTGTCCAGAACTTCATAAATTAGTCCATTAAGTGCTTCTTTGAACTCCTTAGCATTTAGCCCTTTTCATGATCATATCATCCTCTCCCTCTTCAAAAGGATTTGTCCTCAAATCCAGATCTCACAATGAAACACATTTTCTTTTTATTCCTCTCTCTCTTTTTTTTTCTTTACTTTTTTATTTTCGTTTTTTTTTTGAATCTTTTTTTTCTCTTTTTTTTTCTTTTTTTAAGAAAAATAAACAAATAAAACACAAATAAAATAAAATGGAAGAAAAGACGATGAAAGGATAGAAGATGAAAGAAAGAAGATGAAAAGATGAGAAAAATGATAGAAAGATAAAAACCAGGCTTAGAGTGTTGCTCTGATACCAAATGATGCGATCCTCCCAAGGAATCGACACTCTAAGGTGGTTTAGTGGATAATCCTTGACTCCAAACACTTTCACGGAGAAGATGCTAAGGCGTGAGAAGTGATTCCCGAAAATCCTTAGTCCCAAACTCGCGGTGAAAAGGAATGAAACAAGGGGTTGGAACAAAGAAAGAGAAAAACGCCGGTAAAAGGATGTTAAGGCGTGAGAAATTCCCGAAAATCCCTAAGTCCCAATTACTACTAACAAAATTCCCAAACTCTGCAAACGAAGGCTGCATCAAGTTCTACGGACTGAACTTGATAAACCGGATTGATCAATGAATAACCTCCATAAGATCGAAAACGAGAATCACTCTAAAAAAAAGTTCCAAAAATAATGAATCAAGTCTTATTATTCCAAAAAGAGATTACACTTATTTATAGGAATAGAAAGCTTGTAAAGAAAGCTAAATATTAAATATGCTCGAAAATAGAAGAAGACTAAAAACTACATGAAAGGAAATAAATAGAGTTGAAAAACTCTTGGCCTTCTTGACTCTTCATTTGTGACTCTTCACTTCATTTTCGTCACCTCCTTTGACCAGAAAAATAAAATGATGATTTTGGGCTCTTCTTGGACTTCTATCACTCTTAAAACGGGCTGGACTCTATATATAACATCTTGGATGAATTTCTTCATGCTTCTCTTGTCCAGAACTTCATAAATTAGCCCATTAAGTGCTTCTTTGAACTCCTTAGCATTTAGCCCTTTTCATGATCATATCAGGATGATAGGTTCTCCCTTCTCAAAAATAATGGATGACTTATAATCAAGGTAGATGTCTCCTCAGATCATGCCTCCATTAAATAATTGTCCTGAAGACATTTACAAATGCATTCCAGAAGATTTGCATAATATATTTTGTCCCAAAGACAAATATCATATGTTTTAAATTATTGCTCTTTTTTATGTTTATTATCATAATCTAGATGGACGGCTTGCCTCCTACTTTAAATTCTGTTATTACTATGTTTACAAATTTTAAATTTGTTTATCATGTTTCTTTAAATCTGAATTTTAAATTGAAATATCAATAAATTAATAAATTGTTATATGAATACAATTATCATGTCAAATTTAACAAGGTTCGAGATCGCTGCCCTTGATATATCGGAAAATAATTATATAAGATGGACAGTGGCTGCAAAGATGCATTTGAAGGAAAACCAGCTGCTTAATACAATCGATAAGTCGAAAACAAATTCGGAAGAGAAAAGGCAAAGGCAATGATATTTTTATTCCACCACATCCATGATGGTTTAAAAGATGAATATATCACGAAAGAACTGCAGATCTTTAGCAATCACTTTAAGATATGTTTGATCACCAAAAGTATGTGATTTTATCAAAAGCTAAACATGAGTGGTTAACCCTCCGGTTTCAAGATTACAGGAGCTCTAGTGAATATAATTTCGCTCTGTTGGGAATCACTTCTAAAAATGATGTTATGTGGAAATGAAATAAGTGATTTCGATATGATCAAAAAAGCTCTTCAAAAATTTCATTCTGAAAATGTAATCTTGCACCAAAAATGTAATTTTGAGTTGATGCAAGTTTTTTTGGTAGCTGAAAAAAATAACGAACTCGTGATGTTGAACCATCAATCTCGTCCAACTGGATCAGCTTCACTCCCAGAAGTGAATGTTGCATCATCCAACGCTAATAATTGACAACAAGGACGTGGACGCGGTCATGGTAAAAATCAGGGTCGTGGACAAGGATATGGACATGGATGTCGATGTGGACGTGGTATCCTGCTCTAATGACTTCACCAATGGAAGAAATAATAAAATTCAAAGAAAGTGAAGATGGCCAAAAAATGAATTAGCAACATGATAATACTTGCTATAGATGCGGTATGAAAGGACATTGGTTTTGTACCTTGTCGTACACCAAAACATTTGGCCGATGTATATCAAGAATCACAAAAAGGCCAAAGGAAAAGAAGGTGAAGCTAACTTCATCCATGGTGGCCTTTCTTTCGATGATATAAGTGACACACATCTCAACCTTGCAGATTTTATGGTTGATCCCGAAAACATCAACGAAAAGCAAAACAACTAAGATTTTCCTCCATAAAAATTATGACATGATATATAGCTATATTTAATAAAATAAAACCTAATGTTTATACATGTACTTTTCTGTTTGTAAAATAGTTTTATTATAACATAAACATTTTTTTGTTTATTAATGCATCTTTATATTTTAGATTCAGAAAATGACAAAATTTGAGATCGAGGATGAAGATATATGTCTGGCAAACAGTGCTACAATGCACACAATTCTTAAGGATAAAAATATTTTCCTCTCTTAAAATGAAAGATTCCGCCGGAAGCGTGAATACTATATCCGGTAATGCAAAGATTATTATAGGCTCCAGGAAAGCTAGTTTTCAAAGAAAAGGGGAACTAAATTTGAGATAAATGATGCATTATATCAGAAATTTGCTAAGTTTTAAAGATATCTGCAAAAATGGATATCATGTCGAAACTATGAATAAAAATGGCATTGAGTATCTTTGCATCAAATTAGTTATTTCAGAGAGAAAGGTTATTATAGAAGAACTACCAGCAATATCCTATGGAATATATTCTACAAAAATTGATATATTGAACCATATGTTACGGTAAATCCAAAGTTTACAAATACATACAAAATCTGGCATGAGCGACTAGGGCACCCAGGTTCAATCATGATGCGAAAAATTGTAAAAACTTAATGGTCCTCTGTTAAAAAACCAGAAGATTTTTCAATCAATTGAACTTTCATGTAATGTTTGTTCTCAAGGAAAACTTATAACTCGACCATCGCCAGCCAAAATCGGCAATGAATCTCCACTATTCTTAGAAAGAATACATAGTGATATATGTGGGCCTATTCACCCCCTATTCAGGCCATTTCGATATTTTATGATATCAATTGACGCATCCAGTAGATGGTCGCATGTGTATCTCTTGACCATAAGAAATATGGCTTTCGCAAGATTCATTGCCCAAATAATTAAGTTGAGAGCACAATTCTTGATTTTGACATTAAAGTAAGACTTGATAACCCTGGCGAATTCACTTCCCAAGCTTTTAATGACTATTGTATGTCATTAGAAATCGATGTTGAACATCTAGTTCCACATGTTCACACGCAAAATGGCATGGCTGAGTCTTTGATTAAACAATTGCAATTAATTGTAGACCGTTAATATTAAGAACAAAACTCCCAATTTTAGTATGGGGTCATGCTATCCTGCATGCAGCGACATTACTTCAAATAAGACCGAGTGCATACCATAAATATTCTTCAATACAATTGACAAATGGCCAGGAGCTAAATGTATCCCATCTTCATGTTTTTGGATGTGCGGTTTATGTTCTTATCGTCCCACCACAAAGAACAAAAATGGGGCCACAAAGAAGAATGAGAATATATATTGGTTATACATCACCAAGTATCATTCGATATCTTGAACCACAAACTGGTGACATGTTTACGAACGATTGCCATTTTGGTGAAAATGAATTTCCAGCGTTAGGGGGAGGAATAAAAGAAGTTCCAAAAGATGTTACATGGTACACACCATCTTTATTGTACCTTGATTCTCCTACAAAACAACGTGAACTTGAAGTTATAAAAACTGTAAATTTACAAAACATGGTAAATCAGTTACCAGATACATTCACTAATACAAGAAGAGTGATAAAGTCATATGTACCCGCTGCAAGTGCTCCACCTGTAATTTTTATCCGTTTGCCAGAACCAAGGGGTCAAGAATTTATATTCCAAAAGAACAAATTGATGGAAAATAGCAAATGAACCCAAAGTTCAGTTAAAAATAGGAAGGCCAATGGGATCAAAAGATAAAAATCCCCGGAAGAAAAAAAAAATGGGAGAACAAAATGATAAAGGTCCAGAAGAACCACATACAAAGAAAATTCTTGAAGATGAAACTGGCAAAGAAAATTATGAAATTTTCATCAACTATGCCCAAAACGGAAAATTATGAGATAGAAATGATATAGAAGATAATGATGGAATTTTCTCATTCTCTGTATCTAAAGAATTTGATTATGAAAATGATGATCCAGATCCAAGGTCCATATTGGAATGCCAAAAAAAAAAATCAGATTGGGAATAATGGAAAAGGGCCATATAAACAGAATTGATTTCCCTGAATAAAAGAAATGTTTTTGGACCTATTGTCACAACACCTAAAGATGTACAACCGGTTGGGTACGAATGGGCTTTTGTAAGAAAACAAAATGAAAAAAATGAAGTGACAAGATATAAAGCCCGACTTCTCGCTCAAGATTTTTTCTCAAATACCGAGAATTGATTATGAAGAAACTTATTCCCCGGTTATGGATGCAATAACATTCAGATTCTTAATGACTCTTGCAGCATCTAAAATTCTAGAAATGTTCCTCATGGATGTTGTAACAGCATATCTATATGGATCACTTGATAACAATGTTTATATGAAAATTCAAAAGGAATGAAAATACTTGAAGCAATAAAATCAAAATCCAAGGAAATATGTTCAATCTAATTACGATGATCTTTTTATGGATTAAAAAAGTCCGAACGAATGTGGTATAATCGCTTGAGTTAATAATACATCAATAATGTGATATGCCTGTGTGTGTTTATTAAGAAATTTTTGTTTGGATTTGTGATCATTGCTGTTTATGTTGATGACTTGAACATAATTGGAACTCAGAAGGATATTGGAGAAGCGCGAAATCATATGAAAGAAGAGTTTGAAATAAAAGATCTCGGAAAGACAAAGTTTTGTCTTGGATTACAAATAGAACATTTCCGAGTATTCGTACACTAATCAAATTACACCAAAAGGATCTTGATCAACGCTATTAAATGGATAAAGCTCCTTTGAGTACTCCAATGGTTAATAGATCACTAGATGTTGATAAGGATCTATTTCGATCATGTGAAGATAACATAGACGTATTACGTCCTGAAGTACCTTATATGAGCGCTATTGGAGGACTTATGTATCTTGCAAATTGTACCCGACCGGACATTGTGATAACACCGTATTTTGACCATTTTTATGGATCCTTTTTAAATTCTTTTTCAATGCTTATTATTTCTTCTAAGTTATTTATTATGTTTTTCTAGTATTTGTAGTTTCAAGACTTTTTTCAGGAAACTTAGGAAAAAGCTTAGCAAAATGGATAAAAGACCAGATTTTCAGCCTCAAACCGTCAGAGTCAAACCGTCAGAAGTTCACCCTCAAATGAAGACATTCTTACCGTCTGATCCAGGTCAAATTTGGAGATCTTAAATATGTAACAAATGTGAGAGTTAAAGAGTGATAAGGACATAGTTGCGGAATAGATTAAGGGACATAACGATAATAGGAGAGACTTTAGAGAGAATGAGAAGAAAGAAGAGATTCTCTATTCAATTGTCTCCACAATGTGGTACAAGATACATAAATAGGTCGACAAAAGGGAAACAAAACCCTAGCTAAGAGACCGTTGGGAAAGATACAAAAGAGAAGAGATCCCAATACTGATAGTGACAGACCTGCGCAATAGTCACATGTCTAAATAAGGTTCTAACTACTTTCTCGTTGACTTGTTTTCCCTCCAGCGGCTACATTGACTTTGGGAATGCTTATTGGACTTCTTGTTGGGCCTGGAAACTCCTTGTAGGATCAGTACTAAAGACCGGCCCTTATTATTTACCACTTAGCCAAATACTAGTCTCGGTAATGACATTGAGAGATCATACCGAGCTTTGTATAATGTCTAGTGTTTTATTGGTCTTCTCAACACTCCCCCTCAAGCTTAGCGATATACATGTTATTACTAAGCTTGAAGACCCATAGCACGATGCCTCATTAAAACCTTGACATAGAAAAACCTCATGGGATAAAAACTATGCCAAGGAAAAAGAGTACAAGGCCTATGGATCAGGGAGCATCAGATCAGACATGAGCGAGATCGACTAGCCCCAGTTTGCTGTAGATGTGGTCACAAACTCTGGGACTTGCTGCTTTGGTAAAAATGTCGGCTAGCTGATCTTCACTTCGAGTGAAACATGGGAGTATTACTCCTTCTTCAATCTTCTGCCGCACCTTATGACAGTCTATCTCGATGTGCTTGGTCCTTTCATGAAAGACTGAGTTATTTGCAATGTGAATAGCCGCCTGATTGTCACAGTGGAAGGTCATGGGACCTGGAGATTCAATGTTGAGGTCTTTGAGTAGTGCTTTGAGCCAGGTGAGCTCGTTTGCGAGTTTCTTCATGGCTCTATATTCTGATTCAGCACTTGAATCGGACACCACCTTTTGCTTCTTGGTTTTCCAAGTCACCAAGTTGCCTCCAACGAATGTGCAATATCCAGTAGTAGATTTTCTATCATTTCTATCTCCAGCCCAATCAGCATCGCAATACCCAACAATCTCGGTGTTATCATTCTTTCCCATCCAAATGCCTTGGCCAGAAGATCCTTTCAGGTATCTTAGGATGCGTTCCACTAAGCTCCAATGGTAAATGGTGGGTTTTTGCATGTGTTGACTCACCTGATTCACAGAAAAACACAAGTCAGGTCTAGTAAGTGTCAAGTAGATCAGCTTACCCACAAGCTTGCGATATAGTGGTATGTCTTTGAACGGCTCATCTGATGTCTCCCCCTTTCGAGTGACCTTGTAACCATCTTCAAGAGGTGTTTTGACCGGTCTGGCTTCAGAGAAACCTGTATCATGAAGAAGATCGAGTGTGTACTTTCTTTGGGATAAGAAGAGGCCATCCTCAGATCGGCACACCTCTATTCCTAGAAAGTACTTAAGTTCTCCAAGATCTTTAATATCAAAAACAGATTTGAGAAACTCTTTAGTGGACCTTATACCTTCTTTGTTGTCTCCTGAGATGATAAGATCATCAACATAGATCAGAACAACAACAATACCTTGTGAACTTTGTAAGGTGAATAAGGTGTGGTGTGATTCAGATTTCTTAAAGCCATGATCCCGGAGGGTGAAGCTGAGCTTGTGATACCAGGCCCGTGGAGATTGCTTGAGACCATATATGGCCTTCCTCAGTCGCAAGACTTTTCCGGGTGCGATGGTATCCTCAAGCCCTGGTGGCGGCTTCATATATACCTCTTCCTCAAGCTCTCCTTGAAGAAAGGCATTCTTCACATCCATCTGCCACAGCTCCCAAGACAAGTTTGTAGCTAAAGAGAGAATCACTCTCACCGTTTTAAGATTGGCCACTGGTGCAAAGGTATCAGTGTAATCGGCTCCATAGGTTTGAGTGAATCCTCGTGCCACTAATCTTGCCTTGTGTCTTTCTATTTCACCATCGCTTTTGTATTTAATGGTGAAAACCCACTTTGAACTAACTGCTTTCTTGCCTGGTGGAAGCTCAGCTTCATCCCATGTATGATTCTTTACCATAGCATCTTTTTCGGCCCCAATTGCACCAATCCATTCCTCCTTATCTTTAGCCTCTTCATAGCTTTGAGGAATGAGGTGAGTTTCGAATTTGCCAAGAAACGCCTGGTGTTCCATCGGTACAAGGGCAAGAGAACATTTCAGTTGAGCCGGATGAGAAACAGCTTGGTTATTATAATAAACAGCTTTCCTCAGTCGTGTACTTCTTCTCAGAGCTGGGACAGGTTCCTCGTGCACCTCATCTTGTATTGCTTTCCTCAGTCGTGTACTTCTTCTCAGAGCTGGGACAGGTTCCTCGTGCACCTCATCTTGTATTGCCTCTTCATCAGGTTCAGAAGCCAGGTCATTTGTGCCTTGCTCCGCATCATCTTGTTGAGGCATTGGAGTGGCTTCAGGATCTGAACTCTGATCTTGGAGCTCGGTGTCCACAGGATTGTTCTCATTACTTGAGCTTGGGACTGATGGTGGTGTAGAGGTGCCCAAATTTCCGAGATGATCTAGGAGGAAACGCAGACTAGCGGCTCGGTCACTGGGTGATCTTGACAGATCTTTAAGACTCTCCCAATCCTTGTTAGTGTAGAACCCTTGGTGTTCAAGAAACCTCACATCCCGAGACACAATAGTTCGATTGGTGGAAGGTTCAAAGCACTTATAACCCTTTTGAGTCGTTGAGTAGCCTAAGAACATGCACTTAGAACTCTTGGCTTCTAGTTTGTTCCGGTGTTCTCCTGGTATCAAAACAAAACAAACACATCCGAATACTCTTAAGTGATCAATAGAAGGTTTGGTTTTGTTAAGTACCTCAAATGGAGATAGGTCTTTCAAGACTTTTGTAGGTATCCTGTTAATGAGATAACATGCGGCTAGAACTGCATCTCCCCAAAATCTCTTAGGCACATTGGTGTGGAACATCATGGACCTAGCCACCTCCATAAGATGCCCGTTCTTCCTTTCAGCCACCCCATTCTGTTGTGGTGTATAAGGACAACTTGTTTGGTGTATGATGCCGTGTTTTGCAAGGTGCTCTTTGAATCGATGGCTAGTGTATTCTCCTCCATTATCTGATCTCAAAATTTTAAGCTTGGCATTGAATTGATTAGTGACATAATTTTGAAAATTCAGAAATGCATCAAACACTCTATCCTTTGAAGGAAGAAGAGTAACCCAAGTATATTTCAATTTTTCATCAATAAAAGTGACAAAGTACTTGTTGTTATCTCTAGATGAGCAGGGTGAGGTCCATACATCTGAATGAACTAAGTCAAAACAATTCTCATAAATAGCCGATGATTTAGGAAATACACTTTTGCAATGTTTACCAAGAATACATGCTTCACAACTTGAGTGATCAAAAGAAACATGAGGTAACATTTGTTCTAAAGCCCGAGAGTGGGGATGACCTAGTCTAGCATGCCACATTGCATTCAGACAAACAGAAAGACAAGAGTTAGGCGATAATAAATCAGAAGTGCTTGGTGATAAATCTTCAAGAACATAAAGTTCATCTTTAGTTCCACCTCTGCCAAGCACTTTTCCATTCTCAATATCCTGAAAATAAACCTCATTAGGACCAAATATAGCTTTGCAATTCAGATCCCTAGTAGTTCTTTTCACAGATAACAGGTTTGAGGTGAACTTAGGCATATAAAACGCTTTAGAGTTCTTGTTAAATAATCGCAGGTCACCAGTTCCTTCTACAGGTATCTTATCACCATTAGCTATAATAACGTTACCTAGTGCTGGCTCTATGTTGTTTAACAGGTTTGAGTTACTAATCATATGGTGAGATGCTCCTGAATCTACAACAAGAGAAGTACTAGGTTTATGAGTATAGAAGGTGATACCAGATTCCTTTAAAGAGGCAATGGCTTTGATGACCGCCTCCAGGTCTGCTTTTCTAACAAAATCACCAGATGCAACCATGGCCACCTCGTCTCTTGAAGTAGATGGACCGGTTTGCCTGAGAGTTTCCGAGGACTCACAAGCCACATTGCTCCTAGATTCCTTGAACTTGCTCGGTTTGAGGTGTGGATGCAAGATCCAGCATTTCTCCTTAACATGACCTTTCTTTTTGCAGTGTTCACAGTAAGGCCTCTTTTCTTCTTGCTTAAAGACGCCTTTGTTGGCAGTGAGAAGCTCTCCTTTTCCACCAAATAAGCCGAAAGTGCCTTGCTCCTTTTGGATTCGGGAACAAACATCTTCAAGGCTTGGGAGTTTGTCTTCTCTGAGAATATGCTTAATGAGATCATTAAAGATCGGGTTGAGAGTGAGCATGAGTCCGAAGACCTTGTCTTGCTCGCGCCTTTCATTCAACACAGCCGGGTCAAGAGTGGCTGGTCTTAACATCTCCAACTCGGCCCATAGAGATCTGAATCTCCCAAAATGTTTTGTGAACTCCATGTCTTCTTGACTTAAGGCATTGATAGCCTTCTTGACTTCAAAGACACGGTTAAGATTAGAGATATTGCCATAGACATTCCTTAGAGTCTCCCAAAGCGCCTTAGCGGTTTTGCAATAAGAGTAAGACTCAAGTATGGCTGGCTCAAGAGAGTTCTGGATCAAGCCGAGGACCGTTTGGTCTTCTTGGAACCACTTCACTTCTTCAGGAGTGGCATCAGCTTCTCTTCCTTCACCTTTGGTAGCTTCCTTTGGTGTTTTGTCTTCCAAAACATGGTTCCAAAGCCCTCGGCCACATAAGGCAGTTTTAGTGGTTCTAGACCACAGGAGATAGTTTTCTCCTCTTAGAGTAACAGGAATGACAACGGATTTGGAGGTCTCCATAGACAAGTCGCTCGACATGAGGAGGAGGAAAGAATGAGGGACCGAAGGATAAAGCTTTTATCCACCGGGTAATAAGAAGTCGTAAAAGAAGAGAATGAAGAACAGGAAGAACACGAGAGATGAAGAAGGAGTATGGAAGAAGAATTTTGAAAAAGGAGTTTTAGAACGAGACAATGAGGATCATTGCTCTGATACCATGTGAGAGTTAAAGAGTGATAAGGACATAGTTGCGGAATAGATTAAGGGACATAACGATAATAGGAGAGACTTTAGAGAGAATGAGAAGAAAGAAGAGATTCTCTATTCAATTGTCTCCACAATGTGGTACAAGATACATAAATAGGTCGACAAAAGGGAAACAAAACCCTAGCTAAGAGACCGTTGGGAAAGATACAAAAGAGAAGAGATCCCAATACTGATAGTGACAGACCTGCGCAATAGTCACATGTCTAAATAAGGTTCTAACTACTTTCTCTTTGACTTGTTTTCCCTCCAGCGGCTACATTGACTTTGGGAATGCTTATTGGACTTCTTGTTGGGCCTGGAAACTCCTTGTAGGATCAGTACTAAAGACCGGCCCTTATTATTTACCACTTAGCCAAATACTAGTCTCGGTAATGACATTGAGAGATCATACCGAGCTTTGTATAATGTCTAGTGTTTTATTGGTCTTCTCAACAACAAACAGCTTTCCAGCACACTTGACATCAAGATAATCCAACGGTTCAATCAAAAGTTACACGAAGAGCAATATGTCCCATCAACCAGCCGGCAAGCAATCCTGATCGCGGCCAGCACCCAGTTTACACCGGTAACGTCTCTTCTGACCGAGGAGATTGGTCTGTTCGGCCTAGAAGCCCATTTCCAAGTCTTAATCGATTCCTTTATTTGGAGAACCCCTAAGTGACGTCCAGAAATGACTTGAGCATTATAAATACACGTTTTAGGAACCCTAAGTTGTATCTTATGAATGCTTTTTATGTTTAAGAATTCTTTTTAAGTTTTTAGAGTTGTTTTAGGTTTAGGGAGATAGAGATCTATCTCTTGAACCCTCTTTGTTTCTTTTTCATATCGATTTATATTCAGTTTTTCAATACAATGTTTTTGCTATTTTTAATCATGTCTGAGTAGTTTTATTGTTGGGTTTAAGGGATTTTTGATAGGGGCTATATATGTTGGATGAGGATTCCATTAGCTATTAAAGCTGAATCCTAGAAATTTTTCTTTTAAACTTATTTTTAATACATGGGAGTAGCGTCATGAACTATAATATGATTTAGGTTTGTAGTGTTGCGATAGTTTTCATTAGGAGCCAGATCTAGTTTGAGAAGAGCAATTCTGCCATAGAAGTGGAAACCCACCTATAGGTGAGCTGTGAATGTTGACGAGTCTTAAGCAAGATTGCATCTTTTCCCTTCTGGGGCCAGAGTGGAAACCTACTGGTCAAGGTTGCAAAAGATAGTTGGTTATGACCATGAATGTGGCATAGTCATACGTTTGTGACTTGAGTTCTAAAAGTTTTAGCTAGGATCTTTTAAATTACTTTTATGTTTTGAATCGTTCATTTCCTGAAAACCCAGCGTCTTGTCTTTATAATTTTTTTCCGGTTTCGTTCAAGATTTTAGTCATTAGGTTATTTTTCATTCCTAGCCGATTTTCATTCGAGTTTTAGATTAGGTGTTCTTTAGTTTTTCCAGAGATTTTCTTAAGTGTTTTTCCTTTTCCCGTTAAGTTTAGAATTTACGTTTTAGTGACAACCCAAAACCCCTTTAAAATTTGACCAGTTCTAAACTTCCTTACTTCATATTCCTTTCAAAGGTTTTTGCAGGAAAATATTCTCCTTCCATGTGGATTCGATCCCTATGTACTACAATCGATTAGCTGTGCACTTGCAGCTTGATTGATTTGTATTGGTAAAACTTGACACTCCGCACACAACACATCACATAGTATTCGCTACAAATCTACTTGCAAGATATAGTTCGTCCCCTACATGTAGAAATTGGAATGGAATAAAATATTTTTTCAGTTATCTTCAAGGAACATTTGATATGGGATTGTTTTACCCTAGAAACTCCAAATTCGGTTTAGTTGGTTTTGCAGATGCAGGTTTTTTTATCAGATCCACATAAAGCTTGATCGCAAACCGGAGATGTTTTCACATTTGGAGGTACTGCAATATCTTGGCGTTCTCAAAAGCAGAATTAGTCGCCACTTCCTCAAATTATGCAGAAACTATTGCGCTTCATGTAGAGAGTGTGTATGGCTCAGATCTATGACTTATCACAGACAAGAAGCAAGTGGAATGATCGTAAATAAGAAGCCACCAAAATTGTTTGAAGATTTTTCTGCATGTGTTGCTTAACTCAAAGAAGGCTACATCAAAAGTGATAGGACGAAACACGTTCCTCCAAGATTTTTCTCCTACACTCAAGAGCTTGAGAAAAATAAAGAAGTGGACATTCAATACATTCGTTAAAGTGACAATGCGACAGATCTTTTTACGAAGGTGCTTCCTACTACAAAACTTAGAAAACATGTTCATAGCATTGGAATGCGATGTCTACAAGATCTATAAAAGAAAAATTATATCCCAGGGGAGTTGCATGGTTGTACTTTTTTTTTATCATGGAAAACATGTCCCAAATGAGTTTTTCCATGATAAAGTTTTAACGAGGCAACATGCAACACATCAATGGTGATGGATACTCAATGGGGAATGTTAAGAAAAAGTGTGCTTATCCATTATATTATTACTTGTCATCTTCCTACACTTCCTTGGGCACTTGTCATATTAGTTGGACACTAACTTTTGTATTGGTACAAGATGATATCCTAATCACCATTATACATGTCTTGATTTTGTTCTAACTCTTCATCTATAAATAGATGATTGTAATGAAGAGAAATGTACAATAACAAGAGAATATATGTGAAAAGAAAAAAGCTTTGCTCTCTCCACTCTCTTTCTTTTATCTCTTAAGTTAGAACATAAACTCTTTCTCGTCTTTCTTTATAAATAGCCTATAGTTTATAACATTTAGATTTGTTTTAATGTTGAAGTTTATCTTGGAACAAGATACTTGACCAACGTGATTTTCAAATGAAACACAAAAAAATGTTTAAACAACATACTGTATATATAAAATATAGGGTGAGTTGCTCAAACAACTCAGATTGAGCGCATAATTATTATTATAGCCTATGTTGTAGTGAATTTACTAGAGTAACTTAATATTTGAATATAAACCCATTATAACCCTGATAATCTTGGTTAGGAAAAAAGTAATTACGAAAATGCTATTACTATTTCAAGCCCAAAAAATAACTCTGACACTCTAATGATGACAGACTTGTTACTACGACATAGTCGTTTTCGAATAACAGACTTATTATTGTATGTATTGACAGATTTATTGGAAGGTGACAGAATTTTTTATGAGTGGCAGACTAATTGTGGTAGTTTTATATAATATGGTAACTGTTAAGAAATGGTAAATTATTCATCCAGTTTTTACCGTTTCTTATGGTATCAGATCCATGCTAATTGTTCGGGGTAAGAGAGAGATAGCTAAAGATTTTGGTTTATTAAAAATCTTAAGTCTAAGTTTTTGTGATCTTTTATTAAATATCATTGTTAGTTTTTGGGAAAAAACTTTAAGTCTCCTGAGTGTTTTAGCCAGTCTAAGAAAGGGTTGTAAGTCACATTTGTTACTAGACAGGATTGTAAGGAGTCATAAAACATTTTTCTTAATATACTAAAAATGAGTTTATTTAAAAGAGGAACATCAAACAGGTCCGAGTCTACGTCTTCTTCTAGGTCTGATAGTAAGTCTCTTAGAAACTCAAAAGGCATCATCACTAGTCATGAAACAACTATAGATGATTTCCAAGGTTCAATTGATAATTAGGAAATTCCAAAAGTTCATAAAGAACAAATTTATCAAATCTCAAAATTAAGTTTTCTAAGAACTGATTACTCAATTAAAACTGAAGAACGAGATATACAACTTACAAAACCTTTTGAAACAATCCATTTGTTTTCTGAAAAAGCTATAAAAAGACATAGAGAAAACGGTTTTAAATATATACATATTGGTTTAGTTCAAGTTGGAATTAAACCACTTTCAAAAGAAGGATTAAACACTTCTATTTTAGCTATTTTACGAGATACAAGATTTAAAATATTTGAAGATTCATTATTAAGCTCTACTGAATCAAGTTTGTGTACTGGTCCAATTTCATTTGAATGTTATCCAAATTTTACAGTATCTTTAAAAGATAAAAATATCTTAAAATCTCTAGTTTTACAAGTTAAAACTCACAATTATGAAATGATCGCGAGATCTATTCCAATTGCTATAATTTTTAGAGTTCATTATAAAGCCATGATGAGTGCTTTCTCTTCAAAAGTTAAAATTTCGAGTAAAAATGGTGAAACCTCTTACTACAAACAGATCTTTCGAGATCCAACTCCGTAATTCCAAGATCTATTCAATGGAAATAAATAAATCTTCCTGATGAATGGGTTCTTGAAGGAGTTGTCCAACCAAAACCTACAAAACCTAATGAACCTTTAGAGCCAAATACACGTTTAAAACATATTGAACAATTTCATGATGGAAAGGTAAAACTTTCTTTCATACGAAATCATCATGAAACGATAGATGATTACACATGTGAATCTTCTTCTCTTCCAGAAACTATTGATCTAGGAAGAGTTTCACAATTAGCTCAAGATTTTTCCAGAATAGAAAATTGTCCAAAATTCCAACCACGGTTTTCAACTTCTGATATTCCAAATTCTGTTTTAAGAAATGTTGATTTTCGAACACAAATCCCAAAACCTGTTTACAAAGCATAAAGTAGTTTTCAACATAATGACTTTTCTCCAAACTCGGAGCCAACAAGTCCTACTTTCTCAGCGGTTACAGATAATATGATAAATGAGTTAAATGTTTTAGAAAAAGATTTTCAAATCGATAAAGAGTTTTTACGTGATGAATTCTACTCTAAAAATAACACCCAAAAAAGACTTTGGTTTTTCAAAAACTTTTTAAAGAATAGAAATTTAATCCAAGAAGAGTTTTACAAATATCTCTATAAACATAAAGTACAAATTTTATTTTTCAATTGGTTTGAATACTATGCATTCAAAAATAGTATCAATTTTCCTTTTTCTAAAACTGCGAATCCTATCACCACTCGCAATAAAACCCCTGAATGGGAAACCCTTGCCAATGGAAAAATTATCCGTTCCAATCACCCCCCTCAACAGGGAATCAAGCTTGAATTATTGGGAACACCAATTGAAGCGATTCCTTTTAAACGTCCCCAAGATGATGATAAGACTAATATCCAAAATATCATCGTCCAAAATAATTTTTCAAATACGAATCTTGGAACGATAGGCAAACATCTTGATAGAATCGAAAAATCGATTCAAAATCAACATATGACTTCAATAGATTCTACCTCTGAAAAGAAAACAAAAAAAACCCATATTCAAACCTTTCCAAATTTCAAGCTCTAGTGTCAAAACCTACCAAGAGACGAATAAAGAATTCATTCGTGCTCTTCAAAGCCAACTAAGTAAGATAGGCATAGGAGAAAATAGCAAGCCTCAGGAATCCGATATTCCCGATACTCCTACTTTTAAAGCCCAGATAAATACTCTAGCAAATGAATCCTATTCTAGTGAAACCTCTGAGCAAAATTCAACCCCTGAGATTAACCGTCTTGGTCGGGAAAACCATCAAGATCATCAAATAATCTCTGCCCCTGACTTAGGTCAAATCCAGACAATAGAACAATCTAGGTTCAATTCATTTTCAGTTTATGACTGGAATATCGATGGAATATCTGAGTACAATATCTTAAATTTCCTACAAAAGATGACTATGACCGCAAACGCCTATAGAACTCAAGTAGGAAATGAAGATAGAACCGTAGCTGAGGATAACGTGCCCATACTAGATAACTACCTAAACAATCAGCAACGCTCACAAATTCTAGATGCAGTCAAAACGGATGAGGATAACGTGCCCATACTAGATAATTTTGGAAATTCCCAACAAGATGCTGTAGCCACCTTAATTATAGCCATAACCTTGCATTTTATAGGAGATCCCTCGGTACTTAGGGATAAGAACGCTGAACTCCTTTCAAACCTTAAATGCAAAAGGCTTAGTGATTTCCAATGGTACAAAAACACTTTCCTTACTAGGGTTCTACTCCGCCAAGATTCAAACCAACCTTTTTGGAAAGAAAAATTCTTCGCAGGACTTCCAACCCTTCTAGGAGAAAAAGTTAGAAATAAAATTAGAGATTCCACGGGAACTCAAATAATTGAGTATGATGATTTCACTTGTGGAGAATTGATCAGTATTGTTCAACAAGAAGGTCTCAAGATCTGTCAAGATCTAAAACTCCAGAAACATCTTAAATGGGAACTCAAAAGAACAAAAGTAGAATTAGGCTCATTTTGTAGACAATTCGAAATTGATCCCAGCAAAAATAGTAAGTCCTGCATTGGAGATTGCAGTAATTCTTACTACTCTAATAATAAGCCTAGAAAATACTCTAAAACCTATAGAAATCATAAATCTCACGAAAATTCCTGGCAAAAACCTCGTAAGAGATTTACTCCAAAAGAAATAACAAACTCTAAGCCATTCTACAAAAATCTCACTTGCTTCAAATGTAATAAAAAGGGCCACACTTCAAAATTCTGCCGTTTTAACAGAAAAATCCAAGAACTCGGCCTTGGAGAAGAACTTTCGAGTAAAATATCAAATCTCTTGCTAGATCATTCATCATCATCGAGTAATGAATCTGATTCATCATTATCTTCTGAAAAAGCCCTACAAGTTGATGAGCTAAAAAACTCATCATCCGGCTCTGAATCCGATGAAAATAAAATAAATGTACTTACAAAAGATCAAAAATTTCAGATTGAAATCTTGAATTCCATTTCAAATCCTCAGACCAAACAAAAATTTTTAGAAACAATCCTTTCTTCCCTTAACGAAAAAAATAAAAATCTCTGAAAACACATCAAAGCCTCATAATCCAACATCTTCAAAATCATCGTATGATCTAACCACAATCCTTAACAAAAGAAAGAAAGATAGTTCTAAAACAACAATTCAAGATCTTAGGATGGAAATAAAAGAGGTAAAAAATGATCTCAAAACTCTTAGAGAAAAACAAAAAAGGGATTCTGAGTATTTTCACTCAATTATATCTTCTATCAAAGGGAATCATGATTCTAGTTCTGATGAACAAGACAATGATAACCTAGATAACATAGAAGATGATATCAGTCTCAAAGAACAAATACAGTCTCTAGACTCTGCCCCTAAAGATTTCCTCTGTGTTTTAAGAGAAATCACTTCCCGAAAATATAAAATAAAAATCACACTTGTTTTTTCTGAAAATTACAAAATTGATACGATCACTCTGTTTGATACAGGCGCTGATCTTAATTGCATCAAGTCTTGGCTTGTCCCAAAATTTTTTCATCTAGAAACACGAGAAAAATTATCTGCTGCTAATAATTCCAAACTCTGCATAACATCTAAAGCAGAAGCTTCAGTTTTAAAAGATAATATATTCATCAAGACTGCATTCGTCTTAACAGATGATATATATCAGAATGTTATATTAGGAACTCCCTTCATAAATTTAATCACACCATACAAAGTTATGGATGATTCAATTTCTTTTAAAACCCAAAACAAAAAACTGTCTTTCCAATTTCTTGAATCACCTAAAATGCGAAGTCTAAATTTAATAAAAGCTTGCTCAATACAAGAGAATTTCTTAAATTCTTTAATATATAGTAAAACATTCCATTTGGAAAATTTAAAATCTGAATTTTTACTACAAAAAACAAAGAAGGCTTTGGATATGAAAGAAGTAAAAGACAAAATTTAAATCTTGAAAAACTTTTCGAAAAGGAAATTTATTCAGAATTACCAACAGCCTTTTGGAATCGCAAACAACACATTGTTGATTTGCCATACGAGGGAAATTTCAATGAAAAAGAAATTCCCACTAAGGCTCGTCCTATACAAATGAACTCTGAATTAGAAAAACATTGTAGAAAAGAAATTTCTGATCTTTTATACAAAGGCTTAATTTCAAAATCAAGATCTCCTTGGTCATGTGCTGCTTTTTATGCGAATAAAAATTCTGAAATTGAGAGAGGCACTCCTAGGTTAGTAATAAATTACAAACCTTTAAATACCGCATTAAAATAGATTAGATATCCAATACCAAATAAAAAAGATTTACTTCAAAAGCTTTATTCTGCCCACATATTTTCAAATTTTGATCTTAAATCAGGATTTTGGCAAATTCAAATCTCTAAAACAGATCGCTATAAAACAGCATGTATGGTTCCTTTTGGTCAATACCAGTGGAATGTAATGCCAATTGGTTTAAAAAATGCACCTTCGGAATTTCAAAGAATCATGAATGACATATTTTCTGAATATTCAAAATTTTGTATTATTTACATTGATGATATTTTAATATTTTTAAATTCTCTTGATGAACATTTTAAACATTTGAAGACATTTTATTATGTTGCAAGAAAAAATGGTCTTGTTGTTTCAAAAACAAAAATGTCTTTATTCCAAATTAAGATCAGATTTCTAGGGCATTACATATCGCAAGGTATGATAACCCCGATAGAAAGATCTTTAGAATTTGCAAACAAATTTCCAGATAAAATTTTAGATAAAACTCAGTTACAAAGGTTCCTTGGTAGTCTTAATTATGTATTAGATTTCTGTCCTAACATTAATAGGATAACAAAACCATTACATAGTCGTCTAAAGAAAAACCCAGTTCCTTGGACAAAAGAGCATACTGCACTAGTACAAATAATTAAAAAGCAGGTTCTTGAAATCCCTTGTCTGCACATAGTGGATCCAGATTTAGAAAAGATTGTAGAAACAGATGCATCAGATGTAGGATATTGTGGTATTCTTAAACAAAAGAACATAGATGGTCAAGAAAGTATAATACAATTTACATCTTCGCATTGGAATGATACCCAAAGAAATTATTCTACTATTAAAAAAGAGATTTTAAGTATAGTACTATGTATACAAAAATTTCAAAGTGATCTCTTGAATAAAAAAAATTATTACGTATCGATTGCAAAAGCGCTAAAGATGTTTTACAAAAAGATGTTAAAAACCTTGCCTCAAAACAAATTTTTGCACGATGGCAAGCAATTTTAAGTATTTTTGATTTTGATATAGAATATATTAAAGGAGATTCAAACTCTGTTCCAGATTTCTTGACAAGGGAATTTCTTCAAAACAGGTACGATGCCTCCGAGGAAGATTGATAAAGGAAAAGGCATATCCCTGGAACCAATCCCAAAAAAAACCTTACCCCCAAACACATCTCCATAGATAAAAACAGAACCCTGGATCTCCGTTACAAAAAAGAATGTGAAAAAGAAGAACATTCTGATTCTCTTCAAACTCCAGAGAAAATCATGGATCAAATTCTACAGCTACAAAAAGCCTTCGAGCTAAGTTTTTCAAAACAGGCGAAGGGTGATTCTTCTAAAACCCCCTCTTCGAAAAATGTTTTAAAATCCTCTGAGGTCCCTTCAAAAATAATTTCACATGAAAACCAGACCCCTAAAATGATTTCAAAACCTTCGAATAATTCAAAAATTATTCTGAAGGAGTTTCCTCAAAACTCACTTTCTGAAAATTTTGAAAAAATTATTTACCAAAACATTATAAATATTGAAAAAGGATTTTTGGTCAGCAATGACCCATTTTCAACAATCGAAAAATATTTTGGGAAAAACAGATTTTTCAAACCTCATAATACAGATAAAACTGTGTTATTCTTTCAAACAATTTTGGAAATAACTGTTGGGGTCGGTTTCCACCCCACACAAGTAAACCATCCCAAAATAACTAAGTATAGAAAATGGGAGAGCCGTGATCATCAAAACGGGAGAGCCGTTCTCACCAAGGCAAGAAGGAGAGCCGTTTTCACCAAGAAAGGCGGGAGAGCCGCGATCGCCAGGTGGGAGAGCCGAGAAGAAGGAGATGGGCCGAGCCGTATAACATAACATAGGCCGAGCCCCTGCCTTAAATACCTGGGCCGAGCCGTACCGCGGAGAGGTGGAGCGAATTATGTCAAGTGGGCCGAGCCGTAAAGAAAGCATGATGGGCCGAGCCGAAGCCTTGAAGAGGCGAAGCCCACGAAAAACCCTAGGCGAGATGCAAAGTCGATCAGCCGCACGAGGCGATAAGGAAATATTCCGAAAATCTCGTCCGAGATTCTCGGCTAGGCGGTTTAGAAAATCAGTATAAATATGTGGTGTATGTAATTCATTCCGCCAACTTTTGGCAACCCTAAGCAATAAGAACCAAACACTTTCACAGCAAGAAAAGCTTCTTTGGATTTTACTGTTTTTGGCGATAAGCCCTAGAAGTTTCCGATCCCTTAGTTTTCTTTACAAATCTTAGGTTGTGCGAGTTTTGGCTCACACAATTTGGCGCCGTCTGTGGGGACAGGAACTTTCTTACTCTATATCGACAAAGCTTTAAGATTCGAAGAAAATGGCGAGCAACGCTAACGACGACAACAACAACACCAGTAACGGCGCGGATAGGGACGCTCCAGGATCAGGCACAACGACCGCGCCGACAACAACGGCGACGACCGAAACCCATGAGAAGATGCGATACATGATAGCTGCGTTGATGAAAAAGATCGACGACCAAGACAAAAGAAACGAGGCGATTACGGCGAGGCTTGACGCAATGGCAGCAGAGCGACGGCATCCGACTTGGAGAGCCGGAGTCAACGACCCGATGGACGGAATTCGGAGACGCTTCGACTTCTCGACGCCCGCCGAAGCCTCAGGGAGTGGTGCAAGAAACTCCTCTTTTCTTCGTCCCCTCGACGAACGCACTCCTGCAGCAACCCGAATCAACATGACCGAGCCGCCTCCACTACGCCGCAACTCCAGGCAACGAGCCGGCGAGGAAGGAGACGACGCGATCGACGTAGACGCCCAGCAAAACGACGAGACCATAAATCCGCAACAAACTGGCTCGGCTCGTCGAATCAGTGAAGAAGAACTCGCCTCGGCACTGAATGGCATCCGGACCGACGAAGTCTCCGATCTAGCCCGAGGCGATAACCCAACCGAAGCGGACGAGAATCCCCAATGGAACGAGCAGGAAGAGCGCGAAGACGAGCCGAGGCGAAAGGAGCGGGAGCGACTTCCCGAATCAAAGGGAATGTCTCATGCACAAACCCTCGAGCTTAAAGAGCTGCGAGCCTCTATGGCCCGAACGGTAGCTGAAATACGCGCTATGAAATCCCAAGTGCACAACGCGACAAGTGCCGCACCCGAAATCGACCGAATGCTCGAAGAAACCCAAAGAACCCCGTTCACTGCAAGGATCACGGAAGCCAGGATTCCCGAGCCAGGGAAGGTGAGAATTCCGTTCTACGAAGGAACAACCGACCCAAAAGCACACATCACAGCGTTTCGAATAGCGATGGGGCGAGCTTTCACAAAGAACGTCGCTAAACTCACCGAGCGCGAAGTGGATGCCGGATACTGTCTGCTCTTCGTGGAGCATCTCAAGGGAGCCGCACTCGAGTGGTTCTCAAGGCAGGAACGAAATTCAATCGGCAGTTTTCAGCAGCTCTCCGCCTTGTTCCTTAAACAATACTCGATGTTTATGGACAGAGGAACATCTGATGCCGATCTATGGACACTATCTCAAGGACCGAACGAACCGCTTCGGGATTACATGACGTGATTCAAGGCGGTCGTATCCAAAATAGAAGGGATAAGCGACAAGGCTGCACTCGAGGCTCTGAAACGATCCTTGTGGTACAAATCCGAATTCCGCCGCGAGATGGCTCTCAATACGCCGCAAACAATTCAAGACGCGTTGCACCGATCATCAGACTTCGTCGTAAACGAGGAGGAAATGAAAAACTTGGACGAGCAGTACGAAGCCACGAAAGCAGCGATCCGAAGCTCAATTGTGCCACGCCCAGCGAAGAAGGGCAATCCATCAACCAACGCGGCAACGCAGAGTTCGGAGGAACCTAGGAGCGGAGGTGCCCATAACTACCAGGTCAGCTCCGGACGCGGAAGAGGGGAGCTGCGCAACAATACCTGGGTAAGAAAGTCAGCCAACTACGACGAGAAGGCTTTCTGCGAGTATCACCAGACTTACGGACACTCAACGGCTCAATGCCGGACCCTGGGAGCAAAGCTCGCAGCCAAAATGGCAGCAGGAGATCTCCAAAACGCGGTCAGCCTCAAGGACCTCGTCCCTAACGAACAACAGGAAAAAGCCGAGCCGAGCGGTGCGGCGGAACCAACGAATCCTCCCCGACGAGGCGACAACCCCAAGCGCGACAGGCGAGGCGAACCCGAAGAGCGACCCGAGCCGAGGCAAAGGATCAATATGATCATGGGTGGATCCCAGTACTATCAAGATACCGTTTCCTTAATCAAAGCCTATCAGCGCCGAGCCGAAGCAAAGGAGAATTGGGCAGAGCCGACTGACATCCCAAACACGGTGATCTCTTTTGCTGAGGAGGAAACAGCAGGAATCGATCGACCTCACAATGATCCGTTAGTAGTCGAGCTAACGATCAGGGATCATGACGTAGCAAGGGTGCTCATCGATACTGGAAGCTCGGTGAATGTCATCTTCAGGGAAACGCTCAGGAGAATGGGAATCGACCTCTCCGAAGTGGAGGCAATCCCCAAACCTCTAACCGGATTTTCGGGAGAAACGACGATGACTATGGGAACGGTCAGGCTTCCTGTGGTAGCTGGCGGAGTCACCAAGATCGTCGAGTTTTGTGTCACTGACCTCCCAGCCATCTATAACGTCATCATGGGAACCCCTTGGATCAACGGGATGAGGGCGGTACCTTCCACCTATCATCTTTGTCTCAAATTCCCAACTCCATCAGGTGTCAAAACGATATGGGGAAATCAGAAGGAATCAAGAAATTGCTTCCTAACCGAGCATAAGCTAAGGAACCCCGTCACCGACGCACGAGCTGACATAGACCGCAAAAAGATGAAGACAGACAGAGAGCCTGCGAACGAGCTCTCCAAACTCTTATAGCAATTACAGGTCGCGGAGAGCCGCGAAACACGCACCGAGCCGATATGTGACGCAGTGGACTCGGTGTGCATAGACGAGGCGCATCCGGAGCGGTGCGTCGAAATTGGAACACAACTAGGCGAACCTTTGAGAAGCAAGCTCCTTTCCCTCCTCAAGGAAAACATCGATACCTTTGCCTGGACGGCGGAAGACATGCCAGGCATCAGCATCGACGTAACCTGTCACGAGCTTAATGTGGATCCAACCTTCAAGCCAGTCAAGCAGAAAAGAAGAAAGCTTGGTCCAGAACGAGCTAAAGCAGTCAACGACGAAGTTGAAAGATTACTCCAGGTAGGATCAATCGCCGAGGCCAAATATCCGGACTGGCTCGCAAACCCGGTGGTTGTGAAGAAGAAGAACGGCAAGTGGCGAGTCTTTGTGGATTTCACCGACCTCAACAAGGCGTGCCCAAAAGACAGCTTTCCCCTGCCACATATCGACCGGCTCGTCGAGGCCACTGCGGGGAACAAACTGTTAACATTTATGGACGCGTTCTCCGGCTATAATCAGATCCTGATGCATCCTGATGATCGGGAAAAAACGGCATTCATAACCGATCGCGGGATATATTGCTACAAAGTCATGCCGTTCGGGCTCAAAAACGCAGGAGCAACATATCAACGGCTCGTCAACAAAATGTTTGCAGCTCAGCTCGGGAAAACTATGGAGGTATACATCGACGACATGTTAGTTAAGTCACTCGAGGAGGAAGACCACGTCGCGCACCTACAAGAATGTTTCGAGCAGTTGAACAAGCACAACATGAAGCTAAATCCGGCGAAGTGCAGATTCGCAGTCACCTCGGGAGAATTCCTCGGCTATCTGGTAACCCACCGAGGCATAGAAGCAAACCCCAAGCAGATTAAGGCGTTAGTTGAAATGCCCTCTCCAAGGACGAAGCGCGAAGTACAAAGGTTAACAGGAAGAGTCGCTGCGCTAAATCGATTTATCTCCCGTTCCACGGACAAATGCCTGCCTTTCTACGACACCCTCAGAGGAAACAAGAAATTTGAATGGGACGAACGATGTGAGACGGCTTTCCAAGAACTGAAGACTTATCTGGCGAGCCCGCCAATCTTAGCAAAACCGGTCGAAGGAGAGCCGCTCTTCCTCTACATCGCGGTGTCTGCTACAGCTGTAAGTGGGGTATTAATCAGAGAAGAACGATCCGAGCAAAAACCCATTTTCTACATCAGCCAAACACTGACCGACGCCGAGACCCGCTACCCACAAATCGAGAAGGTCGCCCTAGCCGTCGTAGTCTCGGCTCGCAAGCTGCGCCCATACTTTCAGTCGCATTCGATTGTTGTGCTCGCCACCCTTCCGCTGCGTTCGATCCTGCACAGCCCAAGCCAATCCGGTCGGCTCGCCAAGTGGGCCATAGAGCTGAGCGAATACGACATCGAGTATCGGAATAGGTCGTCTGCAAAATCACAAGTGCTCGCTGATTTCCTGATTGAACTCCCGGCCGAAGCAACAAATGAGCCAACCCTAGACAAAGTATGGACAATGCACGTCGACGGCTCGTCATCTAAACATGGCTCGGGAATAGGAATCCGCCTTACCTCTCCCACCGGAGAAATACTTGAGCAGTCTTTTCGCCTGAACTTCCACGCCTCGAATAACGAAGCGGAATACGAGGCACTGATCGCCGGCATACGGCTAGCACAAGGAATCGGAGTTCAAAGAATACGAACCTTCTGCGACTCGCAGCTCGTAGCATGTCAGTTCAACGGAGAATACGAGGCGAAGGATGGACGTATGGGCGCTTACCTCAAAGTGGTCCGGGAGTTGGTGCAAAAGTTTGATGAGTTCGAACTCACTCGCATTCCCCGAGGAGAAAACACCTCGGCCGACGCATTAGCAGCACTTGCTTCAACCTCGGACCCGGACCTCCGACGAACGATCCCAGTCGAATTCATCGAACGCCCTAGCATCGAAGAAGTAGAAGGAGTTCGGCTGATAAATCCTCCTGACCAAGAGCCAGAAGACGACAAAGCCATTCCGATGGAGGAAGACGCCTCGTCGGCCGAGCCGGAATACGGCTGCGACAAAGAATGGCTCGGGGCCATCCGAACGTACATCGCCGACGGAGAGGCGCCAACCGACAAATGGGAAGCCCGCAAGCTTAAAGCTCAGGCAGCACGTTATGTCCTCGTCGATGGCAAGGTGTTTAAATGGAGATTTTCGGGGCCTCTCATGACATGCGTCGAAGGACCGGAAGCACAAAAGATCATGCACGAGGTGCATAGCGGCGCGTGCGGTAACCACTCCAGCGGAAGGTCGCTCGCTATCAAGATAAAACGGCACGGCTACTTCTGGCCTACGATGGTCAAAGACTGCGAGAAATTCACGGCGAAATGCGAGAAATGTCAGCGGCACGCCCCAACAATTCACCAACCTACCGAGCTGCTCTCGTCAATTTCATCGCCCTATCCATTCATGAGATGGTCGATGGACATCGTCGGACCTCTACATCGCTCGAAACAGAAGCGTTTTCTGCTCGTCCTCACGGATTACTTTTCCAAGTGGGTCGAGGCCGATTCTTACGCAAGTATAAAAGATGTCCAGGTCGAACACTTCATCTGGAAAAATATAATCTGCCGACACGGGGTCCCTTACGAGATCGTCACCGACAACGGATCCCAGTTTATTTCAACACGCTTCGAAGCTTTCTGCGAGAAGTGGAAAATCCGCCTCAGCAAATCCACGCCAAGATACCCTCAAGCGAATGGACAAGCCGAAGCAGCCAACAAGACGATCCTCGACGGTCTGAAAAAGAGGCTCGACGAGAAGAAAGGACGGTGGGCAGACGAACTCGAAGGAGTCCTTTGGTCTCATCGGACAACTCCGCGCCGAGCCACTGGGGAAACTCCATTCGCTCTGGTCTACGGATCGGAGTGCGTAATTCCCCCCGAGGTGGACTTTCCAGGTATTCGACGAAGACTTCTACCAGGACAAGAAGGCTTAAACCACTTAATGATGCTAGATGAGCTCGACCTAATCAACGAAAAGCGCGACCAAGCCCTAGTTCGAATTCAGAACTACCAACAAGCAACGGCGCGGTACTACAACAAAAACGTTCGTAGCCGAAGATTCAAAGAGGGAGAAGAACGCAGGAAAGCTCGGAGCAAATTGGGAAGGTCCTTACAAGATCACCAAAGTGGTTCGTCCGGGAGTTTACGAACTCGCGACACTAGCCGACGAGGCGATTCCAAGATCATGGAACGCAATGCATCTGAAGAAATACTATCACTAAGGATACAGCACGACCAGCATGAACTACGGGACGGCTTGATCCCTGCAAAGGGTACGTAGGCAGCCCGTCTTCGGGCGGGTTCAGCTGTCCCCCCTCCTAAAAAGGGGGGGGAGTGGGTACGTGTACACATACCTCCTTTAACTCTATTATTCTGACTTACCCACTTAGGAACGTCGCCACTTCGGCATATTCTCAGTTCGTTTTTAATCATCTACTTATTTCACTTTTGCCCTTGATTCCTAGTTCAATTATTATCGCTTCGGCTAGCTTCACATTGTAACAAGCTCGGATTTTAAAATTTTATCACTCATCACTTCGGCAAGTAATCATACCACATCGCATAATATCATGACCCGATTATCTCGGACCTTAATCAGTCCTCAGTTTCAGTTCGGCAAACTAAGCCTCCGAACGCCTCGTCTCGTTGCTGGCCACAACGGGACAACAAGTACAAAGTTCTCTAAACGGACTTTTACCACCTTTCCTAGGACGAGGGTGCAAATTACATCCTCTACGGATAAAAATTAAGCGCGCTATACAAGTATCAGACCAAAAACGTACCTGGTCGCCACGGTTTACTATCGCACACGAGAATATAAGTCGAGACTACATCGCTTTCTCTAAAACCGAAGTAAACTCTTAAACCCGGATAAACATACTCGAGAACACCGATCCTTAGACAGGTTCGATAACACTTCAACCTCGGCTAACAAAAGCAGAACGCCTCGTCGTTTTTACGGCTCGGCACCACTCGAAGCAAAACGCCTCGCCGTTTTCACAATTTGACATCATTCGAAACAGGAACGCCTCGTCGTTTACACGGCTCGGCAATATTCAAAGCAAAAACGCCTCGCCGTAAGCACGGCTCGGCATTACCAACAAAAACTCGCCATGAACATTATCGCGTAACACTCTTTTACTATCAAAAGTTGCCTTGAACCTAAACGAGGTCCTTAAAACAATTCATCCCTTAGCCCGTGTTCCGGTCAATTTCGAAAATATAGTTAAGGCAAAAATCGACATAACAGCCCTCGTCCTCGACAAGTTTACGTAAACACTTCTACGAATCAATGGACAAGTAAAACCGAAAAACGGCTAAGGAAAATATATCCATTAAGCAAAAATAAAGAGTCGGGTGGATAAAGCCGTCCAGGCACAAAACACATAGAAGTTCAACAAGGAGCGGGTAAAAAATCTAGGTACAAAAACAAGCGAGAAAAATTTGTGAGCCAAAACTCATGCCGCGGATTGCGTCTCACGATCGGCGAGAAGGTTCGAGGGAATCGGCGTGCCCGCATTCGAGCCGTTCGGGTCGACAACGCCTAAATTGGCCGCTGTTTCTTCGATCGGCTCGTTACCGAGGGTTGTGTCAACTGAGTCCGGCGAAACGGGAGAGTAATACAGTTCGCCCCGAATCTCGGAAGCGATACGCTCGTACGCCCCTTCATCGGCATACTCGCTTTCCCAGCTTTTCGGCTTCGCTTCCTCGTCGTCGAGCGTCGGAGCATCTGGTTTCTTCAGGTCGGCAATCATCGCCAGATTGCCCTTAATCTGTCCCAGATCATTCTCGTCATTCTTGGCTTTTTCAAGCCGAACCAGACCCTCCTCCACCTTGGCGAGGCGTTCTTGAAACTTTGCTGTAAGCTCTCGCCTCGCCTCCTTTTTCGCCCTCTTGACCTTGGCATCAAACAAGGCATCCTTGGCCTCGATACGCCTCTTCAGCATCGCCACCTCGGCACTTTTGGCTCTCCTCGCCTCCTCAAGGCGAATGACCGAGGCGGAGACTTTATCTACGTTTGCACGTAGGACGATCTTCTCCTCCTCCAGCCTGGACGCCCTGGCCGTCGCCTCGTCCAGCTTCCCCTTTACCGCCGCGGCTTCGGTCTGAGCCTCTTCCAGCTTCGTTTTCGACGATGCGGACTCAATTTTGGCCTCGGCCAAGCGACGTTCGACCTTAGACAGGTCCGCTTCGTACTCGGCCATTAGATCGTTAATGGCCGCGACAAACTGCAGAATGGAATGTACTCGTCAAATACTTAGCGAAAATTCACGAAAGCAAAGGAAAGCAAAATGGAATGTACCTTGGTCCCGCGCTGCGCCATTGCGCCGTAGGACCTCGGCCTCCTCAACTTCTCCGGAGGAGGAAGACGCGTGTTCGCGTTATTTACACGCGAGAACATTATGGCGGAGGCGTCAGGGTCATCAACGACCAACTTGCGCGCGGCGGATTCTCCGGACGTCGGCTTCCGTCTCTTCTTGGACGGCTCGTCCCTCTCAACAGCGACCCCCTTCCCTTTATCAGCAGCCGAACGTTTTCGGCTCGGGTCGTGTTTCTGCACGACGGAAGTCGGGGGCCTCGTCGACTTCGGCAGGGCTAGAATAGCGGAGTTCGAAGGCTCTTTGTTCCGAACCACTGAATCGCCCCCAGACGCCTCGGGAACAATTTCGCCCTGTTCCACCTCGGGCATCACATCTCTTTCGACCACCTCGGTCGTATTACCCTCTGCAGCTCGGGTCGTCTCATCCCGGTTCGGCGGGTCGGTTTGAGGGGTGACCCTAAACCCTAAACCCTAAACCCTACTTATAAAGATTTCCCAAAAAGATGGTGTGTATAATTGGAATGCATTTCCTAAAGATGATGTTTCCAGGGGGAGAATTGTAATGATATGCGTGACTGCACTCTTTTTCCCTTATCATGGTTTTTATTCCAAATGAGTTTTTCTATGACGAGATTTTTAACGAGGCAGCTGATGAAAACGCAAAAGATATACATTTAAAGAGCAATATTTCCAGAAGAAGAGATGCGTGGATGCATTTTTTTTTCTTTGCCATGGTTTTATCCTACTAGATTTTTTCATGACAAAGTTTTTAGTAAAGCATCAAAGAATACGCAAATGATAGACATCCAAGACACTGAGAGAAAGTATTACAATTACAATGATATAGAAGTCAAGAATTATCTATCCAAAGAACTTGGACCGTGGATCGAGGCGCATGAACCACGGGTCGAAAAGGAGGTTCCAAACACGACCCCAATCGGGCCCAATGACCCGGTCGTGTACCAGGAAGCTTGCGAGGGCCGTCCATAAGTTTCTTACCGAGCTGTGGAACCAAGGATCAAACCAAGGAACGGAACCAGCAGCCTGCCCCAAAACCGTACTTACATACCAAGGTACTAACTAACTCGGTCAGGTATGGTTCCTTAATACTCTTGTTCCTTGCACCCGGGGTTGTCCCAATGAGTTTACCGGTGGGGTTTTAACGAGGTTAAGGGCTGTACTATCCTTATGACTGTGGTTCAATCTGTGCTTGGTTGGTGGGTCGGAACTTCAAAGTCAAGTTCGGCCGAGTATGTGTTTTTGTCATTTCCTAAGCATGACCGATGGTTTGCCTATGCTTCTATATAAACTCGTTGTACTTGTCATTTTGGAGGGACATTTTATATAAAATATTTTTCGAGTTTCTCTCTTTCTCGATTTCTTGGTGGTTAGCCATTATCACTTCGGTTTATCAAGATCTTTTCACTGAGTTTGATGCAGCCTACACTCGCAAACGATTAGGGAATTTCGTAGTAATAATCGGGGCTTAAGGATTTTCGGGAAACATTCTTTCTCATGCCTTAACATCCATTACCGCGATCTCTCTATTCTTTTGTTTTCCACCCCTTGTTTTATTCTTTTTTTTTTGTGATTGGGCCTAAGGATATTTGGGACTTTTCTTACGCCTTAGCGTCTTTCACATCGGATCTATCTAATGTCAAGGATTATCAACCTCAACCAGATCAAGTGTGTGACAATCTTTTGGAGTTCATATCAAGTGGTATCAGAGCCACACGATTGAAATCTCGGTAGTATCTATCCATTTTTTGTCTCTTTAAATTCTGCCTTTTCTTATTCTTTCTTTTGTTAAAAAAATGGAAGATCTGTTGAAAATCGAAACTCTTTTCTGTCTGTCTGATCTCTTTATATTCCTCAAATCGCTTGATAATCTGTTTGGTTGAAGGCTTAAATCGAGTTTTTGATTTAGATCTTTTAGAACCCAAGAGAGGCTCTAGTGCATGTGAGGATATTAAGAGGGATGAGAGAAATATCGAGAGAAATATTGTGAGCTGTTTACTAACCGCGTTTGCTGATTTTTGCAAGGTACCTGTATGTCTTCTGACCATACCGGAGACGAATATTCATTCTACACGGAACGTGACGGAAACCATATTCGGTGGTTCAACCTTAAAGAGACCATGAACGCTAAACTAACTCAGTTAACCGAGCTGATGGAGCGGTTGAACCAGCGGATGGATCGGCTTGAAGTTCAGCCAAGACAATCGGATGGAGAAGGAGAAAGCAGCCGGAACCGAAATGAACCAAACCATCTGAGACGAGACCGCAACCAGGACGAAGTCATTGATAACCTGTTTTATGTCGATGGCCATACATTGGGTGGAAGTAGAGTATGACCCAGGCGTGGACGGGAAGATCAACGCAGGCCGAACCGCAGTCTGTACCGCGATCATGCGCGGGACAACCCATATCATGACCGCAATGATCCATGCCGCGGTCAAGAGCGATACAACACAGATGCAGCTAGAGGCCGACCCGACAATGACCTTGGTGGTTTGAAGCTCCGAAATCCATCTTTTTACGGGAAGAATGATACCGATGCTTACCTGGAGTGGGAGAATAAGATATAGATTGTTTTCGGATGTCAAAACCTTACGGAGAGGAATAAAATAAACCTGGCAGCTACAGAATTTCATGGTTATGCTGTAGACTGGTGGGATCAGATCGTTACCAACTGGAGGCGCAACAGGGACCGACCTGTTGAAACTTGGGACGAGATGACATCGCTCATGAGATGGTTTGTTCCGAGCCATTACCAACGCGAGTTACATACTAAGCTCCGAAAATTGGTCCAGGGTACAAAAAATATCGAAGACTACTACCAAGAGATGGAACGGCTAATGCTTAAAGTCGATGTAGACGAACCGGAGGACGCGACAATGGCACGGTTCTTTAGTGGGATGAACCGTGTTGTGCAGGATCGAATGGAGTTGGAAAATTACCGCAGCCTAGCCAAGATGTACCACAAAGCCATACAGGTATAGCAGCAGTTGAAGCGGAAGAGTTCTGCCCGGTTTGGTACCAAGTCCCGGCCTAACAACCGATCCAACTACCTTTTCCGGACTGATCCAAAATCCAAACCCGACTACAAGCCAAGCTCATCAGCAGCCGATCCGAAGGGCAAGACCAAGGCTATGCCGATCAGAAATAGGGATATCGAATGTTTCAAGTATAGAGGCAATGGGCACTACGCTAACAAATGCCCGAATCAGAGGGCTATGCTACTTCTAGACTCCGGCAAAGTCATTACTGATGACGAGGAGGATACTGGTCCAGTGTTCGTGGTAACTTAAGGTTTTCAAGCCTTAAAGAGGGTTATCAATCCCTTGTCAATGTAGAACAAAGGTATCAATCCATGCTTGTGGGTTCTAGACACTAGTTTATGAGCTATGATTCTTAATTCAAGTCAAACAAGTAATGGTTTTGGGGTTTTTTAAACTAATGACAAGATAAGCAAATGATTTAAATAGAAATTAAGCTAGATAAAGATGCAAATAAGCAAATAAAGCAAGATAGATAAGTGGTTATGAGATGATATGATGATGCAAAGGCCTTAGACAGGATAATGAATTAGGGTGCTTTAACACTAAACTAGCAAGTTAATGAACAAATAATCAAGCAAATCTATTTATCATAAAATCGTAAAGGAAGATAATCCCCTCATGAAGGTATTAAACTTCTATGCTAATCCTCTTTCATACCAAAATCCTTTTTAAGAAGCATGAATCAGCAAGCATTAAGAATCAGTTTAATAAGTCATTTAAGAGAACAAACTATCATTATCATGATGAAAGACTCTTAAACCTCTAACAAACTTGGTTCAGACATTTCAACAAACACTTTTGGTGCATGAAAGTGTCTTAGATCTAGACCACAAGTGATGTGCAAGGATCTAGCACAGAGATCGGTTTGTTAGAGAATAGATGATGCAAGATCTAGCCCCTAAACTCACTAATATAGCATCTCAGCACCCTAATCTACCTATATAAGACCTTATAATGGAACTACTCACTAATCATGGAAGAACACTTGATATTTTACAAGAAGTGATGCCAGACATGACAAGAAGCTTGATCTGATGAAAATAAATAATGAGAACAAGATTTTAATGATGCAAAACAAGATATCTGATTAAAGCAGCAAGTTTTTCACAAAAGAGGCAAGTTCTCTAAGAGAATAAAGGATAAGATAAAAGATAAGTAGGGTTTTAGTCCCTAAAACTATTTATAGTGCAGCTAAGTGATGTGGGTCAGCCCGGAACAAACCGGGTACTGAACCGGTCTTCTTGGGAAAATAGGTGAGCTCCTCGGTGTGTGAAGATCCAAGGCCGAGATGCTGATGTTGAGGGGTGCATGTGAACTTGAGAAGAAATGAAGAACTCACCAAGAACATGCATGAACCCTAGTCTTTGATCCATCTTCACGTGCACTCGTTAGAACATCTTTGTTCTTGCTCTGGGTTCGTGACAAGGGGCCTCGGTGTAGGCACACCGTGGAGTCAGGTCGAGGTCTAGATGCTTTCATTCAATAACCTTGCACCTCGGTATACACAAGCTGTGGAGTTAGCTCCAAGTTTTGAGCATTTTGCTTCGGCAAGAATTCACCTTGGTGTGTGCACACCGAGGGGCATTGGTCGAGGGGACAAGGAAGATACGGTCCGACGTGAAATTTTGAGGGGCTGAAGCTGAGGTCCAGTTCCACACTTAGACATAATTTAAACCAAACCGCATAGACGCTCAGCTTCAACACTTAGTCGTTTTCAGCTTTGTTTCCTCAGCATGTGTTCCTCGGTGTAGATATACTGAGGAGTTAGTCCGAGGTATGGACCAAAAATATTCGGAGATAAACCTAGGTATAAGAAAATGTCGAGGGAACGACACCGAGGCCTGCTTAAACACTTAGCACCAATCGCATCTCTAAAAACCATGTATCGACCCGCTTGTCTCCTAATTGCAATAACTTTCAGCTCATAACTCCCAATGGCTTGAAATCTGATCCACAAGAAAGATCACTCAGCCAGATCAAACTTTTGTGAATGACCCATTAGCATCTGGGGAGTCGAAGGTTCCCTGGACGGCTGATCTTTACAACGCATCGGAATGATCAGAAAGAAGCTCTTGGACCCGTGTTCACTCCGGAGACAGTATCTCTTAGAACATAGCTTCAAATCGTGTGATCTCAGCTGTTCTGAAAAGAGAACTCGCAGACATTGAATCTTAATGAGGGCCCCGACAGCTGAATCTGATTAGAAAGGCATCGTCCCACGCAATCTCTGAACCTCATCGGATCGGCTTAAAATGGAGGCGAGACAGGTGTTTCTCCTGACGGTCTTAACTCTCTGCTCACTGCTCCGAATTCAGTAATGCAAACTTTTCTGAAACCCTAACTCGATTCTCTCCAACGTTGATGAAGACCCCGACAGCTGATTCGGATCGGAAGCTTCCCTGGACAGGAAATCTTTGGCGCGCATCGGCAGAACAAGATATGGCCGAGAACTTATGCACCGCGGTAAGAAAAATATCCGAGAATCACATACCACGGTAAGCTTTTTAGCCGGTAAAAATCATTCTTCTCGGCATAAAGTTTTAGCCGATAGAACTCAGGTCCGGTATAGCTTTTATCCGAGAAGAATCAACCCGACAGTATTGTGGCCGATGAAACTTCATCCGATAGTGATTTTGGCCGAGAAAACCTGCCGGGTTGGATTTTTAGACAAGAAACTGATCCATCTGATACACGATTTTGCCGATAAACTCCTTTAGGCCATTTTCACCATTTCTGACCCTTTTCTTTACCGTTTCAACTCCTGATCACATCTCTTCTGCTCCAAACAGCTTCAAAAGTACCTGATAATGACTCCAAACCATGCAAAGACTCATTGAGACCTAATGCAAACCCTAAGGTCGAAAACAATGCTTAAGGACCTAAAATGCATGAGATAAGACAAGATTTGGACTCTAAAATGCTACCAAAATGATGTAAATTATGAACATATCAGTTTGATGGAGATGCCGAGGAGGAGCGTGCTGCCGAAGGAGAACTTCTAGTCGCCCGAAGGGTACTTGTGTCTCATGAGTTGGTCCGAGAAGAGGATCAGAGAGAAAATCTCTTCCACATGTGATATAAAGTTCTAGGTAAGGTCTGCAGCCTTGTAATAAACAGTGGGAGCTGCACGAACGTTGCAAGTCAGACCATGGTAGAGAAACTTGGGTTGGAAACTAAGAAGCATCCGCAGCAGTATTTCCTAAGGTGGCTTAGCAACCAACGACAACTCAAGGTGACCAAACAAGTGGTGGTGCCATTCTCTATAGGCCAGTACGAGGACGTGGTCCTGTGTGACGTGTTACCAATGGAAGTGAGACACATCTTGTTGGGAAGACCGTGGCAATCACCGAAAGGTGACCCATGATGGCTTCACCAACAAGCATTTGTTTGAGCACAACGGCCGAAAGGTGACCTTGGCTCCCTTGTCACCTCACGAGGTCTATTTAGACCAGATCCAACTTGAGAAAAGTATCAAAGGTAAAAAAAATCTGAGCGACTCCCTAAACACTTTACCTACAAAAAACGAGAGTGAGAGTTTGAGAAAAGCCTCAGAAACGGCCTTAATGAGTACACCTGTGAGGAGCGAATCTCTTTTCGTGGGGCCAAGTGAGATTAAACAAGAGATGCTTACCAGACGACCCTTTATCTTGCCAATGTTCAGAAATGCCTTGGCTAGTTCTCCTAACCCCTAGCCGGATCTTCTGAGAAATGTTTCTATGGTTTTGCAGGAGTATGCGGATGTCTTCCCGGAATACAATCCAGAAGGTCTGTCACTAATCCGAGGGAATGAGCATCAAATTGACTTTGTACCTGGAGCGTCCCTTCCAAACCGACCTGCTTACCGAACCAACCCATTGGAAACTAATGAGCTACAGCGCCAAGTAGATGTGGTGTGGGTCGAGGGTTGTCAAGTGACTCAAGTTTTACCCTAAATGAAATCAATTGCCGCAAGTGCACAGCTGATCGATTGTAGTACTTAGGGATCGAATCCACAGGGAAGGAGGATCTTTCCTGCAAATGCCTTCGAAAGAAATATAAAGTAAGGAAGGAAGTCTAGAACCAGGCGATTTTTGTGAGGGTTTTGGTGGTGTCTTTGATACGAATTCCCTACGATTTGCACTTGCTTGCTTGGTAGAGGTTGATAAACTCGGCCAAATCGGTTTGGTCGGAGTGATGCTAAGGGTGAGAGGTTGTCTCGAAGATCCTTAGGCCCAGCTCGCGAGAAACAGAAACTGATCGAGGGGATGGAAAACACCAAGTGTTGATCTCGCGGGTCAAGGATGAACAGGCGTGAGACTTGATCTCAAAAATCCTGTTGTCCCTAAACTACTTTGAACGAAATCGAAAGAAGATGTAAATGAAAGGCTGCGTCGAATCCTATGGATTGAATCCGATAAACCAGATAGGAACTTTCAAGGCTAACCACCTAAGAAAGAAGAACTCAGAAAGAACAAGAGAAAATCTCGATTTTATTGATGAAAAGTGAATGACAAATTACAAAGAAGTCTGGCCTTTATATAGAGACGCATAGAAGTGCAAAAGACAAGATAATTAAATGAAAACATTGAATGAGTTTGAATGACCACTCGGCTCCCTTTGAATGTCCCTTCGGCTCCTTTCGCGAGTGATCTTTGGAATTCTAGTAACGGTTTATTAACTAACTCCGGATAAGAGAGATGTGGCCCCTTAACCTCATTAAAACCCCATCCGGTAAACCCAGTGGGACAAACCCGGATGCAACGAAAAAAGAGTGTCAAGGAGCTACACGGTCCGAGTTGGGTAAAAGCGTTACAGCTCGATCGTTAAATGTAGCGTCCGTACATTTGGCCTTCAGCTCGGTGCATAACCTCCAAACGGCCATAGATAGCTTCTTGGCTCGGGACCGTGTAATTGGACCAGTGAGCACGGACAAGACTTCATCCAGGTCGACCACCTCGTCTTGCTTCCCGTCCTGAACCTCGACTTCGCTTAGGTCGGCCACTTGGTCTTGATTCCCGACCCGGAATAGTTCTCCGGTCTGACCCTCAGTTCGCACCTCGTCCATGCTCGTATCATTCCCCCCCCCTCTTGAAAAGGACTTCTCCTCAATTCTGGTCCATCTGGAAGAAAGGGAACTAAGTCAGAAATATGAAAACTCGAGCTGACTGTATACTTACCTCGGAGGTCGATCTGGTAGGCGTTGTCGTTAATGCGGTTCAAAACCGTGAATGGTCCATCGACTCGGGGTAAAAGCTTGGACTTCCGTTCCTTAGGAAATCGTTCCTTCCTTAGATAAATCCAAACTTGGTCGCCGGGCTCGAACGTTCTTTTGCTTCTTCCTTTGTTTGCTTTCCTTTGAAATTGCTCGGTTTTCTTTTGAATGTTTTCCTTGGCTTTCTCGTGCATCTGTTTGACCAATTCGGCATTTTTCTTGCCATCTAGATTAAGTCTTTCACTCATAGGCAAAGGGGTTAGATCAAGTGGAGTAAGCGGATTAAACCCATACACAAGTTGAAAAGCATTGTGGTCGAATGAACCGAATGATTATAAGCAAACTCAACGTGTGGCAAGCAATCTTCCCAAGTTCTAAGATTCTTTTTAATCACAGATCGCAACAAAGCTGATAAGGTTCGATTAACTACTTCAGTTTGTCCATCAGTTTGAGGGTGACAAGTAGTTGAGAAACAAAGTTTAGTTCCAAGTTTTGACCAAATGGTTTTCCAAAAATAACTAAGGAACTTAGTGTCCCGATCTGAAACAATGGTTCTAGGAACCCCATGCAATCGGACAATCTCCCTAAAGAACAGGTCGGCCACATTGGAAGCGTCATCGGTCTTATGACATGGAATGAAATGGGCCATTTTAGAAAACCTATCTACGACCACAAAGACCGAATCTCGACCTCTCCTAGTTCGTGGCAACCCTAACACAAAGTCCATGGAAATATCGGTCCAGGGCTCACTAGGAATGGGAAGGGGAGTGTACATACCTGGGCCTTGACTTCGGGTTTTAGCCATCTTGCAGACCGTGCATCGGCCACAGATCCGTTCCACGTCGCGTCTCAGGTGCGGCCAGAAGAAGTGGTCTTGCACCACGCTCAGAGTCTTAGCTACTCCGAAATGCCCCATTAGTCCACCTCCATGTGCTTCCCTAACAAGTAAATCACGAAGAGAAGTGTTAGGTATGCATAAACGGTTCTCATAAAAGAGATAGTCATCACTTTGGTAATATTTGCCATGGGCAAATTTCGAGCTGGCTCGGTAGACTTCCTGGAAGTCTGGATCAGTGATGTAGGCATTCTTTATCATTTCGAATCCCAACACCTTAGCGTCCAAGGTGGTAATCAAGGTGTATCGACGAGACAATGCGTCGGCCACTACGTTCTCTTTGCCCTGCTTGTACTGGATGACATAGGGAAAGGTTTCGATGAATTCCATCCATCGGGCGTGTCTCTTGTTAAGCTTCTGTTGGCCCTTTAAGTGCTTGAGCGATTGGTGATCCGTGTGGATGACGAACTCCTTGGGCCATAAGTAGTGCTGCCAAGTTTGTAGAGCTCGGACCAACGCGTACAATTCCTTTTCGTAGGTCGGGTAGTTCAAGGTTTCTCCACCTAGCTTCTCACTGAAGAAAGCCACAGGTTTCTTCTCTTGCATCAGCACGGCTCCAATTCCAACTCCTGAGGCGTCGCACTCGATCTCAAACGTCTTGAGAAAGTCAGGTAGCACCAGCAAGGGCGCATGGGTGAGCTTGTGTTTCAAAAGTTGAAAGGCTTCCTCCTGAGGTTGCTCCCACTTGAACCCGACCTCCTTTTTAATGAACTCGGTCAGCGGCGCGGCTATCGTGCTGAAGTCCCGGACAAAGCGACGGTAGAACCCAGCTAGTCCATGGAAGCTCCGGACTTCACTAATTGTTTTTGGACTCGGCCAGTCCTGGATCGCTTTGATATTCTCTTCATCGACCTGGATTCCCTGTGAACTCACAACAAAACCTAAAAAGACAACGTGATCCGCACAAAAAGAACACTTCTTAAGGTTTCCAAAGAGTCGTTCTTGCCTAAGCACATCTAACACATTTTTCAAATGCAGCACATGTTCATCTAAGGTCTTACTGTAAATTAAGATATCATCGAAGTAAACTACCACGAAAACACCTATGAATGACCTAAGAACGTGATTCATCAAGCGCATGAAGGTACTAGGTGCATTAGTGAGTCCAAAAGGCATAACAAGCCACTCGTAAAGACCATGCTTAGTTTTAAAAGCCGTTTTCCATTCATCATCTTCTTTCATCCTAATCTGGTGATAGCCACTTTTTAAATCAACTTTAGAAAAGATGCATGCACCATGAAGCTCATCTAACATATCATCTAGCCTAGGGATAGGATGGCGATACTTAACCGTTATGTTGTTGATGGCTCGGCAGTCAACACATATCCTCCAAGTTCCGTCCTTCTTGGGCACGAGTAAGACCGGCACGACGCATGGACTCATGCTCTCGCGGATATATCCCTTAGCCAGAAGCTCATCCACCTGTCTTTGAAGCTCCTTGGTTTCGACTGGATTAGTACGGTAGGCAGGTCGGTTAGGAAGGAAGGCGCCGGGTACGAAGTCGATTTGGTGCTCAATTCCTCGGATGGATGGTAAGCCACCTGGGTCGTCTTCTGGAAAGACATCGGCAAATTCCTGCAAAACACGAGAGATCCTGCTCGGTAAGACTGGCTCTGGGTTAGTTTGGCTAGCCAAAGCGTCTCGGAAGATGAGTAGGACAAAAGGTTGCTTTGTAGCCAAGGCATATTTCACCTCGCTAGGCCTCACAAGAAAAGATTCTTTGCTCACGGGATTTCCCTCACAGGTCATTTCTAGGTTTTTCTCAGACTCTCTCTTTTGAAGTGAAGTGTTTTGGGGATCGCTCAAGACATTTTTACCTTTGGAATTTTGCTCCAGCTTAACTTGATCAAGATAGACTTCGTGTGGTGACAAAGGTGCTAAGACGATCTTGCGGCCTTGGTGCTCAAATGTATGTTTGTTTGAGAAACCATCATGGATCGCCTTTTTGTCGAACTGCCACGGCCGTCCTAGAAGTAAATGACCGGCCTCCATCGATAAAACATCGCAGACGACCTCGTCTTCATATCGTCCAATGGTAATTGGTATGGTGACCTGCTTAGTGATCTTGAGTTGCCTCTGGTTGTTGAGCCACCGTAAGTTGTAAGGATGAGGGTGTTTACGGGTTTCCAAACCCAGCTTGTCGACATGTTAGTACTGGCCACGTTGGTGCTACTCCCTCCGTCGATTATCAAGCTGCACACCTTTCCTTGGACCAAGCACCGGGTGTGGAACAAGTTTTCCCTCTGATCTTCCTCCTTGATATTAGAGCACGCCGAGCTACAAGCAGCTCTCCAGATACAGCTCGCTCCTCGGGCTCCTCTTCGTCATAGACCGACTCGGTCTCCTCCTCATGATCAGATACGATCTCTCCAGTGTCGAGCAAAAGCATTGCCCGCTGATTTGGGCACTTGTTGGCGTAGTGTCCTTTTCCCCGACACTTGAAACACTCGATGTCTCGCGTCCTGGATGTATTTACCTCGGCCTTGCCTGTATTCTGGTTTGGTCTGGTGTCCGTCCTCGGCTGATTGTTAGATCGCGAGGGGTAGGTCGCCTTGTCGTCTTGGTAGTTCGGTCGCGAGCTAGCTCCAGGGGTAAAGCGATTAGTACCCTTTCGTTTGAGCTGTTGCTCCACTAGAATCGCCTTGTGTAGCATCTCGGCCATGTCGTTATACTCCTGTTACTCCATTCGGTCCTGCAAATCCCGGTTCAAGCCACTTAGAAACCTGGCCATGGTCGCATCCTCCGGCTCGAACACGTCGGCTTTGAGCATTAAGCGCTCCATTTCTTGATGGTAATCCTCCACGGATTTGGTTCCTTGCGTGAGTCTCCGAAGCTTGGTATGTAATTCCCGATGATAGTGGGATGGCACGAACCGCTGTCGCATGAGAGTGGCCATTTCGTCCCAAGTTTCCACCGGCCGTTCTCCGTTTCTATGTCGGCTGGTAACGATCTGGTCCCACCAGTCTATGGCATAGCCATTGAACTCGGAAGCCGCCAAGTTGATCTTCTTCCTCTCCGACAGATCCTGGCAATTGAACACGATATCCACCTTCTTTTCCCATTCCAGGAAAACATCGGGGTCGTTCTTCCCGTAGAAGGTGGAATCCTTAGCTTCATGCCTCGTTACGTCCTCGAGCATGTTCGGCTTCTCGTCGTTCATGGACTGGTCGCTGAGGTCGTTCTCCTTCACGTCGGTAATTTCTGGCAGGAAAATTGTTGCCTCGGTCGCGGTCTCCTCCAGCTCGGCCTCGGTGTGCACCACGGTTGCCTCGCGGCCTGACTCGGCTACTTCCAGATGAGTGATTATCCGCGTAGAATGGATTGTCCATCTCCTGCTCAAAGTTCCTGTCTCGGCGGATATGCATTGGTTCCTCGCGGTTTTGATCGTTGGCCTCCTCTTGCCTTGGCTGAACTTCAAGCCGATCCATCCTTTGGCTCATACGCTCCATCATTTCGGTAATCTGGTTAAGTTTGGCCTCCATTTCTTTGGGAGTATACCAGCGAACGTGGTTTCCGTCTCTGAATGTGTAGAAATCGTACTCGCAGAGAAAAGTCAGATGACATGCACGTACCTCGCAAAAAGAACAAACTTGTTAGTAAAAATCCTTACTAGTGTTTCCTTCTTTGATTCACTCACTCTCTTATTAATCTCACAAACCCACAAGAGATTTTCTTCCGGTTCTAAAGGAGTTAATCGAATCTCGATAACTGCCTCTAGGTTCCTTTGGATTATCAAGCGTTTGAAAGGAGAAGAATAAGGAAAGATAGATAGAAAAGAATACGGTTTTCCTCTTTTTTTTTTTGACTTTTGATATTCTTTTTTTTTTTTTTAAATAGACTTTTTGATTTTTTTTTTTATATAACGGAAATATCAGAAGAAAAGGGATGAGAAAAGGTGGAAGTTAAAGAGATAGATAGACACTACCGATTAAACAAGTGAGCTCTGATACCACTTGATACGAATTCCCTAGGATTTGCACTTGCTTGCTTGGTAGAGGTTGATAAACTCGGCCAAATCGGTTTGGTCGGAGTGATGCTAAGGGGTGAGAGGTTGTCTCGAAGATCCTTAGGCCCAGCTCGCGAGAAACAGAAACTGATCGAGGGGATGGAAAACACCAAGTGTTGATCTCGCGGGTCAAGGATGAACAGACGTGAGACTTGATCTCGAAAATCCTGTTGCCCCTAAACTACTTTGAACGAAATCGAAACAAGATGTAAATGAAAGGCTGCGTCGAATCCGATGGATTGAATCCGATAAACCAGATAGGAACTTTCAAGGCTAACCACCTAAGAAAGAAGAACTCAGAAAGAACAAGAGAAAATATCGATTTTATTGATGAAAAGTGAATGACAAATTACAAAGAAGGCTGGCCTTTATATAGAGGCGCATAGAAGTGCAAAAGACAAGATAATTAAATGAAAACATTGAATGAGTTTGAATGACCACTCGGCTCCCTTTGAATGTCCCTTCGGCTCCTTTTGCGAGTGATCTTTGGAATTCTAGTAACGGCTTATTAACTAACTCCGGATAAGAGAGATGTGGCCCCTTAACCTCATTAAAACCCCATCCGGTAAACCCAGTGGGACAAACCCGGATGCAAGGAAAAAAGAGTGTCAAGGAGCTACACCGTCCGAGTTGGTTAAAAGCGTTACAGCTCGGTCGTTAAATGTAGCGTCCGTACATTTGGCCTTCAGCTCGGTGCATAACCTCCAAACGGCCATAGATAGCTTCTTGGCTCGGGACCGTGTAATTGGACCAGTGAGCTCGGACAAGACTTCATCCAGGTCGACCACCTCGTCTTGCTTCCCGTCCTGAACCTCGACTTCGCTTAGGTCGGCCACTTGTTCTTGATTCCCGACCCGGACTAGTTCTCCGGTCTGACCCTCAGTTCGCACCTCTTCCATGCTCGTATCAGTCTTTAAAACGTAAAAACTAATCTTAAAGAGAATATACAGGAATTAAAATGACCTAATAACTAAACTAAACAAAAACGATTAAAAACGAGAAAAACGGCTAAACCTAATTGCTTTAATAAGAATCGATTGGGAGAATGAAAATAATAGACTAAAACTTGAATAAAAATTGGTGTAAATCTATAGTAAAGAAGGAGCTGGGTTTCAGGGAAGTTTTCTCAGGGGTATGAACGATTCAAAACATTGCTAGAGAATAAATTTGATAGGATCTTAGCTTAAACTTTTCGAACTAGAGTCACGGACGTATGACTACGCCACTGTCGTGATCATAGACAACTATCTTTCTCAACCTTGACCAGTAGGTTTCCACTCTGGCCCTGGAAAAGAAGAGATGCATTATGTTTAAGACTCGTCAGCATTCACCAATCGCTCATAGGTAGGTTTCCACTCCTATGTTTGTTTTGCTCTCCCAAACTAGATCTGACACCGGATGAACACTTTCGTGTCACCAAGCATCTGGATCAGATTGTAGTTCATGACGCTACTCTCATGCAGCAAAAACGAATTCAGAAGAAAAAGTTATAAGATTCGGCTTCAATAGCTCATGTAATCCTCATCGAACATATGTATCCCCATCAAAAATCCCTTAGACCCAACAATAAAACTACTCAGACATAATGAACGAAATAAAAAAACATAGTATTGAAAAGTAGAATAGAAACCGAAATTGAAAAAGAAAGAACAAGGGTTCAAGAGATAGATCTCTCTCTCCCTAAAACATAAAAACAAAAGTTTAAAGTAAAATTCTTGTAAAGTATTTCATCTCTCCTCTTCTCTCCTAAAAAAACAACTTAAATGATATGCATTATAGTCTCCAATGCTCTCTGGTCTTTACGGTTCCGGAATTGAGGCTGGGAAAATGATATGGGCTTCAGAAATGGGCCTTCTAACTCGGAGTTGGCTGATCACGGTTGGAATGTGCGTGACCGCGGGAAATGGATGGCTGGCCGCGGTCGGGATGTGCTTGACCGCGGGGAATGGGCTGTTGGCCGCGGGTGGAAACGCTTGCCGACTAGTTTACGGGACATCTTGCTCTTCGCATATCTTTTGATTGAACCGTTGGATTGCCAAACTGTTCAGTGTGCTGGAAAGCTGATACTTCCATCTTTGAGATCTCCGAATTTGAGCTGGATCAGACAGTGAGAAGGCCTTCAATCAGAGGTGAACTTCTGACGATTTGACTCTGAGCTGAAAATCTGGTCTTCTATCCATTTTGTTAAGTTTTTCCCTAAGTTTCCTGAAAAGAGTCTTGGAACTACAAATACTAGAAAAACGTATAAAAGTAAATGAAAGTAATAAAAAACATAGAAAAAGTATTTCAAAACGATCCATAAAAGTGGTCAAAATACGGTGTTATCAGTAGATGAGTTACTGGACGAGGGTAACATCAGGGAAAGCATGAGTCTGTGTGATGTACACGTGCTGTTGGTGCATGGAGAATGTGTGTGGACTGCCGTGCGATCAAAAAACATCACGGTAAAGTATCGCCACCTTATCCCGCGTCTAGATGATATCTTAGACGAACTCCATGGGTCTAGTGTTTTCTCTAAAGTCGATTTAAAGAGTGGGTATCACCAGATAAGAATAAAAGAAGGTGATGAGTGGAAGACCACCTTTAAAACCGAACACGGTTTCTATGAATGGTTGGTCATGCCGTTCGGTCTTACTAACGCACCAAGTACATTTATGCGATTGATGAACCATGTTATTAGGACTTACATACGTGTCTTTATAGTTGTTTACTTTGATGACATCCTTATCTATAGCAAGTCCCTAGACGATCATGTGGAAAATTTGAGAAAGGTGCTAAAGGTTCTTAGGAAGGAGCGATTGTTTGAAAACTTTAAAAGGTGCTCATTTTTTACAGATAACGTGGTCTTCCTAGATTTTGTTGTTACTTCACAGGGCATACAGGTGGACGAAGAAAAGATTAAGGCAACTCAGGATTGGCCAATCCCAAAGACGGTCGGAGAGGTCCATAGCTTCCACGATCTCGCTGGTTTCTATGGCGATTTGTCCGCGACTTCAGCACCATTGTCGCACCTCTGACTGAGATCATCAAGAAGGATTTTGGGTTTAAGTGGGAACAAGCTCAGGAAGACGCCTTCCAGACTCTCAAACACAGACTAACTCATGCACCTCTTCTTTCCTTACCTAACTTTCTTAAAATGTTTGAGAACGAGTGTGATGCATCAGGTGTAGGGATCGGAGCCGTTCTTATGAAGGAAAAACGTCCCTTAGCCTACTTCAGCGAAAAAACTCGGAGGCGCAACCTTGAATTACCCGACCTACGACAAGGAGTTGTACGCTCTGGTGCGGGCCTTGCAAACGTGGCAGCATTACCTTTGGCCTAAAAAAATTGTGATCCATACAGACCACCCTGAAGCATCTTAAGGGCCAACAGAGTTGAACAAACGGCATGCCAGATAGGTCGAATTTATTGAGACCTCCCCGTACGTGATTCAGTACAAGCAAGACAAAAAAAAACATGGTGGCCGATGCCTTCGCTGACGTTATGCCTTGATTTAAACCTTAGACGCCAAGGTCCTTGGATTTGAGCTGATTAAGGAAGCTTACACAACCGACCCAGATTTCTAGGAAGCTTACCGAGCTAGTCCAAAATTTTCCTTTGGCAAATACTTCCAAAGTGATGGGTACTTTTTTTTTTTACGATTATCGACTATGCATACCTAACCTGTCTTTGCGTGATTTACTTGTCCGGGAGGCTCATGGCGGAGGCTTGATGGGTCATTTTGGAGTGGTTAAAACTTTAAGTGTAGTCCAGGATCATTTCTATTGGCCGCACTTGAAACGCGACGTTGAGCGGATTTGTGGCCAGTGTATCTTGTGTAAGATTGTCAAATCTAGAAGCCAAGGCCCAGGTATGTATACTCCATTACGGATTCCGAGTGAACCATGGACTCATATCTCGATGGACTTTGTCTTAGGACTGCCTAGGACCAGACGAGGTAGAGATTCAGTTTTTGTAGTCGTTGATAGATTTTCTAAAATGGCTCACTTTATCCCGTGTCACAAAACCGATGATGCTTCAAATGTGGCCGACTTGTTCTTTAGGGAGATAGTTCGTTTGCTTGGGGTCCCTAGGACTATTGTTTCGGATAGAGATACCAAATTTCTTAGCTATTTTTTGAAAACTCTATGGGCGAAGCTAGGAACTAAATTGTGTTTCTCTACCACATATCACCTTCAAACCGACGGTCAGACCAAAGTTGTAAGCAGAACTTTTTCAGCTCTCTTAAGATCGGTCATTAAAAAGAACTTTTTAACTTGAGAAGATTGTTTGCCTCATGTAGAATTCGCTTATAACCATGTTGTGCATTCTACTACCTTGTTTTACCCTTTTAACTTGTTTATGGCTTTAATCGTCTTATACCTTTTGATCTAACCTCATTACCTTTGAGTGAACGTGTGAGCATGGATGGGAAAAAGAAAGCAGAGCAGGTGGAACAGATGCATGAAAAGGCTAAGCAAAACATTGAGAAAAAAGACGGAGCAAATCCGGAAAAGCAAAAAGGTGTTTGAACCCGACGATCTAGTATGGATCTACCTCAGAAAATATTGATTTACAAAAGAAAGGAAGTCTAAGCTATTGTCGAGGGTAGACAAACCATTTACTGTGCTAGAACGGATCAATGACAATACCTACAAGATCGACCTCCAAGGTAAGTACTCAGTCAGTTCTAGTTTTAATATTTCTGATATTATTCCTTTTCTCCCAGATGGACCAGACTTGAGGACAAGTCCTTTTCAAGAGGGGGGATAATATGATCATGGACCGAGAACATGAACCGTGGGTCAAAGAACATGAATCGCAGGTCGAAGAACTTGGACTGCGGATCGAGGCGCAAGAACCGTGGGTCGAAAAGGAGGTTCTAGACACAACCCTGATCGTACCAGATGGCCCATTGGCCCGGTCGCGTACGAGGAAGGTTGCGGGGGCCGTCCGGAAGTTGCTTATCGAGCTGTGGAACCAAGGATCAAACCAAAGAACGAAACCAGCAGCCTGCCCCAAGACTGTACTTACGTACCAAGGTACTTACTAACTCGGTCAGGTATGCTTCCTTAATACTCTTTTTTCTTGCACATGAGTTTGTCCCACTGGATTTACCGGTAAGGTTTTAACGACGTTAAGAGCCGTATCATCCTTATAACCGTGGTTCAGTCTGTGCTTGGTTCGTGGGTCGGAAGTTCAAAATTCAAGTTCGGCCGAGTATGCGAAGAGACATTCAAGGGCAGCCGAATATTTTTTCAAACTCTTTTATTATTTTTTTGACTTTATTATTGTTTTTATCATTTCGTAAGCAATGACCGATGGTCTGCTTATGCTTCTATATAAACTCGTTGTACTTGTCATTTTGGAGGGACATCTTATATAAAATATTTTTCGAGTTTCTCTCTTTTGTTATTTCAGAACTTTATCGATTTCTTGGAGGTTTGCCATTAGATCACTTTGGTTTATCAAGCTCTTTTCACCGAGTTTGACGCAGCCTTCACTCGCAAACGATTAGGGGTTTTCGTAGTAGTAATCGGGGCTTAAGGATTTTCTTCACGCCTTAACATCCATTACCCCGATCTCTCTATTCTTTTGTTTTTCACCCCCTTGTTTTATTCTTTTCTTTGCGCTTGGGTCTAAGGATATTCGGGACTTGTCTCACGCCTTAGCATCTTTCACATCGGATCGATCTAAAGTCAAGAATTATCAACCTCAGCCGGATCAAGTGTGTGACAATCTTTGGGAGTTCATATCAAACACCAAAACAACTAATAGTAAATAAGTGTACTTACATCAAAATTCAACGAGCAGGTTAAAACATAATTGACTCCATCTCTAATTCTTAATTTTTGAATTTGATCGATTTTGAAAAATTTTGGATAGAATAATTGATGCAGTTTTTCCAATTGGTAATTTCTGAAACAAACAATGCATTTCTGATATAGTTCTTTTTATTTACAGATATATAATTATAAATTCGTTATTTAAATGTTTATTTATATTTTAATGCCTATCCTATTAAATAGACTTGGTTGGAGTCGTAGACTATGTTGGTGAACTTAAAACCATTCAGTCATTTCAAACAATTTCTCACGAATAACTTATATTGAGTTCCATATCAGAAATCTAAAGTAAGTTCCTTTATAATCTTAGAAATACTAATATTTTTTATACTCTTATCATCATTGTTGTTTATTTACTACCAGGAATGTTGTCATCAAGTGTTTTGCTTTTAACAATATTACAATGACCTTCAATAGTATGTGGAAATCAAGAGTCACAGATTTGGTATTTTGTCTACTCAATGAAAGGAAAATCGATGTTTCTAAATGTTAGAATATGTAAACTATTACGTCCTTCTATCATAAATTATTAATGTTACTAAAGAAAACTAATTGTTACACATCAAAATTTTAAAAATTGTTACGAGATATTATTGTTAGAGATTTTGGTGGTATATCTGGCTTCTTTTTCAATCCAGAGATAACAGAAGTTCAAGAATTTTGTTACATGTAGGTTTCAACTTCATATTTTAGTATCCTATTTAAGAAAGAAAATTATGATTCATTACAAATTTAATAGTTAAGTTTGATTTATTCAGGTTTAGACTTTCAAACATGAGTTCAGATCAAATCCATCAACTGTAATGATCCTTGAGGCATACAAATTTCAATTTAAATTCTTCAATTTCAGAGAAAGGAAAATTAAATAACCAGATAATTTTTACCAATCAAATCTGAAAGAGTAAAGTTTATTTTTATATTAGTTAATTTAGATTTGATAGAGAGAATGTCTTAAACAAACTTTACGTGTAAGAGTCAATAGAAATTTATTGCTACTGATGTTTTGTTTTTATTTTTGACAACTTACTTTTATCTGTTTTCTGAGGTTCCAATGATAACTTATATTAATTAAAACATTTTATCGATGTTAATATGTTACCAGATTATCATCAATTCATGTGATGAACTTTTCATATGTCCACAAATATTTCAAAGACTACAAAGCAAAATCATCAAAACTTACTTTCCTCATTCTCCGAATCAGATGTCAAAGGTGGTAATTTAAATTCCTCCACACCAAATCGCATTATCAATAGTGCTGGCCTAATGATCAGTAGTCCATTTTTATCATATTTTTTTTTATCTGTGTTCTCCATTTTTGTAGAACTATTTTATCAAATGAGAAAAATATATAGGAGATGTTTTAAATTTCTTTTGAAGTAGAAAACTCAAGTTAAATACTTATAGGATAGATAATAATAGTATTCAATTTTCCCATTCCAATGTTTTTTTGGGAAGACTACTTACACCTACCAGTTTGACTCATTAACTTTTGCATTTCATATAATTACATAATATTTATACAACTACAAGTGAATGAAATCAGTTATAACAAATGGGCTGATATAAATTTTTTTTTTGGATATTTGCCTTTTGACTGTATAAATTATTCCCCAAATTATGGAAACATAATATTGTCTACCTTATATAATTATGATTTCTTTCATATTTCAGAATAGGATTACAGTCATTTACAAATATATGTTTATAATTTTCGAATGCAATATCTAAATACCTAATACAACTTTATATGATTTCAATGATGTTAGTTACGAACGTTCAAAATATGTAAACTATTTTTGATAAATTCGTAAACATATTATTAATAAGATATGTTGTATAACTTGAATTATATCTTCCAATATTCTGAATTTTATATTAGGTTACTTTAATCTAAAAGATATTTTCCTTGTATAATTACTTTCTAAATTCAAATTGAACTTTCAATCTTTATAATATTGCGTACATTCGTTTAAACCCTAATTTTTCTCTCTCTATATATACTTAATACTAGTGCTGAACTGCAATTTCATTAGTTACACTCTTTTCAAATTCATCTTATTCATCATTTCTATCACTATGAAGAAGCTAGGTAATTCCATTTTCTTCCATTGTTTATCCTTTTCCAAAACTGATTAAAGCAACTACACAATTTCCCCCATTTGTTGTTCATATTATAGTTAAAACAGAATTATACATTTTCAATTACAGTATTAGTATTTATCAGCTAAATTATTTTACTTTAACAAGTGTTTTGCTTTGGTTTTCAGAGATAATGAATTTCACTTACCAAAAACAAATACTACAAAGCACAACAAGGACGCCTTACCTAAGAAAAGTACCAAATTTATTGCTTGGATGGTGTGTAACAAGATATATGAGGCGTCCATAACCTTTCTCTATACAGAACTCTCACATAAATTTGTGTGGCATGTCAAATATAATAAATGGAGGCCTCGGTTAAAGGGTGAAGGGAATTCATGTATTCTTCAACCCTTTTCAATTGCTAATGGGGAGATTTTTTATTTGGGTTATCTGTTGAATATGATAAGAGGTCTTTGCTGTTATGAAGATATAAGGACCTTTAATAGTGTTATATACAACAATATCAAAGAAGCTTGCTATTCAAGAGGGTCTGTCTCGTTCTACTACGCTTAAATGTCTATCTAATTTTACCATTTGTAAGTCGTATGTCAAATCTTTCTTACATGAATTTACTATCTTTTAGTTGTTTTAGGTGGTGTTCCATGTTTGGAGAATACAAAGCGCTAATTTATCAAATACTTAGTTAAATTATATTCTTATACATAAATACTACATTGCTAGCCGATAGATATTACATAATCATGAAGAGAGCCAAAAATATCCGCCATATTAAGTTTGACATAAAGTTAATATTTTACCATTGTTGACCAGAAAAATCAGTCAATACTTTCAAATACACTGTTATTATGGTAAATCGAAAGTTAGATTTTTATGCTGTTTAATCGTAAATGTGTTATTGTTGAACAGAAAAAATATCTTAAAGTATCTTAAATTTAATAAGGAAATGATTTAATATTTTAACTAAAACTGACATATGTAACTATTATAATTCCTGTTTAAATTTCTTATAATAAAATTAAAATGAAAGTCATTATCTAAATTTGTGCTTATACATGAAAAAAAATTATAGAAAAACATTACGACTTCCATTAGTTAGGATTCTATCTGTTAGACGAATTAATTTTTAAAAATAATGGACCTTACTTGGGTCTCACTTGACAAAAAGTACATAGTTAGTACTTTCTCTTTTCTCTTACAGTGCCGAAACAATGAATCTATTTCGTTTAGTCTCATACTTGTAAGAGACTACAAAAATAAACTAGAAATACATAATTTCTTTGATGCACATATGTTCTTTGTGCGTCTCTCAGAGGATGAGAACAGAAGAAGAGTTCTGAGATGGTTGTCTTTGAATCTCTTTATTTTTTTATTTTTTTATTGGTTACTTGGAAAATCATTTGTTATATTGTTTATTTTATAGAGTAAGTAGAAACTGTTCACTTTCCATATTTATCTGTGTCTTTTCATATTTCCCCGAAAATCATTTTGTCAATTAAAACTAATTAAGTATTGGTTGTATTAAATGATATTGTATTTTTAAAGGAAATACATTCAGTTTAAATAAGACATATAATAACTTTTCTCGATTTTTAAGTTAACTTTGACTTCATCCTCACTGCTTTCCCAAAAAGACGCATTCTTGTGAAATCAATTAATCGTTATCTCTATTACAATCAATTTTTTACTTCTATTTACATTTTATTAAATATCTAGATAAAACAAAATAATGTGCTTCCACCTGTAGATTTATCTTCAACATTTTTATCTTTATTCAACAATAAAAATTATATATAATAATAACCACAATCAAGTCTTTATCATTTTAACCAGTTAATCATATATTTATTACAACCAATTCATGTCACTCCTTACAAAATACTCCATTTTTAGTAAATTGCAAATCATTGTTCAATGAAAAAAATATTACACAACTCCTCCGACTTTGTTATACTACTTTCTACATCAGTAACTAACCCAATCACTTTTAATATCTTAAATATCGGCCAAATTAAATTCAATTTATATTAAATGTTAATTGCCTGCACATGTGTAAGGGATATGTATAACAACATGAGCCCATCAGAAACCATCATACTAACTTTTAATATACTTTACATCGGCCCAATTACATTTAATTTTTAGAAAAACATTCTAGTATGTATATGCATGCAAGCCAATATCATAGTAAAACATTAAAGAATCTACATAATACATATAATCAAAATAATAAAAAAAACATTAAATTTTGCATTAAAAGTTGAAAACATCATATAATTGAGAACAAAATTAATTTCTTTTTTTTTTGGTCAACAGCCTAGATACCTAGAACGGTTAAGAAATCCAAATCGGGGGAACCGAGTTTTCATACATAACATCGTGTGGGTAGACTCGTGTACTTCGTGCTAGGTTGTCTGCCTTCATATTCTTTGCGCGCGGAATGTGTGATATTGAAAAAAAGGTAAAAGCCTCTTTACTCTTCACAAACTCCTCCAAATATAAGTCAAAAGCTGGCCATTCTTCTGGTGTCGACACCATCTTCACCAATTCAGAACAGTCTGTTGCAAAAACTACCTTCGTCTTCTGGTTTGCATTCATGCATAGCATAGCCCAGATAAGTGCTTCTAGTTCAGCATGTAGTGGCGATAAGCTTCGTCGTACATTCCTTGCTCCTAGTATTTTTTCCTCCACTCCATCTTTAAAATAGTACCATCCTAGACCGGGCGCTTTGTCCGTGTCTTTCCAAGACCCATCTACATAGCACCACCACCCCACATAGCGGGAGGTGATAGAAGGGTTGTTTGCCATTTGCAGTTGGGATACCGATTTGCTCTGTTGTGCTTCTTCCCAAAGTTTGGCTTCCGTTTCTGCAATCCGTAGTGTTATTTGCGGGTCCTTATCGATATTTGAAAACCACTTTTCGTTTCTTGCTTTCTAAATGTACCATACTATCCATGGAAACTGTGTGTTTTGATTCTCCTTCGGAATTCTCCAGAAAAGATGATCAAAATTTGCAAAGACCGATGACATTGGAAAAACACCTGTAGGAGAGGGTATCTGAGATAGAGCCCATACTTGCAACGCAGGTGGGCATTCAAAAAGAGCATGGTTTATTGTTTCTTCCTCTGCTCCACACCGAAAGCATTGCGTATCACATTGAATTCCCCGATTATTTAAATTTGTCGCCAGTGGCAAACATCCTGTTATAACCTGCCAAATGAAATGTCTTAGTTTAGGAGAGCATTTCAGCTTCCAGCTTTGTGCCTGTAACTTTGTAATGTCTGGTCCAAAAAACTCCTCATATTCTGTTTGTGAATATTGGTTCTCCACTTGGTAACCAGATTTTACCGTATAACGTCTTGTTTTTGTAAAAAACCAACCGAGAGAATCTGGTATATACATATTGCTTATAGGCATACTCCGTATTATTTCTACATCTCGTTCATCAATAATTGCGTTCAGTAAGCCCAGATTCCACGTATTTGTCGCTGGGTCAATCAAATGATTTGGAGGAGTTTGTGAAGAGTAAGGAGGCTTTTACCTTTTTTTCAATATCACACATTCCGTGCGCAAAGAATATGAAGACAGACAACCTAGCACGAAGTGCACGGGTCTACCCACACGATGTTATGTACGTAAACTCGGTACTCCCAGTTTGGATTTCTGAACCGTTCTAGATATTTAGGCTGTTGACAAAAAAAAAAAAATGGCCCACTTAGAGCTCTCGATTCCTTATGACGGCTCAACAAAGCAGCCGCCACGTCCTACCTATTTAAAGTTTGAGAATAGTTCGAGGGCGTTGCGCCCCCGATGCCTCTAATCATTGGCTTTACCCGATAGAACTCGTTTCCGAGCTCCAGCCATCATTTATAAAAAGAATGGACAGATTATTTTTTTTATCTGCTTTTTGAATGTTTATCATAACCTGGTTTTTGAACACTAATAAAATGATTTCCATTTCAAACTTACCTTATAAAATTTTATAAACATACGAAAATATATAAAAAAGGGTAGCAATAATAAAAATAGACAGCAAACAATAATTTTGGTGTCTGGTTGTCGGATATAGAAGAAATACTACTAACAATAATTTTGTGGGAGCTTTAAATCCCCGACAGGCACTTTTCTCCCTGGCATCAAAGCTGGGATGGGATCACTTAACGGATCATGAAATAGACTCATAGGAAAAAAATGGCTTCAGCACGTTAACCTTGTCCGCCTTGTTGGCTATCTTTCTGATGACCAAGAAAAAAATCTTGGTGTACGACGAGTACCTACCAAACGAAAGTAGAGATTATAACGAATGTAGAAAAAGATCGATATGGCTCTTTTTATTCCAAATTTGAGACAAGAGGTTCGAGATTACCAATGTGTATTGCTCGAGAGGACTTTTATATCCTCTTCACCAAAAACAAGATTCAGGATTTAGGATCATACACCTTGACATCAAACCTCGAGAAAGATTTGATCCCAAGGATCTCCGATTTTGGATTGGCCCAGGCCCTTAGAAGGGATGAGACGGAAGCAATTTCTCCGACTGTGGCCGGGACATTGTGAGCAATCATCACATCCTGATTAATTTTAAAAACCCCTAATCAAGCTCTTATATAAACTGTTTCGTTTTAAAATGTTATTTCTGCTAATGCTATGATGCAAGGGGTACAAGTTACCGGTATGGGTCTGTTCTTTTAGGAGACATTGCGGTAGCGACAGCAGCAAAAAAAACTGTGCAAAACGACAGTGATCCCCTGCAGATAACAGAATGATACGACTGTAACGAAACTGTTTGGTGTCATATTAGTGTCGCCGAGAAAAAACGCCACCGATCATTTTACACATTAGCTGTAATGCTAAAAATAATAGCGTCTATAAGAGACCCCACAGATAACACCGGCAGCAAAGCAGCGACTGATTTTGTTGCTGTCGCTTTACTCTCCATTATAACTATTTTTTGTTCGCCGCTGCGTCCATTTAACGAACAGACCATACTAAAAATCTATTTTATTTCAAAGATTTCTAAATTTTATTGTTTACAACACAGTTTTCTTTTCTATTTATAATAAACAAACAAGAACAGTAATCACTGTTTCATAAAATAAAAATAGATTCTCTTCAACACTGCAAACCTAGATAAACAATGACAAATTATTTGTTTTCCTAGAAACAGTTCAGTAGGGGGGGAATAAATAAATAAAAAACTGTTGGAAAGGGAACATGTTTTTTTTTCTTTGTACACAAGCAAAAAAACAAACAAACAAACTACTCAAACACTATCAGAGCCAATAACCTGCTTTTTTATTTCACTAATTTTTGTCTTGAGTTCTTCTCTGTCCCTCTGCAAATTAAGTTAAATTGTATACATCTAAAATGAGAAAAACGACAATCAAAATGTATACATATAATCTCAGTTGATTAGGCATATTTATTCCTTACCTTAAATACCAAGTAACGGGTGGTGAACCAGAGTGTGTATCCGAGACCAACCACTTCCATCAGCTTAGGAAACTGAAACATGAAAAAATGAAAAGCTTACTTCATATTATAATTAGTCTACGTTAATAGAAAGAAACGCCTCCAGGGTACTAACCAGAGGAATTGATTCTAGTGAACCAACAATTGCAGAAGTTATGTAGAGAGCAACTATTGCACCACTTCCATAGAGCAGGAGTGAATATGTGTTGTCTGCGTCCAGCTGCAATTAACAAATCCAAACATCAACTGCTTAACTGATGATACCTTTGAAATTGAGAAGTTTCAAGAGATACTCTAAATTAAAAAAAAAAAAAAAAAAAAAAAACAACCAAAGGACTACTAAGTGGAAAAAATAGAAACTAAAGAAGAATAATACTCATGGCAACAAACTCTTTTTGCATTCAGTGCAAATAGAAACAAGGATGTGTAACAAAGGTTTAACAGATCCTTTATTCAATATGAATGGCTAGTGGAAAGAGTTCTACGGATACTATCCATAGTCAAACATTTACTGTAGAGAGATAAATGTAACATCCATGCCTGCTTACAATCTAATCAACGAAAGTGCTCAATAAGCATTTCGATACACTTTTCTAATAATCAGAGGTATCATCACAGTAACTGCGCCGTTTGCAGAAGAAAATAAGAAACAGAAACATCAAACTTAGACAACTAAGCTACCTTATAGATGAAATGAAATGTTTTTCACTACCTAGTGATTCACAATACAACTTTATGCACAACAACCAGTGTTTAACATTCCCCTCAAGTAAAACATAAGATTTTGAAACACCTCTCAAGATAATATATAACATACCTTTATATCGTTCAAGAACTCTATGGCCTGAGATTGCTCCTCTTCAGCTTGAGCTTCGCTACTCAGGTTTTTCTCTTCTGTAACTACATCCCCATCACGCTCCTCAACACCAAATTCATCGACTCCAGTTGATTTTTCTTCAGAAACTGTTTCTCCTGGAAACTTTCCAGTACAGCGCAACGCGCCTTGCCATTGAAACGCACACGATAGCATCAGAGTTACAATAATGTAACCATGAAAATTACTCTAGCAGATCAAAAATTACGATTAAACTATTCATTTCAAGGCAACAAAAAACACTGTATTATATCTACTGACTAGAAAATTGAACTCCGAAAACAATCCAACCCAAAAATCGAATCAAGAAAAAAAAGGACGCGAATCAATCAGGGTTTCAAAAATCATACGCCTTATAAACAAAAACGCGAGGAACAATGAGGGAATCAAATGGGTTTCTCAGTTTCTCGTACGTACGGGATTGAAGGCGGAGAGATGCAGACTTTCGCTGGAGAGGGAGTGAGATTCTACGAACAGCGTTTCCCGCCAAATATCCATGGTGAGGGGTGCTCGGAGGGAGATGAGTAATTTTATTGACTGAGCAGAGCTCCATTTTCGTACGGACGCTCGAAAGTCATTTCCCCTTCTGAGATTTGTGATTTATAAAGAAGGTGTAGAAGAAAGCAAAGCCCTCTAGGGTTTTACGAGCTGTGATTAACATTTGGGTCTTTGGCCCAATTACAATTAAATAGGCCCGTTATGAATAATTTCGTTTTATCTACTATCACTCTTATTTATTTCGTTTCGTAAAATATCAAATAAACAAAAATCTATAAAACAATTGAGTAAAAAAATAAAATCGACGAGTTCTAGATTTTCAAACCAAATTATCAGCCCAAAAAAATGTACTAGATTTTGTTTCGATTTCTATATATTCACGTGATGAAAAACCAAAAAGGAATGCAAAGAGGAAGTGGAAAACCTCTAGCTGATGGATGGCACGACAGATGCCCCATGGCTCCCAATTCCTCACATGGATGCATCCTAGATTGGTTATAGACCGGTCAGTAGACTCAGATGGTGTCTAAGGGACCACCATGATAAAAAACACCATCGATATGCAAGGGAGACTTAGAAGCCTATCATTTGTATACGCAGAGCATGATAAGCTCTCTTATAGGGAAGGTCATGTGTAAGAGAGGAAGTGGATCTAATCAACTAGGTTCGATACTGATTGCTTGGATTTGCTAAAGATGTTTGAGAAACCGACGGATTGGCCTCCCTTCAAAACCAAACTAGATTACCTTTGACCTATTGTAGAGTTTTTTTGAGCAATTTTAATTTTTGTTTACCATTTAACCAACAAATCTAGTATAAATATTTGTGCCAACTCTTTTATATATATTAAAAAAAAACACTAATAGGTGGTTGTTTTATTTGGTGAATTGCATGAATATTAATTTTGAAAAAATAACAGTAGTCAACTGTCCACAATGTAGAAAGAATTTATTACACTCCAGCCCACTTATCCACTTTTTATTACGTGATAAGTGACTTTTAGAATATAGGTGACTTTATACTCGTAGAAAGACATCGATACCCCTCCGTTATTTCTGACCCGTTTCTTACCCCTCACATTCATCTCTTTATCTTCTCGCTGTAAAAAGATATTTACTGAAATCGCTTTATTTTCTTCTTCGCCGACTTTGCCGACTTCGCGATACAAAGTCACCCCGGCTTCGCCAGCAACGTCTCCGAGTAGCTGCTAACCCCCGCTCCTGTAAGTCAAATTTCTCTCTTACTTCAACCGGATTTTAATCAATTTCCGTATATTTCCGAATTCAACTTATCATCTCCTTCGTCCGCGTCACAGGCGAAGAAACCTACCGGAACTTAATTATAAACCAGAGAAACTCTCCAACACTTTCTTTCGCTCATGGATGGTAAATATTGACAAACTCGTACCTTTTCTAAATTAGTTTTAAACTAGATCTAGGGTTCTGTCCCGTTTTTATCTTCTTTTATCCACAACCTGATTGTTTATTAGATCTGGGGTCCCATATGTTTGTCTTTCTTGCTTGTTAACGGTTACCACTCTGTTTTTTTACTCAAAATTCTTTAATTATTACACCAGATAACTCAACGTGGGACGAGAGGCTTCCTACACGACTCTTTGCTACTGACCGTTACCCCAGCAATCGTTTGAATATATACTCAAAGCCAGATACACTTATGTGGATTCAGGACACTTTTGAAAACACACCAGTCTTCGAGGAAATCAGAAATTCTTGTTTTGGTAAGTTATTTGAGTTCCTGGTTGCCAGATGTCCTATCTCGTGCAAGCTTGTCTATGGTCTTATGGCGCGGCAACTCATAACCAAACGAAAATACGAGATGTGGACGGTTTTTGGTGGACAACCTATGCGTTTTTCATTGAAAGAGTTTGGCCTGATATCTGGACTACCGTGCGGTGAATTCCCGGAGGACCATGACCCAGATTACGAAATGAGAAACGACCCCAAAAAGCCTGATCCTTATTGGCGGGAGCTCCTAGGTGACGACCTCAAAATATCATGCGCTGACATCGCGGCTATGATCAAAGGTGATCCAAACATGCCTGATTCCAGAAAACTTCGTCTCGCCCTTATCCTCATTCTCGACGCTGTCTTGATATCCTCTCAACAAACTCATTGTCCCACTTTGAAATATGTCCGGATGCTAGAAGATCTCGATAAGTTCTATAAGTTCCCTTGGGGTAGGGAATCTTTTTACAAAACCATTACCACTCTTCGTCCGGCCAGGAAGATCATGGGAAAATGTGAAGACCCCATTGGCACTTTCAGACAACAACTCTGCCAAGCTACCTATCGGGTTCAAGGATTTCCACTAATTCTTCAGCTTTTTACCTTCAATTCTATCAGTGGCCTACCATCGAAGCTCCCAATAGCATATGATGATCACACTATCCTAGATGTCACTAGCGTTGGCTTCCCACAAATACCAACGCTAACTCTATCCGACATTTTAGATGTCGAGACTCAGGAAGATGTAATATTCATTACTTTCTCATTTCCCACTTTCAATCCCTATCTCATTCTTTTATCTCAATGCAGCTACATGTCATTCTTTACATGGAATTCGACCACCAACCTGAGGAAGGATGGGGTGAGTGGGATGACGAGGTCAAGGATAGGAAAGTTGCTTATATGGAGGATCTTATCAGCAATGGACACTTATTCCCTCAAGACTGTTGGCCTGGTGAAGATGCGTCGCTACCCCAAATTGTTCACAAGCCATACAAGCAGAAGGTTTAGCATAAAAAACACATTGTCGACAGGAAGAAGCTAAAAAAAAAAAATCAGGATCCCAGAAGTCTCTGTCTGTTAAGAAATCCAAATCCTCTTCTAAGAAGCCTCTCACACGTCGGACTACAGCATCTCACGCTGCCAATGCTCCCGCAGACCTCGAAGAACAAAACCAATGGCTTTTAGTTCAGGTCAAAGATCTTTTGCAAAGAACCGCCAAGCTTGAAGCCAAGCTCAAAAACAAAACTCCTTTTGTTGGAAACCGCTCAAGCCGACGTCATTTGCGGAGTAGTACAAGAATAAAAAATCCCAGCCAGCGGGACAAATCAACCACTCCACCCGAGCGGTCTCTTTCACCACCGTCCTCCCAACAACCAATTATTGGTCTTTCCGACGAATCCAATCTTCCTCATTGGATGACCCCGGAAAAGAATGTCAGCACCCCGGAAAAGAACGGTCCTGATTTATGGGAGCTAGAGGTTCGTACTATCATTATTATGTCTTCACGTCCTTCCTTTTGGTATGTGGTGCTGACACAAACTAAAGTGGTTCAGCAATATAGGACATGGCTCTCCACAACGACTTTGATGAATGGATGTCGACGAAAACATCCGACAAACAGAATTTGCCCCAAAAGGTAAGGTCCTCTTACTGTCTATTATGCCTCCCTTCCTTTTACGAAATTCTTGCCTCATTATGAATCCCCTCCTCTTCTCATATTCCAGAATGACGATCAATTAACCACCCCCAAGGAACCAGTTGCAGACTCCTCTGATTATGTACCGGTCCAAATGGACCACGACTCACAAGATTGTCTTTCGCCGAACATAACTGATCCCACTCTGCAAGACCAACCGACCTCCAGTAATCCGAAGCAGATCCCACTTCCCAAGGAGCCACTTATTGCTGATCAGGTTATAAAAATTTCCCTTACTTGTTGGTTTTTAATCTACACTAGCTTTTACGTGAACATATAATATAGGGCATGGCGGTTGACCACCATGATGATGAACGCCCGTCTAAGAAAACAGAAGAATTCAACCACTTTGTGTAGCACGCGGTAATGTCCTATGACATTTCCAAAAGTATATACCCATTAAATACTGTTTTCAATATTACTAACTTTTTCCCAGAATGACAAGAACGACCGCTCACACGCATCCGACCAAGCCCTGCCCGAGTCTACTGATTTTGGTACGCTCCAAAGTGAACAAGCATTGCCAGTTCCCTCTCCCAATGCCGGGGATTATAGTTCACTCTAGCCAATCGACAGTCCCCCCAAGGAACCACTTAATCATTATCAGGTATTACAAATGCCAGAAAAACTATATCCTGCATCTGTATATGTTATTATTGCGAACCATAACCGTACTTCATCCATAAACCATTCCGACTCAACCAAACACAATGAACACATGGTTCACTCCTTCGAAGGTGGACAAGTACACATGGACGTCGACAATGACGCAAACAACATAGAAGAACCCTCGTTTGATGGGGGATAAATTCTTGACGGCCAGATCTTATATAGCATGGTAAAACTATACTTAATTCCCCTAAATATTAATCATTTAGCTGCTTACTACCATTCTCATTATTCAATTCACAGACTGGGCCTCAAGCACTTATCTGTGGAACACCAATGGAAGAGACTAGACCTCAAGCTGTTTTCTGTGGAACAGCAGTCCAAGATCAATTGGTAACATTTTCAAAAACTCTTTTCGAAATAACTATGACCTAATTTTACGACAATACCATAAAGGAACAAATCGTCTTATCTACGGTATCTTTTAGGAACCTCAGAGACAAGGTCACGTGATCGAGAACCTAAGCAATACCCATTCTGTATCTCAGACGACCATGCATCTCGAACCCAATTCTGATGTACAAGACCTAATGGATAAACAGGTTTTTACAAATTTACATAGCAATAAACCTATCGAAACCACCTCTTATATACCCTCTCTAAAACAGGAACTCAAGCTAGCTTTGTGTAAATCACCGACGATAGACCTTGTCTCAGCGTTTCCCAAAACTGATATCGAATTTCAAGAAAGCTTACTAGACTCTCTCATATAAGCTTACTAGATTCTCTTCCACTTCGTATAATTATTTCCTTCACAGGATGCTGCTCTCGTGGATCAGCAATTGATTTACAATGTCCTCTCTGAACTCTATAATCAGCCGCCTATAAAACATTCAGACGAACAAACTATCGGTCAAGCCATACCTTCTCAACACAATGACATCGTCCATGAGTCCAAGGTCAATCCAATTAAGATTTAAAATATGTCAATCAATCGTTAACTATTTTTATTGATTGTTATTCATTCTTATAGGATGATCCTCAAAACAATGAAGTCATTGGATCACCCGTTTATGTTAGTGACTCCTCGCCTCCTACGAAAAGGATAACCCACATCCCTTCCGAAATGGAAGACAAACTAGCCCATTATTTTAAAAACAAACAACCACGTCATCCTGCTGAACTAATTACAGTTGTCCCAAGAGATGAATGGTCTTTGTTCTACAAAACACTATCCTCTTCGCCGAAAGTGTAAGTTTCACATCCCAGGAAAACGCACTCCTTCCTATACTAATATTAAATTTCTAATAACTCGATAATTCAGGTTACATTTCACCAAAGCAAAATGCGACTTTGACAACCAATTCTTGCTAGACCTGGGGAAGAGTTCCGGCTGGATTAGCACAATGGTAATGTCTTTCTATCCTGTTACCAAACCTATTCTTTTCTGTATTCTACCCATTTCCCCACATTGACCGTTCTCCTTTTTCTTTACATCATATGGAAGTATTAATGGACTTCCTAACTTCCCACCATCACCAAGTTTTACAAAGTCAGCGTCTATGCTTTGCATCGCCGTGGCTCATAAACCATCTCCAGGGAAAACACAGAAGCGTTATGAAGGCCAAGCACAAAGACTTAATACATTGGGAATCAAGGATAAGGGATTTTGTAGTCGCACCCGGGAAGACATGGTTCCAAGACGTTGGAATATTTATCGAGCTCAAACTTTGGGCTGTGTTTGTTCTTGACAGTAACCCCATTCTCAATAAGGACACACAAGTGGCCTCCCTACTACAACCGGTGCTCGAGCTTCTTCCCCTCCTCATAAAAAAACTATGCAGCCGCACTGACACCATGGATTTCATTCAACCTACGCCCTTCAATTGGTCGCGATCCAAAGATCTGTACGTAAACTTACGTGGGGGGATTGCGGACCAGTCGCCGTGAAGTTCATGGAACTGCATGCTTACGGAGACCCGCAACCGTGTATGTTTGGCCTCACTGATGCAATGGTCGACAACTTTAGTAAGCAGTATGCAATGGATATTTACCAAGCTCTAGTTGCCCCTTTGCATTTCCCAAACAACTAAGTATCTCGAACTGACTGCTTGGGAATTTGTTTCTGTACTATATCCCTACTACGGGTGTTCCCTACTTGGAATTTATGTACCAAATCTTTTATCTTTTCAGTAGGATCAATAACTACTACTTACAATGTTCAATCGTATTAACTTGTATCTTTGGACATTATTGTGGATACTATATTATGTACCATGTAGTTTACAACAAAGTTATGTACTGGAATAGTATGTTCAACCTTTTAGTGGTCACGAGTCATTTGGGGCAAAATACATATCCATGTTATCCACTACAAATCCTATGCACTGATCAATATGGACACCAACTACTGGACAGTTGTTTTTACTCCACGAACAGTACTTGTTCATGGGTTACCTTAACTGGACAACAGGTCTTCATGTTCCAATCATTGAAACCTTTTCGGCCCAAAACACTTCCAAACACACTTCAACTCATATGTACCTATCCTTTTGGACAACACTCTGTGGAGACATGCACCCTAACCACCTTCTATCTTTATATTAGGACCAAATATTGTGGATACCATTTCGTGGACATAATATAGGGTTCACGTGCATTAAACACTGTACTTAACCATTTTGGACACCTTCAAATATATTACCTGTTACCAGTCTTTGTGGCTTACATATTGTGGACTGTCTTCTTATATGTGTCATGTCGTTTAGTCAACCTGAAATGGACAACATCTTCTCGACAACAGGTAATATCCTTCCGTTTGGCCAACATAACTTGGACAACTTCTTGTGGACAGAATATCGGCTCCACGCACATGAAACAGTTTGCGATGACTACATACTAATGGCTAACATACTGTGGACAGTCTTCTTGTTCTGTACATGTTGTTTAGACCATCTTTCCGGCCAAATACACTTTCAAATACACTAAAAATCCTATGCACTAATCAATTTGGACAACAACTACTGAAAGATGGGCTTGATTATGGGTGCCACGAACAGTCCATGTTCATTGGCAACCTATTCGGCCAAATACACTTCCAATACACTACCACTAATATGTACATATCATTTTGGACAAAATTCTGTGGAGATGTGGACCTAATAATGTCGACAACATTTCGTGTCCAGGTTTTATGGTTCCCGTACATGAAACACTGTGCTACACACTTAATCCTTGTTCACACTTTCAAATATATTACTTGTTACCCGTCCTTGTGGCTTACATATTGTGGACTACCTTCAGTTTGGACCAGATAATTTGGACAACATCTTCTGGACAACAACTAGTGAAAGATGGGTTTAATTATTTTGTCGTGAGCTTAACTGGACAAAAGGTCTTCATGTTCCAATCATTGAAACCTTTTCGGCCAAATACACTTCCAATACACTACCACTCATATGTACCTATCATTTTTGATAACATTTTGTCTATAACCTTAACTGGCTAACAGGTCTTCATGTTCCATTCATTGAAACCTTTTCGGCCAAATACACTTCCGAGACACTACTACTAATATGTACCTATCATTTTTGGACAAAAGTCTATGGAGAGGTGGACCTTATATTGTGGACAACATTTCATGTCCAGATTTTATGGTTCACGTACATGCAACACTGTTCTACAAACTTAACCATTGTTCACACCTACATATTTATTACTTGTTACCCGTCCGTGTGGCTAACATCTTCTGGACCAGATAATTTGGATGACATCTAGTGGACAGAATTTACGGTTCTCGCATACGAAACCCTTTGCGATGCCTACAAACTTACAAATATGGACCATACACTTCTAAGTTATCCACTACCAATTATATGTACCAAACATTTTGGACAACATTTTGTCTATACATCTACAAATATGGACCATACATTACACCAAACATCTAAGTTACACATGTGCTACTTACAAAGGACTACTTAGCGCCCCAGTTTAATGATGAACAGGAAATGCGAAGAAAAACTATGACGGAACATCTCGCCCATATATATACTCCAGCTCTCCATACTTACCAATGCTATCACCAACCAAATTAGGGTTTACTTTTAAAAATGAGCTTCCAATCCACGGCCTCCACCCCTAACTACTACCGCGGGATTCTCAGAACTTGTTCGTGTGGCCAGAAAACAGTAATACTGAAGTCAACAACTGTTCAGAACCCAGGAAGGGAATTCTACAAGTGTTTAGCCGCGAAAAAGGTAACAATTTTTGGACAATTTAAATAAAAAAATCAACCAAATTGAGACACTAAACTTTACTAATATAGGGAGATTATGGCCATGTCTTCGAGTGGGTCGACGAAGCTAAGTCAGAGGAGCTCGATATCTTAACCGAAAGGAACATGACTTACAAAACGAAATTACCATCCTCAGATCTGGGGAGGCTAACTTAAAGAGTCAGGTACAAACTATCCTCGCCACTATTCAGACCTTGAAGAACGAAGCACAAGCTATAAAACAACAACTAAGGCTTTATGCTTACTCTACTGCCTCCTGCTGTATCGTTGTTCTAGCTGTTCTTCTACTCAAGTATTAATCCCTTTTCTTTTTAACGCCCCACCTTGTTCTGGGTCACATGGTCAACGATGTGTACATTGTACTTTAGTAAGCTGCATGTGATTCAGATCTGTTGATCAATTACCTTAGTTCTCATTGCAATATACATCATACTCGATTAACGAGAACGAAAAATGACGAACAACAATTCTTTCCCTCAACTTTACTTATAAACGAGAACGAAAAATTATAAACGTACTCGAATTTTCATTAATACAGCAAGTAAAAGGTTTACAAAGTTAAACAGCAAATGCAAGGTTTAGCAAGGTAAAGAGGTCTGACTAAGATGACACAACCACAATGCCATCAACGGTTCATCGTCATAACAAACACTTTGGCTAACATCAACACGGCAATACATACGACTACAAACAGAACCTTCCCGAAAAATATTTTTCGAACCAGCTCAAGCTCCATTTTACCCGTACAAACAACTGTTGCCTCCAACTCTTTCTTCAAACGCTCAATTTCCTCCACCGAACTCTCTACGCTCCGCCACATTTCCGGAACATCAACGGGCATTCCACACTCCCTAAAAGCAACAAATCTAAGCCTCTCACCATCTTCCTCCACCGTCTCTTTCACTTTTTTCAGTTCTTCCATCATGGCCGTATCCCACCATTTAAAAAAACCACACCCTCCACCCTGATAAATCGGAAAAAAATTACAAATACCAATAAAATCAACTAAAAAGACAATAATCAATTACTTACCTCATCTTTTTTGCAACAGAAAAATCTTCGACCCCTTTCCATCTCAGCAACGGACAGTTCGATGATTAAATTGTTCCCACAAAAATATCTCAAAGGGATTCCCAATCCACGCTCTCTGACTGACGTAAATTCATCAAATGCATCCATATCTGGAACCGCACTTCCAGATGAACTCCAACTATAGCTGAACGACATCCAAAAGAGGAGAACTAAAACCCTAACCCAGAAATGTAAAATAGATTATTAAACCTAAAAAGACAACTACAGCCAACTTATAGAGAACTTGCTCGTCATCTTGACACCTAAGTCCAAATCAGAGACACTGCACATTAAATACCAAAGCGGATATGCAAACATATAAGGCATGCTTTATGTTCGACTTATTTTGTACTGTTACTTTCAAAAATCATCTTAAATCTTACTTTATCAATGCGTCTAATAACCAATTTTAAAATTTATATCACAATACAGTACTTCACCATTAAGTTATGGAATGTCTAAACAACATATTTAACAAAATAAACAACAGCTAAACTAAACAAATACAGAGTACGGCAATACAGAGTACAATACCAATATTAAACTTAACAGATAATTCGAGCACCCAAAAAATTACATTTGCTACCAGAAACCCTGCCCGTCATCTACTATAAAACACTTGCATAAACAGATGTTACTCCAACATCGGAATCACGCCAAAAGAAAATAGAATGCCCTTCATCTATCATATCGGGTTTTTGCATCGGGTCCTACTATGCCCAGGTTGGAAACATCTGGTACACTTGTTCGGTACTGCTTTTTGCTTCCTCACCACCTACACCAAAAGATATCAAACCTTATAAACTATATCATCAGCGACATCACACTATTAACAACAAAACATATAAAACTTACAGGCAACTCTCCGGTTGATGGTATCCTCACAGTTGGTGGACGACCTGATGGTCTCCTCGTGCGTGGAAGGAACATAATAAAATTACATATTTCATCAGGTACATCTACATCTTTAGCATCGCCTTCAGGATAAATAACGCCTGCATAAGTATCGATCCAAGTACTTGTCTTATACCAATCAGCCACTAAACTGTCCCAAGGCATTCCCAAGTGATCATCAGCAATCAATGCATGACCGCAAGGAAACTTCAGCTTATCAAACATCTTGCATGTACAACTCCTATCAGCCAAACAAACGAACATTTTCCCACCACAAGGATCAACTATTTGACAGCTAACATTAGATATATTGTTAAGCTTACTCCCTTTGCAATTTGCAAAATTAACCAACATCTCTTTGTCAACCTCAATGCTCACCATACCTCTTCTTTTCCTTGCTTTCTTTGTTCTAGAGGCAAACCATCTACTCATCTTGAATAAACTGCAACAACTCCACTATTGGTGAAGATCTGCCTTTCTTCAACGCGTTGTTAAGTTGCTCACAGCCATTGCTAGTCATTAGGTTATATCGGTTCCCGCTAAAATAAGCTCTACTCCAGTGAGCAGGACCTATACTATCAAGGTACTTTGCGCACGCTGGACTCTTTATACGGATAATACTCATAACCTCCTTGTAAGCTCCAAGTTTATAACAAAATGCCGCTGAACCAACCATCTTAACGAAACCTTTGCTCTTAAACCTAGAAACAACATTTCGCTCCAGGTGAACAATGCAACAGCCATGATGAGCCAATGGAAATACTTTCCTCTTTGCAACATAGATTGAAGGGCAACGATCAGAGATAATACTAAGACATTTACTGTCCGCAATCAAACGAGCTACATTTACTAGGAACCAGGTCCAGGCAGCATCATTTTCACTATCAACCACAGCAAATGCCATTGGGAACACTTGGAAATTTGCATCTTGTCCACAACAAGTCATCAAAACGCCTTTGTACCTTCCTGTCAAATGAGTTCCATCCAACACTAGCACACGCCTCACTTTCCTGAATCCCTGTATCGACGCCCCAAATGCAAGGAAACAGTACTTGAATCGGACAATACCATCATCATTGTTCTCTGTTTCCAATGCAGTTACTATACCCGGATTAGCTAGCTTAATCAGATATAAATACTGACTAAGCCGCATATATGAATCACTGTCTTCCCCTCTAGTTCCCAGGACCGCAAATTCCTTGGCTCAGTGGCATTTCATATACGGAGCATTAACCCGCAGATCTTCCAATACCAACTGCTGTAGCGACAATGCCTTCAGACCATCTTCTGGATTCCCGTATTTCAATTTGTAGACATCGGCTATAATTCTAGAAGTTGCCTTCTTCCAAAATTTGTTACGCGTTTCAAACGCACAAATATGTTTCAAATTCATCTTCACTAGTTCATAGTATCCACAATCTTTAACTTCATGCGCGAGAATTCGCCAATCACATTTCCGATCCGTGCAGCTGACAACAAAATAATTCTTCTTCGTGGTCGACTGATAAAATGTGAAGATGTGCTTAATAGCATACAAAGCCAGACCGATTCTACACTCCTCTTTGCTTGCATAAATCTTGCCCACATAAAGACGGTCGTCGTCCCCAGACAAGTCTAAGTCAGGCATATCGACACTCTCATACTTAGTATCGTCGAACAAAGGAGGAATATCAAACTCCTCCACGTCAATCTCAGACATAGTCCGAGCCTCCACAAGTGTAGATCAATTAATATCAGGTACAGGTGTACTGGGCCATTCTTCACGGGGGGGACCCTGTCCCGTGACAGATCAAAAGGATTAAAAGGATCGGCCCCTGTCCACATAGATCTAATCCAACTTGCTCATCCATTGATGTTGACAGCAAATCGTAACACATCACCTCAGAATGAGCCCGAGACCAGTGCTTAACACCCAAATGTTTTAAGTACTCCCAACATGGATTACTCAAATCCTTAATCTGTTGGAAGAGCTCCGTAAAACGCCAGAGTGTATATGCTTTAGCTGCATCACTTACCAACTCTCCAAGTTCTATGTTTCTGAAATGCCAATCAACATAACTTTTCAGATGTTTAAGACAGATCCAATCATGTGACAAAGGATATACCATCTTCTTAGCTTCCCTAACAGGCCCACGTAACGGGGAGACCATGAAAAGCTTAGAGGTGTCAGGTATCAGTTCTTTCATCTTCTTGAGAAACCATAACCACGAATCCATGTTTTCCATAAGGACAATACCAAAAGCCAAAGGATATACCTTGAAATTAGTGTCCTCACCACAAGCTGTTAGTAGTAATAATTTAAACTGGCCACCTAACTTTCTCTTGTTTAAGACAATCACATCCCTAATCATCCGAAAACCAATGTGGGTTGCTCCAAAAGACAAAAACAAATTCTTAAAACGAACCTGCCCTTCCCCAAACGTTTCGGTCCCTATATCAGCAACGGTACCTGGATTGGCATATTTAAGTCGTCGGATATATGCGGGAAATCCCCTAAAGGCTTCGGATTCAACGGCTGCCACTTTAGGTTATGTAATCTAAAACAAAACAAATGTAGAGACATACTTATAGTACTGCACAATTTTGGGTCTCTCGACAACTAATGTCCACCAAATCTCTTCCATAAACTATGGTCCACGGTTACTGCTGTACTTACAGGCAGTTTCAAAGAAGTCAACCACAAGAAGATCAAAAACCCACAGCAATTGGTTTTTAGACGACGAATACAGCGGCCAGGTTACTAAATCAAACAAATCCGAATCAAAATATCCTCTAACTATATATCGTCGGTGCTTTCGATTGAAGCAATAGTTCGATAAGAAGAGTAAATTGGATGAGTAATAAAACCGCCGCGATAATATCGCTGGAGTGTAATAATTTTGATACAGAACTACCACCCAAAGCCGCCGGGTAATATTGCGAACCCAGATAAATTGGATGAGTAAAAAAGCATGTCTCAAAATATTTACTCAAATAATATTCACCCCAGCGGTTAAAACTGGACAGCGTTAAGGTGGAGTTGAGGGTGTTCTTGTCAATAAGAAAATATAAACAGTTGTTAAAGTCCACTTGTTTCTGGAATTCACTGAACATGTAATAAAAAGTAAGAAAGTGGGTCAGCGTGATAGAAACTCATGTAGAAATGTCAAAAAAAACTCTTGCATATAGGTTTGCAAAAGCTGCAATATTTTATCTTTTCTTATGTCACTAAAAAACAAAATAGACTTTTTTTTTTCACTTTTAAAGCATCTGTAGTGTGAATTTCTCAAACACTCTCTCACCTTTAAAAAAAAGAAGAAAAAAAAGAAGGATAAGTCTTTCAAATGAGAGACATAAAGATTCATAAAAGACTCTAAATCATGTGTTCTTTAATAATTAGTTCAGTTCTTTTTTTTTAACTAAAATTTAATTATAAACCTGAATTCTATTATAATATGAACATCATAAAATTTAATTTGATGAGAAACTTAAAATGAGTTTTCACCACTGCAGATGGTCTTAACAAACCAGATGTCTATCACCACAATTAAAACAGATGACTATTTTTTATCTATGTTAACAAACCAAATGACTATCATAACAGTTTTAAATCATTAGATCTGACAATTAGTTACATTTACAACAATATGCAAGAATTATTCATTAGTAAAAACACTATTGAAACAAATAGTCAACTACATTCACACATGTACATAAATTATCCCAAAAAGTAGTGAACTACTCATTTAGTAAGCATCACAGTTATGTAAATATAGGTGCTCAAATAGATTACTATTGATGAAATAGTCAACGACTAATTCACATAAAAAACAAATTTGAAGCATTAAAACACCATATAGTTATGTAGGTATTCGAGTATGTGACTACTAAATAATAGTTGTATACATATAGATCATTACTTCATCATGAAATCCCTAATGATAAGCACATGAGAAAAAAAATTAAAGCATCATAGCATCATAGTTATGTATGTATTCAAGTAAGTCACTACTAATGAAATAGTCGAATGTAAACGACTATACATGTATACATATAAGAATTTTTTTTAAAGCGTTAAAGCATCATAAGTATGCTAATGTAGGTGTTCAAATAAATGATTACGACATGTAGACAACTAATTCATCATCAAATTACTTACTGTAAATATATAAGGAAAAAAATTGAAGCATTAAAGCTCCATAGTTATGCACGTACTCGAGTATATAAATACTCGTATAAATGTATAAGAGAGGAAGCAGATCTAATCGGCTAGGTTCGATACGTATTGGTCTGATTTGCTAAAGATGTTTGAGAAACCGACGAATTGGGCAATTGGCATCCCTTTAAAACCGAACTAAATTACCTTTGACCTTTGTAATCTTAAAGCTTTTTTCGAGCAGTTTTAGTTTGTGTTTACTGTTTAACCACTCATAGTGTAAATGTTTGTGCCGAGTCTTTTATAAAAAGAACACGGATAGGTGGTTTCTTTGTTTTTCCATGCACGTAAAAATGAACCGGTATGGTTCGTTCTCCGGAGCAAGAACCATATCGACCGAACTTGATTTAGCTTATGGAATTATTGACAAAAAGAAATGAAAAAAGTGAATTGAAAATTATTTTTATAATTCATAGTTGGTCTCCGCATCGCTTGCTTCTTGCGTCCATCACGCACACTTGTGGTGTTTCTATCAGATTCCATTCTAATTCGAAATGGCGCAGAAGCTTAACTTGGCTAATCTCGCCGTCTCTCCGGTTACCCACCGCTCTAGTTTCCCCTCCACCTTCACCTTCGGCGTCGCCACTTCCGCTTACCAGGTCTCCCCGATCTGGACTCTCATCTTCTTCTTTCTAGATTCTGCTTCGTCTTCTCTACTTTTTGGTGCTTTCCAAGATTAGCAAAGATTAACCCAATTTCTCGATTCGCTTTGATTTAGGAAAAAACTGAAACTTATCTTACCCTTTTACCTCAGTGGCATCATTTGACTAGTCCTTCATGTAGAGAGCTAATACAAATCGGATTTAAGAAGCGTAGATTGTTCTTTATATTGAATGTGGTTTGAAGTTTGTGTAGAAAAGGCTTAACCTTTTCTATTATTTTGTAGAGACTTTGATGCATTACATGGTCAGTGTTGTATATGAGACATTACATTCAAATTTTTGTAGCTATGATTAAGAAAAAGATGAAATTTTTGCTACAGTGGCATCATTTTTCTAGTCCTTCATTTAGAGAGCTAATACAAATCGGATTTAAGAAGAGTAGATTGTCCTTTGTATTGAATGTGGTTTGAAGTTTGTGTAGGAAAGGCTTAACCCTTAATAAAATTTTATAGACATTTTGATGCCATACATGGTCAGTGTTGTTTGAAAATTTTGTAGCTTTTCAGTGACCTAAGTATTGATTGTTTGTAGATCGAAGGAGGCTGGAATGAAGGTAAAAAAGGGCCAAGTATATGGGACAAGTTCACTCATCTTGAAGGTCTGTGGTTCTTTCTCAGCTTTTATCCCATGTCAAACGATTGACGACAACTATGTAGATTAACAGTTTGTTTCTGTCTTTATTTAGGAAAAATTCTTGATGGAAGTAACGGCGATGTCGCTGTGGATCATTACCACAAATATAAGGTTTAGAAAAGTGACCTCTGTTTTTTCTTAGTACTATGGGGAGGTTTGATATGAAAGCTTGGTAAATCTGTATAAGGGTCTTCTCATGTTTCCTTATTTCTTCACATATAACATTGTGATTCCAATCATTTGCAGGAAGACATTGAACTTATAGGACAATTAGGATTCAGTGCTTACAGATTTTCCATATCGTGGTCTCGCATTTTCCCTGGTATGTTCAACTATATTGTCATTTAAGTTTGCTACTTTGTTTCTTACTTTTTATCCACTTTAAACTGAAATGTCGATATTCTTATACCGTATTGTGGTTCCTCACCTCTCTTTTGTTACGACCCGTTTTTTTTCCTGTCTTTGTCAATCATATCTGTCTCTATACTTGCGTGGTGGTGGTTTCTTATGTAGCATATGTGGTCGCTTCTGACAATGTCAAGTAGATACATCTTTGCATGAGAAGAACTTTTTTTTTTTTTTTTTTACTTTGTATAATGCAAACATTTGCCTATATCCCACTGTGGGAGGTTGACTTGCTTTGGAACCTTCATCATTTGATCACTAATTTTGGTGGAGCATTTTGTTTGTCTCAATGAATGAACGAGGAACATCATCTTAGATTTTTTAAAGTCTTTGGCTTTCTTTTACAGACATGAAATCTTGAGTTCCTTTAGCATTTATGCTTGGGGCCATAAAAATAACTCTGTAGCAGTGTCTGTACTTATCGTCAGGTCGTTTTGTAAAATATTATGGTTTGCTGATTGTACTTGTCTTTAATTTACCTTTGTTCTAGATGGCTTGGGAACTGAGGTCAATGAAGAAGGCATTGCTTTCTATAATAATATTATCAATGCACTTCTTGAGAAGGGTATTTCCTCTAATATTATGAACCTTTTCCACGTTGTGTAGAGAATCGTTTCACAAGATGATTTCTATTGCAGGTATTCAGCCATATGTAACTCTGTACCATTGGGATCTCCCCTCACATCTCCAGGAATCAATCGGAGGTTGGACAAATAGGAAGATCGTGTAAGTAGTAAATCGTACTAGACTGTTTTGATTTCTATGTAAGATATGCGAAAGCAGAAATACAATTATTTTCTAGAAGTCTTGTGTATGATCCCTTTCTTGTGAAAGATGTTTTTTGGTTATGCAGCTTATGCTTGAGTAGACTAATATCTTGTATTCTTCCACATTTCTTATATAAAGCTTTCGTATAGCTAAAATTAGACCAGCAGCAGTTTTTGTAGACTTGATTGTTTTGACACTAAATCTTATCTTTACCTGCAGAGATTATTTTGGCCTCTATGCAGATGCTTGTTTTGCCATTTTTGGTGATAGAGTGAAGCACTGGATCACTTTAAATGAACCGCTTCAGACCTCGGTGAATGGACACTGTATTGGGATATTTGCACCTGGAAGAAATGAAAAGCCCTTGATCGAACCATATTTGGTATCACATCATCAAGTTTTGGCACATGCAACTGCTGTTTCCATATATAGAAGCAAGTACAAGGTATAATCATAACCTATTATCCGACCATTGTCTTTTCTAGTTTCTTGGGTAATATAGCTTTTTTTTTTTAAGGTCGTGTTTAAGGAACCTAATTTTTGTATTGTTTCGTGTAGACCTTTGGTTATGGGAAAATGCGTCAAGGGTTCTGTGGTTCTGTGATTGTTATTTACCAGTGTGCTTTTTGGTTTACATATATTAATCTAGGAAAGTCAAGGCGGGCAAATCGGTTTGTCAGTTGATTGTGAGTGGGCAGAGGCAAATTCAGAGAAAATGGAGGACCAGGTTGCTGCTAGTAGGCGAATTGACTTTCAACTTGGATGGTAAGTAAGACATGCGTTGAGTGCTTTCTTAATTTTAAAGATATGGGAAGGGAAGCGTATTGCCATCTCTGTAGTAAATGGACTTTTGCTTTCTAGGTTTCTGGTTCTTGCTTTAGTCATAATTGTTCTCTATGCTGAAGATACACTCCACTTATACTGATGTTTCCAAGGGTGCTGTAAAATCGTAGATAGTCTTGGACTCTTTGTGTGCTATCCCTTTGTAGTTATTTGAGTAACTCCTGTGTTTAGGTTGCGTAAACGCCATTTGTGTGCTTAAGAAAGTGATAGAGTGATATATCAAATTATCATAAATAGTAGATCCGCAGGCCGAGTGAAGGGGGAAGATTTTGCAAACTTTCAAGTATACATCCATCCTTGAAAGAACAAATTAAAAATTCTTTGCAGGTTCTTGGATCCTTTGTTTTATGGAGACTATCCTCCATGTATGCGCCAGAAACTTGGAGAGAATCTTCCTACATTTACTCCGGAAGAAAAAGATTTTATGCTTCAGAACTCATGGGACTTTCTTGGCCTAAACCACTACACTTCGAGGTTAATTTCTCATGTCTCAAACAAAGATGCTGAGAGTGACTTTTACAAAGCACAAGAATTGGAGAGGCTTGGTAACAAACACAAACACTGAAATTTCTTTTAGCACTAGCATCTCTCTTACTTACTTCCTAGTATTCATCTCCCTTCTTTTCTGTGTGCAGTTGAATGGGAAAATGGAGAGCCGATAGGCGAAAGGGTAAGAACTCTCTTATTATTCTCCGCTCAATCTAGTGACTCTATTTACATTTCTGCACATCTTCTAAAGGCAGGTATACATGAGCTAGTGATCAACTAACAAATCTCTGTGCCAATTACAGGCTGCTTCGGATTGGCTCTATGTTGTGCCTTGGGGAATCCGGAAGACTTTGAATTACATCAGCAAAAAATACAACCACCCTCCAATATTTATTACTGAGAATGGTATTTACCTATCCTTATAACTCTATGGTTCAGTTTAATATGGTACAACAACGAATAATTCTTTTGGTCATATCAAACTCCTTATTATATATGGATGATCTCTTAATCCAACACAACAGGTATGGATGATGAAGATGATGGATCTGCCTCTATCCATGAGATGCTCGATGATAAGCGTAGAGTTGCTTATTTCAAGAATTACCTTGCCAATGTCGCTCAGGCTATCAAGTGAGCCAACATTTTTCTCTTCATTCATATGTTTACTAGCAACAAGTACTTAGGAAATAGAGTTAATGGCGAAAATTAAACAGTGATGGAGTGGACATAAAGGGATACTTTGCGTGGTCGTTGCTGGACAACTTCGAGTGGGCGCAAGGGTACACCAAGAGATTTGGTTTGGTATATGTAGACTACAAGAACGGTTTAACCCGTTACCCAAAATCTTCTGCTTATTGGTTCATGAAGTTTCTGAGAGGTGATGAAGAGAACAAAGGTAAAAAAGATTGAAAAGAATGAGAAAGGAGAACCAGAGCTACTATTTATAATCACATGTATTGCGTTGTGATGATATAACTTTGTATCAAATTGATTATTAGTTGATGCTGATGGTATAGAGCCATAACAAACCAAAATACTTGGGTTGCTCTTTGGTTTCAGACTCATTCTGACTAAGTTATTATTTTTTTCAAACCTGACAAGTCAGCTTATCTTCTGTGTTATCCTTGGGATTGATATTTTTTTTTAAAAAGCTACTTAGGCTTCTACTGGTTTAAACAATGTGGATACGGTTGCTAGAGTTTGCCGAAGCTAGTTGCAAGCGTTATCTAGGAGTAGGGACTAGAAACGGATCTTATGATGATAGATTGATAGTGGGGACGGTAGTGATTGAATAAGAAGATATTACTAAAATAAATGCTACATATTTCAAAAACTATGTTTTTAATAATATAGACTATGTACGATGGCACATCTTCCGCGGCTTCCATTCATCTTCCTCGGCATCACGGTTTTTGTGAGGATTTCAGGTTATGGGCTTGATTTCTCAGTTAGAAATGGTTGTGTCAATTAGTGGGGATTTGATTGAGGTTTATTTGAGTTTGGTTCTATATTCTGTTTTTCGAGGAGGTAGGAAAGCTTTCGAGCTGTGAGGTTGTTTGGTTATGTGCTTGCTGACATCGACAAAGTATCTTGGATAAGCGTGAAGTAGTGCCTCTATGCTTAAATGTAGCTAGGTACTCCCATTTTTGTGCTGGATTTAAACTTGATAGATCATAGGTTGAGTAGTGTCTTTGGTTTGGCTTCTTCTGACTCTTTAGAAGAAAGGTATATTTTCAAGCTACCAGATGAACAGCTTCTCTTTGAGTTTCAAGTTCTTTATCGACTAATATTGATACTTGTTGCTCCAAAGCTTTAGTATCGACATTGTACCAATTGTTTTTGCTTCTATGTTTTTAATTCTTTTTTGGCATAGGACCAAGATCTTAGGCTATTCATTTTGTTAACACGTACTATAACATCTAAACATTTCATTTTTAATGAATATTTATAACTTAGCAAAAACAAAAAAAAGTAGCATCTTCATCAGCTACTACTTTTTCACTCACATTCATAGCTAACATTATTGAATGTTCAATGTTTTCTTCAACCTCAGAAAAAATCTTCTTACTCTCCTCTTCAGATAATGCTTTTTCATTCTTACCTTCAGTTACTATCTTCCCTGCAACATCTCAACCTTTTTTTTAGTATATACGCTAGTTCTTTGTACCGCAAGGAATCCAAGTAAGCTAAGGAGACTATAGTTGCCTCCACAGAAGCAGCTTATTATGTTGCTTTTTAAATGATGATTTTGCTACTTAATTTTTTAGAAAAATTATGTGTGATGGTTAATAGAGGAACATATAATTTAAAATTATTTAAAAGTAAGTGGTTCTTTTGAAATATGTTTTTTTGGGGAAACAATGTGCTATTTTATATATTTTTGGAAGAAACAATATCTACTCTTTTGGATTATCATGTTGTGATCCGTTTTGGTATTTCATTTTCAGCTACATATAATATTGTCGTATAGTTACTATATTCTCTGCAACATCCCAACCTTTTTTTAGTATATACGCTAGTTCTTTGCACCGCAAGAAATCTAAGTAGGCTAAGGAGATTATAGTTGTTTCCACAGAAACAGCTTATTGTCCATGTTGCTTTTTGAATGATGATTTTGCTACTTAATTTTTTAGCAAAAACATGTGTGATGGTTAAGTGAGGAACATATGTGTAATTTAAAGTTATTTTAGAGTAAATGGTTCATTTGATGGATTTTTTTTGGGAAATTATGTGAGATTTTATATGTTTTTGGAAGAGTAGTATCTACTCTTTTGGATTATCATATCACTACAATAAAAAACTTGTTATACATCATTTACTTTAATTATTTGTATTACTTATAAATGATCCAACAAAATTTAGATCATTTAAAAAAGTGACTCTGAAAATGGTGATTCAAATATTTTGCATCAATTAATTTAAAACCGTTGTAAATATTTTGAATATTTGTATCAATTATAATAATTGATGTAAATATGTGTCAATTGCCAAAAATGATGTTATCTTTCACATCAATTTTCGTAAGTGATTTCAGTATTTGTGACGTTTATTATAAATAATGTTAAACTTAATATCATTTATATAAAAATGATGTTAATTTTAATATCATTTATTAAAAATGATGTTACATTTAGTATCATTTTTAATAAGTGATGTTGATATTTGTATCGTTTATAAAAACTGATGTTAAAATAATTATCAATTTTAATAAACGATGTTAACATTTGTTTCATTTTTTTAAAAAATGATGTTAAAATTAGTATCAGTTTTAGTAAATAATGTTGATATGTATATCATTTACAATAACTGATTTAAACAATTAATGTCGCCTGTTTTTAATTGATATTAACATTTGTGTCAGTATTCATAACTGATTGTAGTAATTGTGTGAGTCAAAACTCGCACAACCAAAAATTTGTTAATGAAAACTAAGGGATCCAAAATTTCTAGGGTTTATCGCAAGAACAGTAAGATCAAAAGAAAATTTTAATTGCTTTGAAAAGTGTTGTCTTATTGCTTAGGATTGCAAAAGTTACATAATGACTCGCATTCATCATCTATTTATACCAATTTTCTAAACCGCCTAGCCGAGAATATAGGAAGAGATTTTCGGAATATTTTCTTATCGCTTCGTGCGGCCACCATCACGATACTTCGCCTAGGGTTTTTATGGGCTTTCGTCCTTCAAGACTTTGGTTCGGCCCAATCTCGGAAGGAAATGGCTCGGCCCATTCTCCTTCTTACGCAGCACGGCCCATTCTCTTTTTTCACATAGCTCGGTCCGTGTCACCCCGTGGCTCGATCCATGTTGCTTCAAGGGCTCGGCCCAACCTGCTTTATGTATAGGCTCGGCTTGCTTATTCACAAAGCTCGGGTTCGTCGACATCATCCGACACTTAGTCATTTCAAAACTGTCAATTCAGCTAGTGTGGAAAACGACCCCAACAGTTAGCCCCCAGCTCGTTGGTCTCGGAGACGAGAGCGATGAGGTATGAAGCTTTGAAGGCTGGATTGACCATACTCACTGATTCACCATGGTGCGGTTTCATCAATCGTTTTCAAGACAAAATGATACCGAGCCGTCATGCTGGTGCTGTAATTTCGGTGAGATTCCGAGCTATTTATCTGACGAGGCGATTAAAAAGCTGAGCCGTCATGGAGTAACAATGACGAGGCGCTCTCAGAGGATGCCGAACCGGTGAAGTGTTTTCAAAAAGGATGCCGAGCTGTATTATTAATGCCGAGCCGTGTTTTGACGCAACGATGAGACGATTTTGCTCGATAACACCGAGCCGGGTTTTAGGATAACGACGAGGCAATGATGCGAGACGCGGTCCACACTGCCTGATGAGATATTCTGAGACAGATGATTGTATCGAGCCATTTTGTTGAAGGTGAGGCGATTATGATAAAGGACACAAACGGGTTTTCCCAATATATTTTAAGATGACGAGGCATTTTTTGCGAAAGCTATGTCGAGATTAATAAACGGCGAGGCGTTTTGTGAAAGCTATGCCAAGCCGAATAAACGACGAGGCGTTTTGTGAAAGCTATGCCGCGGTATTTACGAAAGACTCAGATTTACCGACTGTTGGTTTTCCAAAAGAAGATTCTTGGGTACTGGCACGTGCAAGAAACGCGCCCAGAGTTTGCTCGTACGTCGCGGATTCCACATGCCGTTATTTTGTGGCTTCCCGAGGTTCACGCGGAACTCACGCGCCTCGGCTTGTTCTATAAGAGGACGAATCCCCTTTTCTTCTCCTCATAACTTCAGATCTTCGATTTTAGTAAAGGTAGCTCTCCCTTCTCTCTTCTTTCTCTCTCTAGTTTATTTATTTTCCGGGTAGGGTTCCGAGGCCTCCGCCGTTCCAGATCTTTTTCCGACGAAAATCCGCCTTGTAGTATTGTAGTTCCTGTACGAGCTGTAAATCATGTCGAACCGCTCTGACGATTCTCTAGACCCCATTTTCCACTACGAGCCGAGCCGCATAGATGCCGAGATGAGAGGCGTGACGGGGTCTTCTGAGGCGTCTGTCTCGCTGAACCCTTCCAATCACTCATCTGAAGGCGACAAGGCGTCGAATCGCTCGAATCCCTCGGGTGCTCGTTCTCCAACGAGCCGTCGGTTTCGACGAGCTGCTCCCGAGGTTCCGCCTGTAACAAAGACGTTGATTATGCCGCGGTGAAAGCCGAGGAAGAAGCGTTTTCTTTTAATCCGGTCGAGGCGAGACTTGAGTTAGAACGTCTCATGGCATCCCGAGGTACTTCTTTCTCTGGGCAAAGGCAACACAAGCGAGGGAAAAAACAAAGACCTGGCCCTCCTGGTTCCACACTCTCCTCCCTCGAATCACTCGAGGCGTTGCGACGCCGCTTTGGAATCTCTGAGGCGGTAGAATTTGTCATTCTGGAGAAGAGTGACCGAGCCGAAAAGCCTCCATAGGATCACTTTACCCTGTATGAGGTGTTTGTCGAGCTCTGTTTCCTTTGGTTCCCGATCCCTGGAGTTATCCTCAAGTACCTGTGGAAGCACGGGATCTCAATTGGGCAGATCATGGCGAGGGGCTTGGGGCATATGATCGGTATCCTAGTTCGGGGCTTTGAGTGCGGACTCGACATCGAACTGGATCATCTGCTCAACTTGTTGGAGATCAGAAGGGCTCCAAAAGGAGGTAGATTTTATATCTCCAACAAGTCCAATCGTTGGATTATAGGCGGTTTCCCAAGCAAGGATCAGTTTTGGACCGAGTGCTTCTTCTATGTCTTGGTGAACGAGGCGTCGGTGGGCGAGGACTTTGTTCGAAAAACCAAGACCACTTGGGGACCACTTGGTATCCGATCCGAAGCTTTGCCTCGGCTCGGAGCTGTTATGGTGCGATTTTCTCTTACTAACCTGGTTGGTTTTGTGTTGTTTTGCAGTTCGAAGCATTCTTCCTTCCGTTTCTAACGACCTCTTCACTGTTCGAGACACCCTTGCGGCTCAGAGAGTCAATTGGAGGAAGCACTTCACGTTTGAGAGAGTGGAAAGAGCGCGAGCCATTTTCACCGGGGTATCTGTTAGCTCTTCATCTTTGAATTCTTCAGGGGATACAAGAGAGAAGATGGTGGTCATCACTCTTAGAGACAGTAAGAGGCGTGAAGCCGAAGAGGCTGCCAAACGAGCCGCCGAGGCGGCTCAAACGGAGGCCAAGGCTGTTACTCGAGACAATCTGCCAAGCCGTGAAGGGGAAGACGCGACCCGAGCTACGGAGACAAATGTCACTGAGGCGATTAAGAAGGGGGTGGCGCCCGAGGTGGAACCGGGTGAGATCATCCCCGAGGTATCCAGAGAGGATTCCGCGGCTCAGAGCAAGACGCCGTCCAACTCGGCAATTTTGGCCCTCCCAAAGTCGTCAAGGCCCCCGGCTTCACATCTACAGAAGCATGACGCTGGTTGAAAACGATCAGCTACCGAGAAATGGAAAGGGGTGGTCGTTCAGAAAGACAAGCCGTCCAAGAAGAAACGCAAGCCAGTGCCCGGTGATCACGCGTCGCGCAAGCCGGTCGTTGACGACCCAGATGCCTCAGCAGTGATGTTTTTGCGTGTTAATAATGCCAACACGTGTCTTCCTCCTCCCGATCAGCTGAGTAGACCGAGATCCTACGGCGCGATGGCACAGCGCGACATCAAGGTTTCTTCTGTTTGTTATTCCTTACTCTTTTCATATCGAATTTTGGCTAAGTGTTTAACTCATATTCTCCTTTGAAGTTTGTGGCAGCTATCAACGAGCTAATGGCTGAGAACGAGTCGGATTTGTCCAAGGTTGAAAGTCGTCTAGATGAGGCTTCGAGTGAGACTGCGACAGCGAAGGGAAAGCTGGACGAGGCGATGGTCAGTGTCAAGAGGCTAGAAGAGGAGAAGATAGCTCTTCGTGCTGATGTTGACAAGGTGTCATCCACAGTCACTTGCCTCGAGGAGGCCAGGAGAGCCAAAAGCGCCAAGGTGGCGTTGCTCTAGAGGCGTATCGAGGCCAAGGATGGCTTGTTCGATGCCAAGGTCAAGCGTGCAAAGAAGGAGGCGGAGCGTGAAGAGGTGAGTTAGTCTTTTCGCCCGTATCGCCAGATTCTGTGGATACCTGCTTGGGCAACGAGCCGATCGATGAGACGGCAGCTAATCTGGGTGTCGGAGATCCAACCGGATCAAACGTGGGTATGCCGGCTCTTTCAAACCTCTTCGCCGAGCGAGAGACGCAGACTGTAGCTTGACTCTTTCCCTCTCTCCCTTGTCTTTTAAATGCTCCTTCTTGTTCTAAGTGCCTGGATGGCTTTATCCACTTTTCGAACTCGTATATATATTTTTTGTGATTGATGCCTGGATGGCTTTATCCACTCGACTGTTGTTGATCTTACTGGTGGATTGATTTGGTAGTAATTATATCTATCTCTTTTTAGAAACGTTGGTTTTGCCTTAGTGGTTTTATTCATTCTGAACTTTTCGAGGAAAACTCTTGTTGGACCGAGTGGTTTGTCGAGCCTGGTCAAGAGTGCTTTTGTTTTCTTTTCTGACCGAGCTGTTAGGAAAGATTGATAGATCGCTGGAATAAAGGATAGACTATTTCGGTTTTCTAGGTACCGAATAGACCCTGTTTAAGTTTAAAGATCCCGAGCTGGGAGGTATGTCTTTGTTTAGACAATTTTCGCAAAAGAAATTGACGTCCTTTAATGTTTTCGAACGTTAGTGCCGAGGTGTTGAGTTAGAAAGGAGAAAGTGCGTAACGAGACATTTTAATTTGGGTTTAGTTTTGGCGTCCTGACGTGCTAAGTTTGAATTTCTCGCTGCCGAGGTTCATGTCTGAGTAGACGGTATTGGAATTAGATCGTAGAACGGCGTTCCCGAGAGGGTGAATGTGTTTGCCGGGTTTTAAGAGTTCGGCTTGGTTTAGAGAAAGCGATGTAGTCTCGATTTATAATCTCGTATGCGATGGTGAACCGTGATGACGAATACGTTCTTGGTCTGAAATTTGTATAACGCGCTTTATTTTAATCCGTAGATGATGTAACTTGCACCCTCGTCTTAGGAAAGGTGGTAAAAGTCCATTTAGAGAACTTTGTGATTGTTGTCTCGGTGTGGCCAGCAACAAGGCGAGGTGTTCGAAGCATGGAACGTTTTGCCGGAGCAGAATGCAAGGACATGTAAAAGTCTAGGCGAAGTGAAAAACGAGTGGTTAAGTGAATGAAAACGAGTTTCTCAAAAATTTCCAAAGTGACAGTAAGTGAACGAAAAATCTTGCCGAAGTAAAAATTAATGAAAGAAAAATTAGAACAAGTGAATGAAAAAACTAGCCAAAGTGAAGATAATCTTAGAGACAGAAGACTTGCCGAGCTAAAAATCTTAAAAATGATGTAAGTATAAGTATATATGTACCCACTCCCCCCCCCTTTTTTAGGAGGGGGGACAGTTGAACCCATCAGAGGACGGGCTGCCTACGTACCCTTTGCAGGGATCAAGTCGTCTTGTAGTTCATGTTGATCATGTTGTAGTCTTAGTAATAATACTTCTTTAGGTGCATTGCGTTCCACGATCTGGGAATTGCTTCGTCAGCTACCGTTGCAAGTTCGTAGACTCCTGCGCGAACTACTTTTGTAGTTTTGTAAGGGCCTTCCCAATTTGCTCCGAGCTTTCCTGCATTCCTCTCTGCAGTGTTTTGGAAGACTTTTCGAAGGACGAGCTCTCCTTCTTTAAATATTCGGCTTCAGACATTTTGTTGTAGTATCTTGCCGTTGCTTGTTGGTAGTTATGGATTCGGATTAGAGCCTGGTCGCACCTTTCGTTGATCAAGTCGAGCTCATCCAACATCATTAAGTGATTCAAACCTTCCTGTCTTGGCAAAACTCTTTGTCGAATTTTGGGGAAATCCACCTGGGGGGGGATTACGCACTCTGTTCCATGCCGGCAAATGATATTTTTCCAGACGAAGTGTTCGACTTGAGCGTCTTTTATGCTTGCGTAGGAATCGGCCTCGACCCATTTAGAAAAATAATCTGTAAGAACGAGCAGAAAACGCTTCTGCTTTGATCGATGTAAAGGCCCGACTATATCCATCGACCATCTCATGAAGAGATAAGGTGACGAAATTGACGACAACAGCTCGGTAGGTTGATGAATTGTAGGCGCGTGCCGTTGACAATTCTCGCACTTTGTCGTAAACTTTTCGTAGTCCTTGACCATCATAGGCCAGAATTAACCATGCCGTCTTATCTTGATCGCTAGTGATCTTCTACTAGAGTGATTCGCGCACGCGCCGCTATGCACCTCGTGCATTATCTTTCTTGCTTCAGGTCCTTCGACACACGTCATTAACGGTCCTGAAAATCTCCATTTGAACACTTTGCCGTCGACGATGACGTATCGTGCGGCTTGAGCCCTTAACTTGCGGGCCTCCCACTTGTTGGATGGCACTTACCCATCGGCGATGTAGACTCGGATAGCTCCGAACCATTTCTTGTCGCAGCCGTACTCCAGCTTGGCTGACGAGGTCTTCTTCCATAGCGATTGCTTTGCCGTTCTCTGGTTCTTCCTCGGGAGGATTGATCAGCCGAACTCCTTCCACCTCCTCTATGCTTGGAAGTTTGATGAATTCAAGTGGAATTGTTCGCCGGAGATTCGGGTTTGAGGTCGAGGCAAGTGCTGCTAAGGCGTCCGGCGAGGTGTTTTCGCCTCGGGGTATTCATGTGAGCTCGAACTTGTCAAACTTTTGTACCAAGTCTTGGACTACTCTGAGGTAAGCTCCCATTCTTCCATCCTTCGCCTCATACTCTCCGTTAAATTGATTTGCTATGAGCTGTGAGTCGCAAAAAGTTCTTTTTTTCCGAACTTTGATTCCATGCGCTAATCGTAGGCCAGCCATCAGTGCTTCATACTCTGCTTTGTTGTTTGATGCATGAAAAATTAGACAGAAAGACTGCTCCAAGATCTCTCCAGTGGGAGAGGTGAAGCGAATTCCTATTCCCGAGCCGTGCTTAAATTTCGTCTAGAGTTGGCTCGGTTGTCACTTCGGTCGGAAGTTCGACAAGAAAATCTGCGAGCACCTGGGATTTTGCAGACGGCATATTTCGATACTCGATGTCATACTCGCTCAGCTCTATGGCCCATTTGGCGAGCCTCCCAGATTGGCTAGGGCTGTGCAGGATCGAGCCCAGTAGAAGAGTCGCGAGCACAATAATCGAATGCGATTGGAAGTATGGACGCAGCTTGCGAGCCGATACTACGACGGCTAGGGCCACCTACTCAATCTGTGGATAATAATTCTCGGCAACGGTCAATGTTTGACTGACGTAAAAGATGGATTTTTGTTCGGATCGGTCCTCTCTTATCAGTACCCCGCTTACGGCCGTAGCGGATACAGCAATGTAAAGGAAGATGGGATTTCCTTCTACTGGATTTGCCAAGACCGGCAGGCTTGCTAGATAACTCTTCAATTCCTGGGAAAGCTGCTTCGCATCGCTCGTCCTACTCGAACTTCTTATTTCCTCGGATGATGTCGTAGAAAGGCAGACACTTGTCGGTGGACCAGGAGATGAATCGGTTTAGCGCGGCGACTCTTCCTGTGAGCCTTTGAACTTCTCGCTTTGTTCTTGGAGAGGGCATCTCGATTAAAACCTTGATCTGCTTGGGGTTCGCTTCAATGCTTCGGTGAGTCACTAAATAGCCGAGAAACTCTCCCGAGGTGACCGTGAATCTGCACTTTGCCGGGTTTATTTTCATGTTGTGCTTGTTCAATTGCTCGAAGCATTCTCGTAGGTGCATGATATGGTCTTTTTCTTCGATTGATTTGACCAGCATATCGTCGATGTATACTTCCATGGTTTTTCCGAGCTGATCTGCGAACATCATATTGACGAGCCGTTGATATGTTGCCCCCGCGTTTTTGAGTCCGAACGGCATGACTTTGTAGCAATATGTTGCCCCCGCATTTTTGCTCTGTCGTCGGGATGCATCAGGATTTGGTTGTGGCCTGAAAATGCGTCCATGAATGTCAACAACCTATTTCCCGCAGTGGCTTCGACAAGCCGGTCGATGTGCGGCAGAGGAAAACTGTCTTTTGGGCACGCCTTGTTGAGATCTGTGAAATCTACACAGACTCGCCACTTGCCGTTTTTCTTTTTCATGACTACTGGGTTGGCGAGCCAGTCTGGGTACTTTGCCTCGGCGATTGATCTTACTTTGAGCAATCTTTCCACTTCATCGTTGACGGCTTTAGCTCGTTCAGGACCGAGGTTCCTCCATTTTTGCTTGATTGGTTTGAAGGTTGGGTCCACATTCAGCTCGTGACATGTCACATAGATGCTGATGCCCGGCATATCCTCCGCTGTCCAGGCAAAAGTGTTTATATTCTCCTTGAGGAAAGAAAGGAGTTCATTTTTCAAAGGTTTTTCTAGCTTAGTTCCGATCTTGACGCGCCTCTCTGGATGCGCTTAATCTACACACATCGAGTCCACCGCATCACATTCTGGCTCGGTGTGCATTTCGCGGCTCTCGGTAATCGGTAATTGCTATAAGAGTTTTGAGAGCTCGTTCGCGGGCTCTCGATCCGTCTTCAGCTTCTTGCGATCTACGTCTGCTCGTGCGTCAGTGACAGGGTTCCTTAACTTGTGCTCTATCAGGAAACACATTCGCGACTCCTTCTGATTTCCCTAAATCGTTTTGATGCCTGCTAGAGTCGGGAATCAAAGGTGATAGGTGGAAGGGATAACCCTCATCGCGTTTATCCATGGAGTCCCCATGATCACGTTGTAGATTGTTGGGTGATCGGTGACGGAGAATTCGACGATCTTAGTGACTCCCCCGGCCACCATGGGGAGTCTAATTGTGCCCATGGTCATTGTCGTCTCTCCTGAAAACCCGGTTAGAGGTTTAGGGACTGTCGCCACCTCGGAGAGGTCGATTCCCATCCTTCTGAGTGTCTCCCTGAAAATAACGTTTACCGAGCTCCTGGCATCGATGAGTACTCTCGCTATGTCGTGATCTCTGATCGTCAGTTCGATCACCAGTGGATCGGTGTGTGGTCTATCTATCCTTGCCATTTCCTCCTCGGCAAAAGAGATTACCGTGTTCGGGATATCGGTCGGTTCAGTCCAATTCTCTTTTTGCTTCGGCTCGGCGTTGATAGGCTTTGATGGAAGATACCGTGTCTTGATAATTTTGGGATACATCCATGATCATGTTGATCCTTTGTCTCGGCTCGGATCGTTCTTTAGGTTTGCCTCTTCTGTCGCGCTTGATATTATCGCCTCGTCGGGGCGGGTTTGTGGATTCTGCCGTGCTGTTGGGCTCGGTTCCCTCTTTTGGTCCGGTAGGGGCGAGGTCTTTAAGATTCACCGCGCTCTGGAGCTCTCCCGCTGCGATTTTAGCTGCAAGTTTTGCTCCTAGGGTTTGGCACTGCGCTGTTGAGTGCGCGTAGGTTTGATGATACTCGCAGAACGCCTTCTCCCGATGCAAGAATGACAGAAAATGCAGTTCCGGAAGAGAGCATGTGCCGGGACCGCGGCCAACACCCATTTTCCCGCGGGTAGAGCCACCGCGACCGCGGACTTTGGTCGTTCACTTTCCCGACGACTTAATTAAAGCCCAGACCAATTCTTTTCGTTATTTTTGAAGCCCTAAGTGTCCAGAACCACCCCAGAAGCTATAAATACCCCCTTTAGGTCATTCTAAAGAGAGGAGACCAATAGAGACCGAAAGTTTAGATAGAGAGAGAGAGAGAGTTCGTGGGTGTGCTTCACAAACCCTAGGACGCCGCCGCCCTTGGAGGAGGAGCCGCCGCTGGAGGAAGACATCGCGCCTCCGTCGTCGCTTCCGTTCTTCGTTTTTCTTCCTTCTGTTCTTTAATTTCCTGCACTTTCAATTTCGTTTATGATGCTTTGTTACAATATGTTTGAGAAGTTACCCAGTTGGGTTTAAAGGGATTTTTCAAAGGGAATTTCATGTTTTTTTGCTTATGAATCGATAGATTTAGGATTTATAATCTTCTAGATGTTCTTCGTTTGCCTTTAATCTTACTGCGTGATTCTTTGCTGGCCACTTAGAAGCCGATCTGATATGATATGTTGCGACTTTCATTGATTGTCTGAACTAGGGTGAAACGAGCAATTCTTCTATAGGAGTGGAAACCTACCTGTAGTTGAGTTGTGAATATTGATGAGTCTTGTTCTGCTATTGCATCTTCTCCCTTCCAGAATCAGAGTGGAAACCTACTGATTAGGGTTGCGAGAGATAGTTGTTTAGTGCTGCGAAATTAGGCTATTCATACTTCCGTGCCTCGAGTTCTAGAACATACGTAGTTGATTACCTTTATCACTTGTTTAAAATCGACTTAGCTTAGTACATGAACCCCTGCGAAACCCCTTGAGCCCCAACGTTTGTCTTTAATTGTTTACAGCCTTCTAGTTTCAATCGATTTTTACCTTCAATTCTATTTGCTTTTCATTTGCTTGTTCTTTGCTTCAAATCGCCTCTTGTTTAATCGCTTATTACTTGCTTTTATTTGCTTTCACTTTTAATTGCTTTTACTTGCTTAGCTTTCTAGTTTAGATTTAGTGACAACCAAAAACCCAAAACAAAAACCAAAACCTTTTTAGTTCTAATCTGATTTAAGCGTTGTAGTGAATTCGTACTGAAACAACTAAGTCTCTGTGGATCGATACCCTAAGTACTACAGCACACATCTGTCCACTTGCAGACATTTAGGGGTTATAATTTAAAACCTGAAGCTTAGTAAAAAAAAAACAACGAACCCCGTTTACAATCGCAATCAAGTTTTAGGCGCCGTGCCGGGGACTTTGATTTGTTTCGTTGCGAATCCCAGCTTAAATCCATTAGAACACTTGTTTACTTTTCTTTTGAATTTTTTCAGGTTTCTCTGCAATGAAAGACCGGGAACATGTTCCCGGAACTCTTGGTGATCCACCAAATCTTGTGGATGGTGATCTAAGCGATGATGACCTGAGTGATGATGCGTTTGAAGAACGGATTTATGATGACAATTAGCTAATCGGTTCAACAAAACATGAAGATGATGAAGAACCTATTGGAAGTTTCGATTCACTCGAGAAGTTCATGGGAGATCGAAGAGCTATTCAACCAGCCTTACCAGAGGATGGCAACACCGAAATTAAGGTACCCCATATCCATTTAGTTCAACAAAATCAATTCTCTGGTTTTTCATTCGAAAACCCGATAGACCATATCGAGACTTTCGAAGAATTATGTGCAACCATCACAGCAAATGGGGATTACCACAAGTGTAGTCTTTTCCCATTCTCTCTTAGAGATAAGGCCAGCAAATGGCTAAAATCTTTGCCACCTGCTTCACTAAAAACGTGGGCAGCGTGTAGAACTGCTTTCCTAAACCGTTTTTACACTAGAAATCGTTCAAATCTCTTAACGAAAAAGATAAGAACTTATAAACAAAAATAAGATGAAGATCTTTTAGAAACTTGGGAAAGATTTAGGGAATACCAAAGAGATTGTCCACACCATGGATATGCCGAGGAATACCTGCTGGGTATCTTCTATCGCGGTATAACTCCAGAGTTACAACACTCTTTCGACATAGCAAGTAATGGAGATTTCACAACTAGATCTGTAGAAGATGCTCACGTTTTCATTAAAAATTTCGGAAACAGCATCCGAGATCAAGTAACCTTTGGTAATTCTGCACTTCCTGAGAAGAAAGAAGAAATTTCGGAAGTTATAAAGTGTCTCCGCCACATAACGAGTCATCTTGGATTGCAACAACCAAATAGGGTACACAATATGTGTAACTTTGACGGTTGGGACAACCCAATGGATTCTTATGATCAAGGGATGGTTAACACTGCAGAAGTCTATCAAATTCAAGATTTTCCATTCGTTTCTGATCACCGCGGGTCCATTCGTCCGGACTGCGGCCAAGCAAGCTTTCACCGCGGTCGTGGCTGTTCTGACTGCGGCCAAGACATGTTTCACCGCGGTCGCGAGCCTCCTGACCGCGGGAAATTGTCTTCCAAACTTGGTTGGACACCACCTTCCGAACCAATCTTGGTTATTCAATCTAATCATGTTCCCTATCCTAGTTTTCCCTCTTCTGAAGCTGAAAACCTAAACAAAAAGATTCTAGAGCTTGAAAAATCTAGGTCTAAAGAGATTAGTGATCTTAGATCTGAACTAAAAACGATGCAAAAGGATTTCGATGAAAAATTTTCCACCCTCCTTAGCATAATGGTCAAACTAATTCTAAAAACTTAGAAAATTCTGAAGAGGAGCTAAGTGAAAATTCTTTCGAAAACTCAAGTGAAGCAGATCCCTCTGATGATTTGAAAGCTATCACACTTAGGAGTGGATTAGCTTACAAAGAGCCTGAATTTCTTAAAGATCCCAAAGATGAGGAAAAGGGTAAGGAAAAGGAGAAAGAAAAAGAAAGAATCACGAATGAAGATGTTGAAAAACAAATGGTAGGAGAAAAGGATGGAGAAGAAGTAAGGAAAGATTCATCCCAGGAAATCCTTGGAGAAGACCCGATTCTACCTCCACCAACTCGTGTCTATAAACCTAAACCTCCATATCCTAGAGCCTTAAGAGCCCCTAAGAAAGAGGAAGAAAAAGCTAAGCTGAAAGAGTTGATCGATCAATTAAATGTGAGATTACCTTTCGTAGAAGCTTGTATGATTCCTGCTTTAAGAAAATACATGAAGGGTATTCTAACAAATTCTTTAACTCTTGAAGAAGGCGTTATGATGATAACCCATGAATGTAGTTCTATCCTGCAAAGCCGAATCCCTGAAAAGAAAAACAATCCTGGAAGCTTTGTACTTTCATGCACCATCAATGATGTAGTTTTTGAGCGTGCTCTCTGTGATTTAGGATCTAGCATAAACATGATGTCTCCTTCAGTAGCAAAACATTTAGGACATCACACTTTCAAGCCCACTAACATTTCTTTAGTACTAGCAGATCGTTGCGTTAAACAACCTGTAGGTATCTTAGTAGATGTTCCTGTAGAAATCGAAAAATGTTCCATACCAACCGATTTCATAGTTCTAGAACTAGAAAAAGAACGTAAGGATCCACTTATTCTTGGACGACCATTCCTATCTACAGCCGGAGCCATTATCAATGTTCCTGAAGGAAAAATCGACCTTCATATAGCCGGTTCAGTTATGCAATTTGACATGAACAAAAGTTTCGATAAACCAACTATGGATGGGAAAATTTGTTGGGTTGATGAGTTAGACGGAATTATTGAGGAAGTCTACGAAGATCTGCTTCTAGACGACCCTTTAAGTGTCACGCTTTCACCCGCAAAAGATGAACGCAATTTCCTTGAAGAAATTTCAAGTGAGTGCACACGTATGCTTGATAAGTCCGAAACTTATAGGAAACCTTTTCACTATCTAGATCTTAAGGACCAAACAAATATTCCTACACCTCCTAAAGACACTGCTGCAGCAATTAATGATCCTTGGAGCGAGCTTAAAGCCCCTAAAGTCGAGCTTAAACCTCTTCCCGTCGGACTTAAGTACACTTTCCTTGGACCAAATTCTACTTATCCTGTCAAAATAAACTCTGATTTGAGGAAAGAAGAAACCACAATGCTGTTGACTGAGCTGATAAAGCATAGAAAAGCCTTAGGATATTCACTTGATGACATACCTGGAATCTCTCCAGATCTTTGTATGCACAAGATAAATCTAGAGGATAATGCTAAAAACTCAATCGAAAGTCAAAGGAGACTGAACCCTAATCTCATGGATGTTGTCAAGAAGGAGATTATGAAGCTTTTAGAAGCTGGAATAATATTTCCTATCTCAGATAGCACTTGGGTTAGCCCAGTTCATGTTGTTCCGAAGAAAGGAGGAATCACTGTCATTAAAAATGAAAAGATGAAATGATCGCTACAAGAACAGTAACTGGACATCGTATGTGCATCGATTACCGGAAACTGAATGCAGCAACTAGGAAAGATCATTTTCCACTTCCCTTCATAGATCAAATGCTAGAAAGATTAGCTAATCACCCCTACTATTGCTTCCTTGATGGATACTCCGGATTTTTCCAAATTCCTATTCGCCCAGAGGATCAAGAAAAAACGACATTCACTTGTCCATATGGCACGTTCGCTTACCGACGTATGCCTTTTGGATTGTGCAATGCATGTGCTACCTTCCAGCGGTGCATGATGTCGATCTTCACAGATTTTATTGAGGATTTCATGGAAGTGTTCATGGACGATTTCTCTGTCTATGGATCTTCTTTTGAAAAATGCCTAGGCAATCTTGGTAAAGTTCTGCAAAGATGTGAAGATAAGCACTTAATATTAAATTGGGAAAAATGTCACTTCATGGTACGAGACGGAATCGTGCTTGGGCACAGGATTTCCAGAAAAGGTATTGAAGTTGACAAAGCTAAAATCAAACGTAAAAGGAATCCGTAGTTTCTTAGGACACGCAGGATTCTATAGGCGATTCATAAAAGATTTTTCTCAAATAGCTAGACCTCTTACGCGTTTGCTTTGCAAGGAAACGAACTTCGAGTTCGATGATGAGTGCTTAGCCGCGTTTCATAAGATCAAAGAAGCTCTTGTCTCCGCTCCTGTCGTGCAAGCACCTGATTGGGAACTCCCATTTCGAAATCATGTGCGATGCAAGTGACTATGCAGTCGGAGCAGTGCTTGGCACGAAAGATAGAAACTGCACGTAATCTACTACGCAAGCAGACTCTTGACGAAACTCAATGCATTATGGCTACACAGAGAAAGGACTCTAGCTGTTGAATTTGCAATTGAGAATCGGTTCTTATCCTCGAAGAGCTAAGGTCTAGTCCATACTGGATCATGGCTGGCATCAGTATCATGGTCTAAAAGGATAAACTCGGTTGATAAGATGGATCCTCCTACTGCAACAATTCGATATCGAAATTCAAGATCGGAAATGAGCAGATAATGGAGTTGCAGACCATCTTTCACGAATTCAAGTTGAAGAAAGATTGCCTTTAAATGACAGTTTAACTGAAGAAAACATCTATGCCATAGATACAACCCCCATCATATGACACCCCTTAGTTGTTACTGGATCCGCCTCTGCATGATCCGCTCTTGTACTGCATAATTAGACTGATTTTCATTTCATATGCATGATCTGTTGATTTGCACTATGTAACCTGCTATTTTTCTTTCAGAGCCTTAGTGTATAGGTTTTTATGCTTATTTTGAAAAGAAAATAAATTGTTTTTAAGAATCTATCACCATAACATCTATTCTATTATTGTTATTAGTAATTTTTACAAGTTACTTTCAAAACATAAGAACATATCATCATCGGTTTGCACGATTAAACAAAACATTACTCAGGTTCTTCGTTTTATATAAAAAGTTCAATCTTTTTTCTATGGAATACAAAAAATGAGATAGGAACTTTATTATCACTTTATAAAATTTTTAATATAAATTCAAAATATTTGATACATAATTTCCTTATTATTTTGTATTTATTTTATTAACAATACTATTAGAATTTAATTAGGCACGCCTTCGCTTATAATCTTTTCTTTACTATGTATTGGGTCACTCAAAATTTTGTCTTTTGCCAAATAACCCAATAAGTTTAGAAAGAAATCCTAAAACCATATGTGCTCGTTTTCCTTGAGAAACTTGTTGGACTTTCTGTACATAAGAATCCTAAATCCTAAATCTATTATATAATGAGAGAGATTTCTCTCCATCTAAGATGTCCACATCAGCATAGGAAAAAGAGAACTAAGATTAATAACTCAATTAATTTACACACTTTAAAATATTATTAGTTTCATTTCAAATAAAATAAATACTAGTACTAAAATTATTAACTTAATTCATTTCTATATGGTTTATAATAATTATTTTTTATCAAGAAGAAGGGGAGTAAAAGCTAGAAAAAGAATAAGAATAAGTAATTGAAGAAAAAAACAATAATGAAAATAAAAATTAAAGACGATAAAAAAGAATCAAAAAATTAGGAGAAAATTTTTTAAATAAAAACACATAGATGAAGACGAAATAGAAGAGGAGGAATACATACACAAGACAAGTAAAACCAAAAGAAAAATAGAAAATAGAAGTCCAAAAAAATAAAGAGGGAGATGATGAAAAAGAAAGATAAAGAAGAGGAAGAAGAACACAAAACTGAGGAAAAAAAATCAAAAAAATACGAGGACAAAAATGTTGAATATGAGAAATGAGAGCAAAAATGAAAATAACAAATTATGATAATATGAAGATGGAGAAAGAGTCTAATAAAATCACAAAAAATAATAAAACAAATATAATGAATTAACTGTTTAAAAAATAAAATTCTGTGCAACAAGTGGATTATAAATCTAGTTCAAAAAAAGATTGCTTTTCTTCATTCCTTAATGCTTTAGAATTCAAAATCTAGCTTTCTTAACAATATTTTTAATAAGCTAATTTTTTTTAATCTTGGTCTCTGATTTTTTTTTGTTTTGATGTCAGTGATTCAAAAGAAGGTGAAGAACTCTGAGTCAATAGTAATACAGAGATATAAGATTGATAGTTATGTTTTACATGAACTTGATAAGCTTTTAGATGATTGATTTAGGGGGTAATACATTAGTTTCTTTTGCATTTATTTTATTTTTTATATGTAGGATGGATGTAATCTTTAAAGCAAATTCAAGAATAATGTGTGTTTTTTTTTTGTTTTCATCATGTCTAAGTTACATGTTCATCAATGTCTAATCTTTTTCTCTTATGTGTTATAACACAGACTCAAGATCCTCATACTTTACATTCATTCTCTTTACTATTTAAAGATACTTTTTTTTTCTTGAATACATGTTTTCTTATATTTTTACTTTATTTTTTTATGTACAATACTTTCAGAAGTTAAAATGCCATTGATTTACACATGATTTCCGAAAAAACAAAGTATTTTATACCGCTTGATCCATTTATACCTCATGGTCAACATAGTTGTACTGCATATTCTGCACTTGTACCACATCATCCGATTAATTTACACTTCATCTGCATGATCTCTTTGATCTGCACCACAGAAAATCAATACCAAAATATTTAGAAACCATTGTTAACAAAATAAATAAAAATAGGTTTGTGATTGTTAAAGGATGAAACAAAGCTTCTTTAAAAGGAAAATGATTTGAAACTTTATTACTTATTTTTGATTTAAGGTTTTACAATGAGAAACGATTAAATTTATACAAATAAGCAAAACCCTAAAGAGTGTAACAAGTGTCATAATCAAGTTGTTTCACTCTCATTTATGACTATGAAATGATTAAACAGTTGAACTCAATAGGATTGTTGACTACATGTTTAATATGTATATGCCGTAATTCAATACATGTTTTATTATCTGAATGTGAAATAAAAGATGATTCACATGCTAAAAATAGTTTTCATAGATGAAATAAAATACATGATTCATAAAAGAGAAAATATTGAGTTAAAAGTAATTTCATAAATCTATCATATCTTACATAATATGTCCATCAAATACGTGAAAGAATTTATATGTTTTCTAAACAATGAGTTTTGGGCAAAGCAGAATACTTGATCTTAATATTTATTTCTTATTCATGTATGATATTTGATTTTATTTTATGTATAATATTTAATACCATAACTATATTTATTACATTAATATTTAATTCAAATAATAATTATATTACATTTTCTCATTTAACTATGTATTGTGGACTGCTTGAACAACACTTGTACTTGAACTGTATTGTCTGGATTTTTTGGTGCATGATCTGCACTTGTACCGCATAATTAGACTGATTTGCATTTCATCTGCATAATCTGTTTGATTTGCACCATTTAATCTGCTATTTTTCTTTCAGAGCCATAGTGTATAGGTTGTTAAGCTTATTCTGAAAAGAAAATAAATTGCTTTTAAGAATCTATGACCATATCATCTATTTCATTATTGGTATTAGTAATTTTTACAAGTTACTTCATAAGATATGAACACATCATCATCAGTTTGCACGATTAAACAAAACATTACTCAGAATCTTCTTTTTATGCAAAAAGTTCAATCCTTTTTCTATGGAATACAAAAAATGAAATACTTTTTTATTACTTTATAAAATTTTTTAATATAAATACAAAAAATTTGATACATTATTTTGCTTATTATTTTGTATTTATTTTATTAGTCATACTATTAGAATTTAACGAGGCACGCCTTTGCTCTTTTTCTTTTCTTTATTATGTATTTGGTTTCTCAAAATTTTGTCTCATGTCAAATAATCCAATAAATTTTAAAAGAAATCTTAAAACCAGATATGCTCTTTTTCCTCGGAAAACTCGTTGGACTTTCCGTAGGTAAGAATCCTAAACCCTACATCTACTATAGAATAAGAGAATTTTCTCTCCATCTAAGATGTCCACATCCGCATTGGAAAAAAGGAACTAAAATTACTAACTTAATTAATTTATACACTTTAAAATAGTATTATTTTCATTTAAAATTAATTAAATACTAATACTAAAATTAACTTAATTAATTTATATATTGTTTCTAATCATTATTTTTTTATCAATAAGAAGGGGGTAAAATCTAGAAAAAATAATAAGAAGAAGTAGTTAAACAAAATGATGATAATAAAAAATAAAAATCAAAGACGATAAAAAAAAGAATTAACAAACTAGGAGAAAAAAAGAAAAAATTAAAATATAAATAAAAACACATAGATGAAGACGAAATATAAGAGGAAGAATACTTACACGAGATAAGTAAAAAATAAAACAAAACAATTAGAAAAAGAAGATGAAGAAAAACCAAAAGAAAAAGATAAAATAGAAGTATAAGAAAATGAAGAGGGAGATGACGAAAAAGATAGATAAAGAAGAGGAAGAAAAACACAAAGATGAGGAAACAAAATTCAAAAAAACACAAGGACAAAAATGTTGAATATGAAAAATGAGAGCAAAAATGAAAATAAAAAATTATAATAATATGAAGATGGAGAAGGGGTCTAATAAAATCAAGACAAATATTAAGACAAATATAATGAATTAACCAGTTTAAAAGATAAAATTCCGCACAACACGTGGAATATAAATCTAGTTCAAAAAATTAATTGCTTTTCTTCGTTCTTTAATGCTTTAGAATTCGAAATCTAGTTTTCTTAACAATATTTTTAATAAGCTAATTCTGATGTGTTATTTGCAGATTAGTGGTATCTTCTTCTCATATAGATTTTTGAAATAGTGTGTCTGAGAAAAATACTAAATCAGTAAAGGTAAAACTGAATACCACCCATTGCTGAAATCCCTAGATTGCTATTGTTCATTACAGATTTCTTTTATTTTATTTTTTAATCTTGGCCTCTGTTTTTTTTTCATGTCAGTGATTCGAAATGAAGGTGAAGAACTGTGAGTATAGCATTACAGAGATATAAGATTGATAGTTATGATTTACTGGAACTTGATACGCTTGTAGATGATGTCTACTGCTCTGTTCGACCAGTTACTATTGACTACGATACTAGATTAGATATGGTCCAGTTCCTAAATGCAATGTGCTTCAGATATCTATGATAAATTAACATTACTTGTAACCTTATTTTATTAAGTTTAATTATCATCAAAACACATCATAGGCTTAATATTATTTTATTTTGTCTCCTAACAGGAGACTCTGGAGATATCATCCCAGTCTTAGAGGTGTATGGTTTGTTTGTGATGAATACTTTATCTTCGCAGAGTGATTTGGATGTATCCATTAACGTAGATAACAAAACATCTGAGATTCCTCATGAGAAGAAGCTCCAAATCCTTAAAAAATTTGCTGAGAAACTTCACTCTCTACATGGTAAGTTTAATAGGTAATTCTTTTAGCACTTCCATGCACTTATTATTGGCAGTAACTGTATGTGGAAAAAAAGGGACAGTTGAATAGAACTTGAGTTATCTGCAAGAGTTAGCAATTTCTAGATTAGAATAGTTTCTTAGCACTTAAATTATTGTTCATAGGTTTTAGCATTTTTAGTACTATTCATGATAATTTAGCCATGTATGTATCTTGACACATGAATAGACACTGGGTTGGATATATAGATATATATATATATATATATTATAAAAAGAGATGAAGTGTTAAGCTTGTATGAAAAGTTAAAGTAAGTACTAATCTTTGCAAAAATATCGTATAACCTTAGAAAATGATGAGTTTCAGATTGGGTTTTACGTAAAACTTTTTTTTTGTAGAACAAGGGCGTGTTAGGAATGTTCGAGCAATCTGGAATGCTAGGGTGCTAATTTTCAGATTCGTTGATGAAGAGACTGCTGTTGAATGTGTTTTGTCAGTTGAAAGCAAACATGACATTTTAAGTTCACAGATCATTCAGATTATATCTCAAATTGATGACAGTTTTCAGAAACTTTGTTTGTTGGTAAGATCTTAGTTAGGTTATATTCTAATTTGTTTTAAAAACAAGATATCTTCTATTATTATTTGAGAAAGACATTTTAAAGATAATGTTTGTGGAGATGGCACCTCATATGTTATTAACAAGTTTGTCATGCTGAGGTGTCATCTTCACAAAGCTTCTCAAATAATTTTTGAAACAAGACTTATGCTACTAGAATATTTACAATCAATTTCACTCATATTAATTTGGTTAGAGAATCAAATATCTTATTAAACTAATCATTAAAACTAATTCTTCAAAAAATATCTGTTTTTCATTAATTAGACACGTAAAAATTAATAAATAATTTTAAAACATATTATTAGCCAATCAAATATAATAAAAAATATTTGAGATTTGATTATTTCATATTAATTATTTTCATATATTCAATCTTTATTCAGTTATACAATATGAATTATTTTGTAAATCTTTATATTTCTTTTATTCTCTTTGTTTACTTTTCTTTTCTGAATTAAGTATCACATCAAACATATAATAAATTTCTATTTTTATGCATATGCGATAATTTGAATTTGAAAAAAAAACAAAATAAATCACTATAGTTTTTTATTTAATGAAATATATCGATTTTTCAGTTAAACTATTAACTATACAAGTACATTCATATTAAAAAAAAGATGAAAACCAATAATAAAATCTTATAATCATATTATATATTTGAATTGCAATACTAATACAAAACAATTAGATAAATCAAATTATTTTTTAATCTATAAATTTTCCCAAACAAGCCTATACGAAAAAAAATTAGATAAATCTTATCTCACGCAGGCTGCGGTATTACATATTCACTCTTTATTTTCAAAGTGGTTATAGATATGTTTAGTTGTCGTTAATATGTTTATTGATGTCACTGTTCTCCTATGTCACATTAGGCACTAAGCCAAAGCTCATGAGGTTAACAATGCGTCACAGCAAATCCTAAATTTTTTATCTATAATGGTTCCAATTGGTGACTCCGTTTGAATTAGGCGGTTAGAGAATTTTGAGCGGTTGTAGCATAGTACGTTAGAAAAGAGGTGATTAGAGATAGTGGTTGGAAAAGATCGTTTGGTAACAGAAAACTGTTGAAAATTAAACTTGATTGGTAACATGATAACACCGTATTTTGACCACTTTTATGGATCATAATTGTATCTTATGCAGGTGTTTTAACTCTATTTTCAATGGTTTTTAAAGTGTTTTCAATGTTTTAGAGTTTCAAAAGACTTTATAGGAAACTTGAGCAAAAGATATGCAATTGGAACAAATGAGCAATTTTGGATAAATGCAGACCGTCAGAAGTATGATAAGCGATGAAGACATTTGCACCGTCTGATCACCCCCAAAATTTGAGACAACATAGAGGATCCAACCAGCTTTCTAATGCACTTGGTTTGGAGACAATCCAACGGTTAGATCTTCAGATACTCCCGATGCAAGAATGACAGAAAATGTAGTTCCGGAAGAGAGCATGTGCCGGGACCGTGGCCAGCACCCATTTTCCCGTGCGTAGAGCCACCGCGACCGCGGACTTTGGTCGTTCACTTTCCCGACGACTTAATTAAAGCCCAGATCAATTCCTCTCGTTATTTTTGAAGCCCTAAGTGTCCAGAACCACCCCAGAAGCTATAAATACCCCATTTAGGTCATTCTAAAGAGAGAGACCGAAACTAATAGACAAAGGAGAGAGAGAGAGAGTTCGTGTGGAACCCTAAAGAGGAGGCCGCCGTTTTAAGGAGGAGGAGCTGTCGCTGGAGAGCATCATCACGCGTCCGTCGTCGCCTCCGTTCTTCGTTTTTCTTCCTTCTGTTCTTTAATTTCCTGCACTTTCAATACTCTATGATGATTTGTTACAATATGTTTGAGTAGTTACCCAGTTGGGTTTAAAGGGATTGTTCAAAGGGAATTTCATGTGTCTTTGTTTATGAATCGATAGATTTAGGATTTATAATCTTCTAGATGTTCTTCGTTTGCCTTTAATCTTACTGTGTGATTCTTTGCTGGCCACTTAGAAGCCGATCTGATATGATATGTTGCGAAAGTTTTCATTGATTGTCTGAACTAGGGTGAAATGAGCAATTCTTCTATTGGAGTGGAAACCTACCTATAGTTGAGTTGTGAATATGGATGAGTCTTGTTCTGCTATTGCATCTTCTCCCTTCCAGGATCAGAGTGGAAACCTACTGATCAGGGTTGCGAGAGATAGTTGTTTAGTGCTGCGAATGTAGGCTATTCATACTTCCGTGCCTCGAGTTCTAGAACATACGTAGTTGATTACCTTTATCACTTGTTTAAAATCGAACTAGCATAGACTATGAACCCCTGCGAATTACCCTTGATGCCCAACGTTTGTCTTTCATTGCTTACAACCTTAGATTTCCATTCTGCTTTCATTCGCTTATTACTTCCTTACATTCGCTTTTGTTTAATCGATTTTTACTTGCTTTTATTTGATTTCGTTTTCAGTTGCTCTTTAGTTTTTACTTGCTTTCTAGTTTAGATTTAGTGACAACCAAAACCCAAAACCAAAACCAAACCTTTTTAGTTCTAATCTGATTTAAGCGTTGCAGTGAATTCGTACTGAAACAACTAAGTCTCTGTGGATCGATACCCTAAGTACTACAGCGCACATCTGTGCACTTGCAGACTTTTAGGGGTTATAAATTTAAAACCTGAAGCTTAGTAAAACGAAAACAATAAACCCCGCGTTTACAAACTCGCAATCAAGTTTTCGGCGCCGTTGCCTGGGACTTTGATTTGTTTCTTTGCGAATCCCAGCTTAAATCCATTAGAACACTTGTTTACTTTTACTTTTTCTTTTGAATTTTTCAGGTTTCTCTGAGATGAGAGACCGGGAACATGTTCCCAGAACTCTTGGTGATCCACCAAATCGTGTGGATGGTGATCCAAGCGATGATGACCTGACTGATGATGAGTTTGAAGAACCGATTTATGATGACAATGAGCTAATCGGATCGACAAAACGTGAAGATGATGATGAACTGATTGGAAGTTTTGATTACCTCGAAAAGTTCATGGGAGATCGAAGAGCTATTCAACCAGCCTTACCAGAGGATGGCAAAACCGAAATTAAGGTACCCCATATCCATTTAGTTCAACAAAATCAATTCTCTGGTTATTCATTCGAAAACCCGATAGACCATATTGAGACGTTCGAAGAATTATGTGCAACCATTACAGCAAATGGGGATTACCACAAGTGTAGTCTTTTCCCATTCTCTCTTAGAGATAATACCAGCAAATGGCTAAAATCTTTGCCACCTGCTTCACTAAAAACGTGGGCAGCATGTAGAACTGCTTTCCTAAATCGTTTTTATACTAGAAATCGTTCAAATCTCTTAAGAAAGAAGATAAGAACTTATAAACAAAAAGAAGATGAAGATCTTTTAGAAACTTGGGAAAGATTTAGGGAATACCAAAGAGATTGTCCACACCATGGATATACCGAGGAATACCTGCTGGGTATCTTCTATCGCGGTATAACTCTAGAGTTACGACGCTCTTTCGATACAGCAAGTAATGGAGATTTCACAACTAGATCTGTAAAAGATGCTCACGTTTTCATTAAAAATTTAGGAAACAGCATCCAAAATCAAGTGACATTTGGTAATTCTGCACTTCCTGAGAAGAAAGAAGAATTTTCGGAAGTTATGAAGTGTCTCCATCACATAATGAGTCATCTTGGATTGCAACAACCAAATAAGGTACACAATACGTGTAACTTTGACGGTTGGGACAACCCAATGGATTCTTATGGTCAAGGGATGGTTAACACTGCAGAAGTCTATCAAATTCAAGATTTTCCATTCGTTTCTGATCACCGGGGGTCCATTCATCCGGACCACGGCCAAGCAAGGTTTCACCGCGGTCGTGGCTGTTCTGACCGCGGCCAAGACATGTTTCACCGCGGTCGCGAGCCTTCTGACGCGGGAAACTGTCTTCCAAGCTTAACTGAAAACCACCTTCCGAACCAATCCAGGCTATTCAATCTAATCATGTTCCCTATCCTAGTTTTCCCTCTTCTGAAGCTGAAAACCTAAACAAAAAGAATTTAGAGCTTGAAAAATCTAGGTCTCAAGAGATTAGTGATCTTAGATCTGAACTAAAAGAGATGCAGAAGGATTTCGATTAAAAATTTTCCACCCTCCTTAACCTGATGATCAAAACTAATTCTAAAAACTTAGAAAATTCTGAAGAGGAGCCAAGTAAAAATTCTTTCAAAAGCTCAAGTGAAGCAGATCCCTCCGATCATGTGAAATCTATCACACTTAGGAGTGGATTAGCTTACAAAGAGCCTGAATTTCCTATAGATCCTGAAGTTGAGGAAAAGGGTAAGGAAAAGGAGAAAGAAAAAGAAAGAATCACGAATGAAGATGTTGAAAAAGAAGTAGTAGGAGAAAAGGATGGAGAAGAAGTAAGGGAAGATTCATCCCGGGAAATCCTTGGAGAAGACCTGATTCCACCTCCACCAACTCGTGTCTATAAACCTAAACCTCCATATTCTAGAGCCTTAAAAGCCCGTAAGAAAGAGAAAGAAAAAGCTAAGCTGAAAGAGCTAATCGATCAACTAAATGTGAGATTACCTTTCGTAGAAGCTTGTGCTATGATTCCTGCTTTAAGAAAATACATGAAAGGTATTCTAATAAATTCTTTAACTCTTGAAGAAGGCGTTATGATGATAACCCATGAATGTAGTTCTATCCTGCAAAGCCGAATCCCTGAAAAGAAAAACAATCCTGGAAGCTTTGTACTTTCATGCACCATCAATGATGTAGTTTTTGAGCGTGCTCTCTGTGATTTAGGATCTAGCATAAACATGATGCCTCTTTCAGTAGCAAAACATTTAGGACATCACACTTTCAAGCTCACTAAGATTTCTTTAGTACTAGCAGATCGTTCCGTTAGACAACCTGTAGTTATCTTAGTAGATGTTCCCGTCGAAATCGAAAAATGTTCTATACCAACCGATTTCGTAGTTCTAGAACTAGAAAAGGAACCTAAGGATCCACTTATTCTTGGAAGACCATTCCTTCATTCTTGTATGCACAATACTTTCAGAAGTTAAAATGCCATTGATTTACCCATGGTTTCCAAAAAAAAACAATGTATCTTATACCGCATGATCCATTTATACTGCATTATCAACATAGTTGTATTACATGATCTGCACTTGTACCATATAATCCGATTGATTTACAGTTCATCTGCATTATCTGTTTGATCTGCACCATAGAAAATCAATACCAAAATAACCATTATGACTACAGTTGGTACATTAATGAAGAGCAATATAAACATCTGCATGCTTAAAAAATAAAAAAATGTAAACCACCATTAAACTTAAGAATACTATTAAGTAAAACAAAAAAACATTATATATATATATAATAATCTCACTATTTCATGGCTGTGGGAGTAGGAGATCCAGAAACCATCATTTACGAAATAAATAAAAATTGGTTTCTGATTGTTAAAAGATGAAACAAAGCTTCTTTGAAAGGAAAACAATTTGAAATTTTACTACTTATTTTTGGTTTAAGGTTTTACAATGAGAAACGACTGAATTTATACAAATATGCAAAACCCTAAAAAATGTAACAAGTATCATAATCAAGTTGTTTCACTCTCATCTATGGCTGTGAAACGATTAAACAGCTGTATTGAATAGGATTGTTGAATACATGTTTAATATGTGTATGCCGTAATTCAATACATGTTTTATTATCTGAATGTGAAATAAAAGATGATTCACATGATAAAAATAGTTTCCGTAGATGAAACAAAATACATGATTCATAAAATAAATAATATTGAGTAAAAATTAATTTCATAAATCTATCATACCTTACATAATATGTCCATCAAATATGTGAAAGAATTTATATGTGTTCTAACCAATGAGTTTTGGGCAAAACAAAATACTTGATCTTAATATTTATTTCTTATTCATGTATTATATTTGAATTTATTTTATGTATAATATACAATACCATAACTATATTTATTGCATTGATATTTAATTTAAATATTAAATATATAACATTTTTCTCATTTAATTATGTATTGTGGACTACTTGAACAGCACTTGTACTGCATGATCTCGATTTTTTTGTGCATGATCCCAGTGGTGGACCCAGAAAAGTTTTAACCTGTGTCACTTTATTAAAAAAATTAGATATATATCAAAATGAGGTTCAACAAGCCATAATTACCTACTGAACCACTCATTTTTTCATGTTATTCATACACAAAATTGTTTATATCTAGTTTTATAAGGTGTCCTATGACATGATGTGACTGTGCTGAGTGTGTCAACTACGTGAGGGAACAAGTTTTACCCTAAACAAAACAAAAGAAAGCCGCAAGTGCACAGCTAATCTGTTGTAGTATTTAGGGATCGAATCCACAGAGATTTGTGTGCCTGGTATTCTTCTACGGTTTTTAACTTTATGTCTAGACTAAATTGGTTTTAAAGGTTGGTTGTTTTTCTCTAATTTAAACTAAGGCAAAAGAAAGTAAATAAATCTATCCTAAAAAGCAAGTAAAGAAATCAAATGAAAGGCAATAGAATAAGTAAAATATCGAACTAAACAAGATAAGGCAAGTAAATATCGCATGAAATGTAAATAAAGCAAGTAAATAACGAACTAAGGAAATTAAAATGCAGGTCTAAGAAAGCAAGTAAAAATCGATGGAAATTGTAAACTATGGCTAAAAACGCTGAGCTTTCGGGAACTCTAAGGGATCATAATCGGTTTTAACATTAGGGGAGATAGATTGGGATTGACGGATAACAATATAGGGGTTCTAGAGCTAGAGTACGGCGGTATGACTACGTCACTGTCGTGATCATAACCAACTGTTTCTCGCAACCCTGACCAGTAGGTTTCCACTCTGGCCCTGGAAGGGAGAGAACGCAAGAGCTGCATAAGACTCGTCAATACTCACGATCTCGCCGCAGGTAGGTTTCCACTCCTACGGAAAAATCGCCTGTTTCATTCTAGGGCTGATACTTAATGAAAACTTTCGCAACACTAACTATCTAGATCAGATACTAGGTGATCAATCAAGCATACATGCAATAAGAACAAGAATAAACAGAGAACAGGTCGAAATCCCAGATCTATAAACCTAGATGTCTTAATCGATTATGAGAGCCCCTTTCGGGAACCCTAAGCCCAACTCGGGATCTACTCAGACATGGCTGAGTTCGACATCATCATTGGTTTTAATAAAAGTAATGAAAAACAGTAAAGAAAAGAGATAAAGAAAGCTTCTCTATTGAAGAACTCGGACTTGAACAATCTTCTACAAAAATCTCATAAAAACGGCTAAAGGAAAAAGGGTTTCTGTAAAGTGTGTAAAATCTCTCCTAAAAACGACCTGAATGACATGTATTTATAGTCTCCAATGCTCCATGGTCTCTAGGGTTCCGGAATTGAGGCTGGGAATGACTTTGGGCTTCAGATAAGTGGGCTTTAAGTCGGAGCTTGAATGCCGCGGTCGGGAGTGCTGTGACCGCGGCAATTGGCTTGTTTCCCGCGGCCGGGAAGCTTCTGACCGCGGCAAATAGGTTGCTGGCCGCGGTCGCGTGAGCTGCTGGCCGACTCCGCGTGGCTTCGGGGCTAATGGATTATCTTGAGATCCAACCGTTGGAATGTCTCCAAACCAAGTGCATTTGAAAGCTGGTTTATTCTTCTATAAGTTGTCCAATTTTGAGGGTGATCAGACAGTGAGAAGGTCTTCGTCTCTCCATGAGAGTTCTGACGGTCTGCATTTATCCAAAAGAGTCTTTTTGTTCCATTTTGTGCCTCTTTATCCCAAATTACCTGAAAAGTCTTTTAAAATCCGGAAACATAGAAATCCTTTGAAAACCTTTGAAAATGGAGTAAAAACACCTGTAAAAGATATTAAAGTGATCCATAAAAATGGTCAAAATCCGGTGTTATCAACTCCCCCAGACTTAGTCTTTTGTTTGTCCTCAAACAAAACAAAGGCTAACCTCGGCGAGAGGTTTGAAAACGCAGGAACTAAACAAAATCTCAGAGACCAAACTTCTAGACCAGTATCAATCAGTATGCATCAATCGGGAATAGCCTAGAAAATTCTCACTAGCAATACAGGCATAACTAGTCCGTTAATCCGTCATGCAGAAATCTATGCACTAAGATCTAACTTCTAGTCAACTAGCTCTTAACATTCATTAAAAGTTTCGGTGGTTCTCATCAAAGAAAATCTAGGCAAGGCAATCTAGGCTAGGTGTAAGGAAGGATTATTTAGGGGGTGTGGCTTAAAGTGTTTAAGGGTTACCTGAAGATCTGGAGGGTGCAGGACATTATGCAAAACCGCAAGAGAGAGTGAAGCTGTTGGTATCCACAGTTTTCAGTCACTTTTCTTGACATAGATTCATGATCTTCTTCCTCAGGTTCCCTCCAAACTCCCCAAGACTTAGATTTTTGTAAATCTTTCAAAACAATAGCTCCTTAAACGAATAGTGGTTGCTCATTGCTCCACAAATTTCGACAATCTAAGACTCATTAGGCTTTATGTTTCCCTTCCTCTTTTCACGTTTTTTTTTTTTTTTTTTTTTTTAGAGAAAGGGAACACCTTTAGATATAGAGTCTTAGATAGCACGAATTTACCAGGTAATATCTTCCTTGTAAAGCTTTATTATGTTTCTGATACTCCTCCTTCCCAATTCCATTCAGTCTCCTTTGTGAGTGACTGAAAACTGCGTCGCTCCTCTTTTCTCCGACGTTTTTGCACATATCTGCTGATATAAACTAAAGAGAGAATGCATGAGGATTGAAAACAAGGGTTATGGGTTTAGGGTATGGTACCAGATTAAGATAAACTGGTCATCTAGGACGACAAAGAGTGGTAAAAGTGATGGTAAAAGACGTCCTAGATGTGTATGTCGATGCCTGCCTAAAATCAGTGATGAGAAAATTAGATATCAATATTAAGTTCAAATAAAATGAGCTAGTATATCCTGTCAGAAAGAATCTCCATGAATAGAAGTCGTCTGGTGGGAGTTCGTAGTGCAAGTACTCTAGCTACCGCCTAGTCTAGTGCTAACCACAAATGAGCTATCATGCATAGTGTAGAAGTGTGCAGGCCTAAATCATCATAGTTTTGCGTCAAACATTCCTGAAAAATACTTAATGTCGAATAGGTTACATACTTAAATTTAAAAAGTACTTGAAAATTAAAAGCAAAGCAGGAAAATGATTAGTACGGATAGACATCCTCCCCCAGACTTAAATCACACTGTCCCCAGTGTGAAAAAGTTGGTGAGAAGATGGTGAATAAAAACGAGATAAAATAAGATAAAAGAAAAGAAAATGATGATAGAACCGTGATGGTAGTGAAGTGCTGGTCAATCACTCATCCTCCGAAGTGTCGTCTGCGAACTGGTGCTGCTCCTGTAGGAAGGTGACAACGTGCTCAAAGCGTCGTCCCTGTCTCTCAACTCTGCGCTCCAGATCGGAATGAGTGTGAGATGATGTGGATGATGAGGTGTGGCCGGTCGGAATGGATGGCTAAAAATGAGCACGGGCCGCAGCTGCATCACGCCTCGCCTTGGCCACTATGTATTGGCCAATGGTGAATGGTAGACGAGGTACGGATGGCAGAAAATCATCGGATTCCGGAGTCCATCGAGGGCGTCCTCCGGTACTCAATCTCGGGATAGATGCTGAAGGTAAGCGGACTCGGTGCTCCTCAGTGCCAGTGCAATACTTGTAACCAAACCTGTCTGGATCGAAATCGGCACGAGAGATAGTGTGATCGCGAGAGAGATAAAGTAGATCATACCAGACGTCGGGAAGTGGATCATCAGATGAGAAATCAAATCCTACAGCCTGTAGTATCGCTGTAATAGTACTCCCGAAGGCTGGAGTAGCGTCATCGCAACCATGTAAATCATGCTTTACCTTCACCATATTCTGCGCTATGATCCAGGCAAAGCAAGCAAGTCGTGTATCATCCATAAACGGAATCTGAAGTGTAATGAGCTCAGTCTTCAAAACACCTCCCATGTTGGCTCTAGAGAAAATCGTGTGTGCTAAGAGTTTGTGCACAACTCTCACTGCTGGGTGGTTAAGGAGGGCTGACTTAGATCTCCCACTATCATAGGCTCCATGACCCATCTCTCTCCACAGGTTCAGATCAGGTTCATCTTCAAGATAAATGCCATCAGTGTATGGAAGCTTAAGAGCTTCACAAACCTCGGAAATGGTGAGAGAATAAGGCTGTCCGCGGATAGAGAATGACAAGATGCCATCTGATGCTCTGGGGTTCCTCCTTCTCGTGTGGTGGAGTGTAACGGTCGCTAGAAGCTCACGGACTAGCTCAGGATAAGTCGGAAGGTTCAGCTCCAAGTAGGGTCTTAGCTTAAGTGCATCGATGTACCAGATCACATCCTCTCTGATTCCAAGCATCTCAAGTGTGTGATAATCAATGCAAGGCGTGGGTTTGATGTTCAGCTTTTTGAAACACCTTGCATAGTCCACTCTCGGGTTTGTCTCCCTCCCAATGTATCGAATCTGTTGTGGTTCGGGAGGTGCTCGTGTTTCCCTCGAGTGCTCGAGCAATCTCATCACATAGCTTCTTCTTCTCGGTCTGGCTTGGTTCAGCATGTACCCTCCTAGAGTAGCATCGTCGGGAATGTCATCGGAGCTGCCACCAGTTCGACGGCTCCTTCGGGATCTGGTTTCATCCATTTTCTGCAAAATGAAATGATTCTTGGAAAAAGAGTGAATTTGGGTTGCAAAGTTTAACACATTAAGATCTGTTATGCTAATGCTAGTATAAAGAGATTAATTAAAACTATTAGCAAAGAAAATTGATATTAAATCAGAGAAATCAAGTAGTTCATGACTAAATTCGGATTTTTGATGTCCTCAACATAGAAATCTTCTAAAAATAAATTTTTATGAGCAATTTCCATGTGAATTCTAAAGATTACCCAATACTAATCACTAATCACACAAGACTAAGTCAAATTCATCAATTTTGCTGTTCCAAATTCGATTTTTATGAAGTATGAAGAATCCAAATTTCAAAAATCTCAATTCCTCTTAAGCTAGGTGCTAAAATCGATTTTTAGATAACCTAAATGGATAATCTATCATCCTTAAGCTACTTCCACCATCAATAGACCAAGAATGGTGAGTTTGAGGTTCATATCTTGCTGGAAAGAGAGAATTGATGGCAGAATTGAAATCAGCTTCGAAAAAGAGTGAGGTTTGAGCCAAAAATCTCTTAAAAAGCTTAAGAATTGAAAAATGTGTTCTTTCTCCTAAATCTCTAAGTCTTTTGGAGAAGAAGAGAAGAAATAGTTTTGATCCAAAAAGTTTATTTCTTTTCTTTAAAAAGCGTTTTTGAAGCAAAAACGGAAAATTTTTGGAAATTTTTAAGTTTACGGGAACTTACCTTTTCTCGTTTACACATTAAGAAAGTTTAAAACTTACGGAGGATCTTTTCGGGTTTTACCAGGAACATTTCGGGAAACACCGGGAATCACCGAAAAACGTCACGAACCCGCGACACAACCTCAACGACCAACGGCCGCGGTCCGGAGACGCGCGACCGCGGTGGATGAAGGCTCGGCCGCGGTCGCATTCACGGTGCCGCGGTCGATCCACCGTTTGCCGCGGTCCCGTCAGTTGCGACCACGGGTCTTCCTCCTGCGGCCTATCGTCCAATCTTCGCATCTTTGCCGGGCCGAGCAGCTAAAGACCTACCTTTTTCTCTTTGGTTTTTCTAATTTTCTGATTTGATTTTTTTTTTTTTTTGTGTTTTTGTTTTATAAAATACCTAAAACTTAAAAAGAAAAAGAAAGCATAAATTCTAAAATGGAAAAGAAAACTGAAAGAAAGAGTACCTAAATGGGTTGCCTCCCATTAAGCGCTTTTGTTTTAAGTCGTTTAGCTCGACGTAAGCATGAGGAATCAGGCTGATTTGAATGGCACTCCACTTGATGTGCTTTTATCACTTCCGGTTGGTGGAGGTTTTACTTCTTCCCCTTGAAGAGAAGTCTTCTTACCTTTAATCTTCTTTCGGACCTTAATGTTGTTCAGAACCCTTTTTGTGTTTTCGATCAGCTCTTGGATTTGGTCTTCACTAGTTTCTGTTGCATCCGGTGGAATGATGATCTTGATCTTTGCAAAAGCTTTCGGCTTCTCCTTTTCTTTCTCTTTTGGCCTGTTTCCTTTGCTTGGAAATTCATCTAAGATAGTAGGATAGTACCTTTTTCTGTCCACATTGAGGAAAACAGCGTGCCGGTTTGCATGATCGATAATTGCTCCCACCGTAGCTAGGAATGGCCTCCCGAAAATGAGTGGCCTCTCCTTGTCTTTATCCATCTCCAGGACTTGGAAATCTGCTGGAACAATCTTATCTCCCACTAGAACTTGTAGATCATGAATCGCCCCTTCAGTATCTTTTTGAGATGAATCTCCAAAGATAACCTTAACCGTCGATGTCCTTAAGGTTTTTATGTCCAATTTTTCGGCAAATGTCTTAGACATGATGTTGACATTGGCTCCGGAATCGCACAAGCAGTCTGTAAACTTGATTCCTGAAATGAAACACTGGAAAACAAAACGTCCCGGATCATCGGCTTTGGTAAGCCTTTGAAACAGTGATCGTTCGGGTACCTTAAACGGTGGCTGCTTGGGATTGATATCCTTGTACAGAGGTACAAAGATTGGGGTTTCTTCTTTCTTTCCATCGTTTCCGGACTCTTCTTCGGGCAATGTGGTTATGGCGTTGCAAAACTTCTTAGGGTTATCTTCAACTCTTCCTGGTAGAACTCCACTTTGCCTCTTCATAGAGTCGGCTGTTTGGGCGACTTGCACATCTAACTTTTTAACGTGCGAGGATAAGGATTCAAACTTACCATTCAGATCATTGTACATGCAGTCCACCTTCACATTCACGTCTTTAGATGCCTTTTCGTTCGTCATAACGAGTTGCTGGATTGACTGCTCAAATCTACCGATTTGTGAAGCTAGCTGGTTCGTCGTGACTCCCTGCTGTTGTACAAATTGATTATTAAAATTCGTACTTTGGTAGTTATATGGCTGTCGCGGTTGATATGGTACTATTCCTCCAAAGTTTCCGCCTTGAAACTTGTTTTGGAATGATTTTTGCTGAGGTGGATAGTACTGATCTTGAGGATTCTCCACATTTGGATTGCGGTAAGAGAGATTGTTGTAATTTGCATTCCGGAAGTTGTTGTTGAAGTTGTTGTTGGAGCGATTTTGGTATGGCACCAGTGCTCTTACATAGTTCACATCTTCTTCTTGAAATGCTTGATTAATGTGATCGATATCACTAGGTCCTTCATCTTCTGCGCCATTGTTGGTTTCACAGGCATGGATCGGGCGATTGTTGCTCTTCAGAAGCTGGGTCACCATGTTCTTCAACTCGGTTATCTCCTTGTTGTCCGTTCCGGCTTGCTTCATTGATCGATCATATTCAGGACAATCATTGCTATTGGCTTGAGCCAAATTCTCGATGAGGGCTCTTCCTTGGGTTATCGTCTTTTGCCCAAAATCTCCATTGCTAGCTGTATCAAGTGAAAGTTTGTATTTTGGTTGCAAACCTCGATAAAATGTGCTCAGCAGGCTTGATCCATGAAATCCATGATGAGGGCAATCACGTTCATACTCCTTAAAACGTTCCCAAGCTTCATAGAAAGATTCAGTTGACCCTTGTTGAAAGGTTGAGATCTTCGTTCTTAAGTTGTTCGACCTTGACTTAGTGTAGAAGTGGTTCAGGAAAGCAGTTCTACATTCTTCCCAATTAGTAATCGATCCTGCAGGCAAAGACTTCAACCAACGGTGAGCTTTATCTGCTAATAAAAAAGGGAACAACTTACACTTTAAATAGTCGGGTGGAATTTGGTTTGTTCTCATCATGCTGCAAATTTCTTCAAAGAGCTCGATATGGTCCATTGGATGCTCAGAAGGAACTCCATGGAACTGGTTTGTTTCACCAATGAGATGATTTGAGGCTTGACTTCAAACTCATTCCGGTTTGGGAAGGGTACTTGAATCGCAGATCGATTCTGAAAATTTTGAGTAGGTGCATCAAAATCAGCTATGCGATGGTTCCTGGCTTGTCTTCGGTGTTGATTTGCTGGCGGAATGGGGCGGTGAATGCGTTCATTCGGCTGCATTGCTGGGTGGTCACCATCGGCTACATTGATGGGTGGATCAAGGTCTTCACGTCCTTCTCTATCTCGGTTCTGGTGGTTTCTTGGAAGAACCTCGTCCTCCTCTCCATCTTGTCGAGCATGATCACCTTCTATGTGATCATTCTCTTCGTTTTATCCATGTTCGGACCCTTCTTGGTCCATATTTAAATTTCGATTAATAGGATCTCCAGGCTGGTCGTCGTTGGCCATTCCTTGCGTTCGTCTAAGTCTTCGAAGTTCTCTTTCGTGTCTGTCTATCTCGTCTAGAATTGGAATGTCTCCTGCAGGTCTACGCCTGGTATTCATGCAATTCAGAGAAAGACAAAAGATGTGAAAGATAGTTCAGAAAAAAACTTTAAGAAAGAACTAGAGATCAGGTGTCTAGAACAGAAGTTAAAACAAGAAAAATAGCAAAAGGCAGCGAAACAAATCCCCGGCAACAGCGCCAAAAACTTGATGTGACTGTGCTGAGTGTGTCAACTACGTGAGGGAACAAGTTTTACCCTTAACAAAACAAAAGAAAGCCGCAAGTGCACAGCTAATCTGTTGTAGTATTTAGGGATCGAATCCACAGAGATTTGTGTGCCTGGTATTCTTATACGGTTTTTAACTTTATGTCTAGACTAAATTGGTTTTAAAGGTTGGTTGTTTTTCTCTAATTTAAACTAAGGAAAAAGAAAGTAAATAAATCTATCCTAAAAAGCAAGTAAAGAAATCAAATGAAAGGCAATAGAATAAGTAAAATATCGAACTAAACAAGATAAGGCAAGTAAATATCGCATGAAATGTAAATAAAGCAAGTAAATAACGAACTAAGGAAATTGAAATGCAGGTCTAAGAAAGCAAGTAAAAATCGATGGAAATTGTAAACTATGGCTAAAAACGCTGAGCTTTCGGGAACTCTAAGGGATCATAATCGGTTTTAACATTAGGGGAGATAGATTGGGATTGACGGATAATAATATAGGGGTTCTAGAGCTAGAGTACGGCGGTATGACTACGTCACTGTCGTGATCATAACCAACTGTTTCTCGCAACCCTGACCAGTAGGTTTCCACTCTGGCCCTGGAAGGGAGAGAACGCAAGAGCTGCATAAGACTCGTCAATACTCACGATCTCGCCGCAGGTAGGTTTCCACTCCTACGGAAAAATCGCCTGTTTCATTCTAGGGCTGATACTTAATGAAAACTTTCGCAACACTAACTATCTAGATCAGATACTAGGTGATCAATCAAGCATACATGCAATAAGAACAAGAATAAACAGAGAACAGGTCGAAATCCCAGATCTATAAACCTAGATGTCTTAATCGATTATGAGAGCCCCTTTCGGGAACCCTAAGCCCAACTCGGGATCTACTCAGACATGGCTGAGTTCGACATCATCATTGGTTTTAATAAAAGTAATGAAAAACAGTAAAGAAAAGAGATAAAGAAAGCTTCTCTATTGAAGAACTCGGACTTGAACAATCTTCTACAAAAATCTCATAAAAACGGCTAAAGGAAAAAGGGTTTCTGTAAAGTGTGTAAAAGCTCTCCTAAAAACGACCTAAATGACATGTATTTATAGTCTCCAATGCTCCATGGTCTCTAGGGTTCCGGAATTGAGGCCGGGAATGACTTTGGGCTTCAGATAAGTGGGCTTTAAGTCGGAGCTTGAATGCCGCGGTCGGGAGTGCTGTGACCGCGGCAATTGGCTTGTTTCCCGCGGTCGGGAAGCTTCTGACCGCGGCAAATAGGTTGCTGGCCGCGGTTGCGTGAGCTGCTGGCCGACTCCGCGTGGCTTCGGGGCTAATGGATTATCTTGAGATCCAACCGTTGGAATGTCTCCAAACCAAGTGCATTTGAAAGCTGGTTGATTCTTCTATAAGTTGTCCAATTTTGAGGGTGATCAGACGGTGAGAAGGTCTTCGTCTCTCCATGAGAGTTCTGACGGTCTGCATTTATCCAAAAGAGTCTTTTTGTTCCATTTTGTGCCTCTTTATCCCAAATTACCTGACAAGTCTTTTAAAATCCGGAAACGTAGAAATCCTTTGAAAACCTTTGAAAATGGAGTAAAAACACGTGTAAAAGATATTAAAGTGATCCATAAAAATGGTCAAAATCCGGTGTTATCATGACACCCCTTAGTTGTTACTGGATCCGCCTCTGCATGATCCGCTCTTGTACTGCATAATTAGACTGATTTTCATTTCATATGCATGATCTGTTGATTTACACTATGTAATCTGCTATTTTTCTTTCAGAGCCTTAGTGTATAGGTTTTTAAGCTTATTTTGAAAAGAAAATAATTTGTTTTTAAGAATCTATCACCATATCATCTATTCCATTATTGTTATTAGTAATTTTTACAAGTTACTTTCAAAAGATAAGAACACATCATCATCGGTTTGCACGATTAAACAAAACATTACTCAGGTTCTTCATTTTATATAAAAAGTTCAATCTTTTTTCTATGGAATACAAAAAATGAGATAGGAACTTTATTATCACTTTATAAAAATTTTAATACAAATTCAAAAAATTTGATACATAATTTCCTTATTATTTTTTATTTATTTTATTAGCAATACTATTAGAATTTAATGAGGCACGCCTTCGCTCATCTTCTTTTCTTTACTATGTATTGGGTTTCTCAAAATTTTGTCTTTTGCCAAATAACCCAATAGGTTTTGAAAGAAATCCTAAAACCATATATGCTCGTTTTCCTTGGGAAACTTGTTGGACTTTCTGTACATAAGAATCCTAAACCCTAAATCTATTATATAATGAGAGAGATTTCTCTCCATCTAAGATGTCCACATCAGCATAGGAAAAATAGAACTAAGATTAATAACACAATTAATTTACACAATTTAAAATATTATTAGTTTCATTTCAAATAAAATAAATACTAGTACTAAAATTATTAACTTAATTAATTTCTATATGGTTTATAATAATTATTTTTTATCAAGAAAAAGGGGAGTAAAAGCTAGAAAAAGAATAAGAAGAAGTAATTGAAGAAAAAAAACAATAATGAAAATAAAAATCAAAGACGATAAAAAGAATCAAAAAATTAGGAGAAATTTTTTTAAATAAAAACACATAGATGAAGACGAAATAGAAGAGGAGGAATACATACACAAGACAAGTAAAACCAAAAGAAAAAGAGAAAATAGAAGTCCAAGAAAATAAAGAGGGAGATGATGAAAAAGAAAGATAAAGAAGAGGAAGAAGAACACAAAAATGAGGAAAAAAATCAAAACAAAATACAAGGAAAAAATGAAAATAACAAATTATGATAATATGAAGATGGAGAAAGAGTCTAATAAAATCAAGAAAAATAATAAAACAAATATAATGAATTAACTGTTTAAAAAATAAAATTCCGTGCAACAAGTGGATTATAAATCTAGTTCAAAAAAAGATTGCTTTTCTTCATTCCTTAATGCTTTAGAATTCAAAATCTAGCTTTCTTAATAATATTTTTAATAAGCTAATTTTTTTTAATCTTTGTCTCTGTTTTTTTTTTTTTTTGATGTCAGTGATTCAAAAGAAGGTGAAGAACTCTGAGTCAATAGCTATACAGAGATATAAGATTGATAGTTATGATTTACTTGAACTTGATAAGCTTTTAGATGATTGATTTAGGGGGTAATACATTAGTTTCTTTTGCATTTATTTTATTTTTTATATGTAGGATGAATGTAATCTTTAAAGCAAATTCAAGAATAATGTGTGTTTTTTTTGTTTTCATCATGTCTAAGTTACATGTTCATCAATGTCTAATCTTTTTCTCTTATGTGTTAAAACACAGACTCAAGATCCTCATATTTTACATCCATTCTCTTTACTATTTAAAGATATTTTTTTTTCTTGAATACATGTTTTCTTATATTTTTACTTTATTTTTGTATGTACAATACTTTCAGAAGTTAAAATGCCATTGATTTACACATGGTTTCCGAAAAAACAAAGTATTTTATACCGCTTGATCCATTTATACCGCATGGTCAACATAGTTGTACTGCATATTCTGCACTTGTACCACATCATCCGATCAATTTACACTTCATCTGCATGATCTGTTTGATCTGCACCACAGAAAATCAATACCAAAATATTTAGAAACCATCGTTAACAAAATAAATAAAAATATGTTTGTGATTGTTAAAGGATGAAACAAAGCTTCTTTGAAAAGAAAATGATTTGAAACTTTATTAATTATTTTTGATTTAAGGTTTTACAATGAGAAACGATTAAATTTATACAAATAAGCAAAACCCTAAAGAGTGTAACAAGTGTCATAATCAAGTTGTTTCACTCTCCTTTATGACTATGAAATGATTAAACAGTTGAACTCAATAGGATTGTTGACTACATGTTTAATATGTGTATGCCGTAATTCAATACATGTTTTGTTATCTGAATGTGAAATAAAAGATGATTCACATGCTAAAAATAGTTTTCATAGATGAAATAAAATACATGATTCATAAAAGAGAAAATATTGAGTTAAAAGTAATTTCATAAATCTATCATACCTTACATAATATGTCCATCAAATACGTGAAAGAATTTATATGTATTCTAAACAATGAGTTTTGGACAAAGCAGAATACTTGATCTTAATATTTATTTCTTATTCATGTATGATATTTTATTTTATTTTATGTATAATATATAATACCATAACTATATTTATTACATTAATATTTCATTCAAATAATAATTATATTACATTTTCTCATTTAACTATGTATTGTGGACTGCTTGAACAACACTTGTACTTGAACTGTATTGTCTGGATTTTTTGGTGCATGATCCGCACTTGTACCGCATAATTAGACTGATTTGCATTTCATGGGCCTGTTCGTTTGATCGACGCCAGCGACACATGAATTTTGGAGACGCGCGACAACTTCATCTATCGACAACAACCGTTAAAAACTTAAAAAGTTGACCGCAGGAAGTCGCTGATTTTTACAGCGTCCACCGGCAACACCATCAACATCGATCAAAGTAAACGCAGCGTCATCATTTCTTTTCACTTCCGTTGAGTTTGCTTCCTTCGGTGTCTATTTTATTGCCGCAGAACTTAGTCGCAGCGGCGACTTAACGAACAGGCCCCATCTGCATAATCTGTTTGATTTGCACCATGTAATCTGCTATTTTTCTTTCAGAGCCATAGTGTATAGATTGTTAAGCTTATTCTGAAAAAAAAAAATTGCTTTTAAGAATCTATGACCATATCATCTATTTCATTATTGGTATTAGTAATTTTTACAAGTTACTTTCAAAAGATAAGAACACATCATCATCGGTTTGCACGATTAAACAAAACATTACTCAGAATCTTCTTTTTATGCAAAAAGTTCAATCTTTTTTCTATGGAATACAAAAAATGAAATAATTTATTATTACTTTATAAAAATTTTAATATAAATACAAAAAATTTGATACATAATTTCCTTATTATTTTGTATTTATTTTATTAGTAATACTATTAGAATTTGATGAGGCACGCCTTTGCTCTTTTTCTTTTCTGTACTATGTATTTGGTTTCTCAAAATTTTGTCTCATGCCAAATAATCCAATCAATTTTAAAAGAAATCTTAAAACCAGATATGCTCTTTTTCCTCGGAAACTCGTTGGACTTTCCGTAGGTAAGCATCCTAAACCCTACATCTACTACAGAATAAGAGAATTTTCTCTCCATCTAAGATGTCCACATCCGCATAGGAGAAAATGAACTAAAATTACTAACTTAATTAATTTATACACTTTAAAATAGTATTATTTTCATTTAAAATTAAATAAATACTAATACTAAAATTTACTTAATTAATTTATATGTTGTTTATAATCATTATTTTTTTATCAAGAAGAAGGGGGTAAAATCTAGAAAAAAGAATAAGAAGAAGTAGTTAAAGAAAACGATGATAACAAAAAATAAAAATCAAAGACGATAAAAAAAAAAGAATTAACAAACTAGGAGAAAAAAAGAAAAAAATAAAATATAAATAAAAACACATAGATGAAGACGAAATATAAGAGGAAGAATACTTACACGAGATAAGTAAAAAATAAGACAAAACAAAATCAGAAAAAGAAGATGAAGAAAAACCAAAAGAAAAAGATAAAATACAAGTATAAGAAAATGAAGAGGGAGATGACGAAAAAGATAGATAAAGAAGAGGAAGAAGAACACAAAGATGAGGAAACAAAATTCAAAAAAATACAAGGACAAAAATGTTGAATATGAAAAATGAGAGCGAAAATGAAAATAACAAATTATAATAATATGAAGATGGAGAAGGAGTCTAATAAAATCAAGAGAAATATTAAGACAAATATAATTAATTAACTGTTTAAAAAATAAAATTCTGCACAACACGTGGAATATAAATCTAGTTCAAAAAACTGATTGCTTTTCTTCGTTCTTTAATGCTTTAGAATTCGAAATCTAGCTTTCTTAACAATAATAAGCTAATTCTGATGTGTTATTTGCAGATTAGTGGTATCTTCTTCACATATAGATTTTCGAAATAGTGTGTCTGAGAAAAATACTAAATCAGTAAAGGTAAAACTGAATACCACCCATTGCTGAAATCCCTAGATTGCTACTGTTCATTACAGATTTCTTTTTTTTTCTTTTTTTTTTTAATCTTGGCCTCTGTTTTTTTTTTCATGTCAGTGATTCGAAATGAAGGTGAAGAACTGTGAGTATAGCGTTACAGAGATATAAGATTGATAGTTATGATTTACTGGAACTTGATTTGCTTGTAGATGATGTCTACTGCTCTGTTCGACCAGTTAGTGTTGACTAGGATACTAGAAAAGATATGGTCAAGTTCCTAAATGCAATGTGCTTCAGATATCTATGATAACTTAACATTACTTGTAACCTGATTTTATTAAGTTTAATTATCATCAAAACACATCATAGGCTTAATATTATTTTATTTTGTCTCCTAACAGGAGACTCTGGAGATATCATCCCAGTCTTAGAGGCGTATGGTTTGTTTGTGATGAATACTTTATCTTCCCAGAGTGATTTGGATGTATCCATTAACGTATATAACAAAACATCTGAGATTCCTCGTGAGAAGAAATTCCAAATCCTTGAAAAGTTTGCTGAGAAACTTCACTCCCTACATGGTAAGTTTAATAGGTAATTCTTTTAGCACTTCCATGCACTTATTATTGGCAGTAACTGTATGTGGAAAAAAAGTGACAGTTGAATAGAATTTGAGTTATCTGCAAGAGTTAGCAATTTCTAGACTTAGAATAGTTTCTTATCACTTAAATTATTGTTCATTGGTTTTAGCGTTTTTAGTACTATTCATGATAATTTAGCCATGTATGTATCTTGACACACGAATAGACACTAGGTTGGATATATTATAAAAAAAGATGAAGTGTTAAGTTTATAAGAAAAGTTAAAGTAAGTACTAATCTTTGCAAATATATCGTATAACGTTAGAAAATGATGAGTTTCAGATTGGGTTTTACGTAAAACTTTTTTTTATAGAACAAGGGCGTGTTAGGAATGTTCGAGCAATCTGGAATGCTAGGGTGCTAATTTTCAGATTCGTTGATGAAGAGACTGCTGTTGAATGTGTTTTCTCAGTTTGAAAGCAAACATGACATTTTAAGTTCACAGATCATTCAGATTATATCTCGAATCGATGACAGTTTTCAGAAACTTTGTTTGTTGGTAAGATCTTAGTTAGGTTATATTCAATTCTGTTTTAAGAACAATATATCTTCTATTATTATTTGATAAATACATTTCAAAGATAATGTTTGTGGAGATGGCACCTCATATGTTATTAACAAGTTTGTCATGCTGAGGTGTCATCTTCACAAAGCTTCTCAAATAACTTTTGAAACAAGACCTATGTTACTAGAATATTTACAATCAATTCCACTAATATTAATTTGGTTAGAGACTCAAATATCTTATTAAACTAATCATTTAAACTAATTCTTCAAAAAATATATGTTTTTTCATTAATTAGACACGCAAAAATTAATAAATAATTTTAAAACATATTTATTAGCCAATCAAATATAATAAAAAATATTTGAGATTTGATTATATCATATTAATTATTTTCTTATATTCAATCTTTATTCAATTATACAATATGAATTATTTTGTAAATTTTTATATTTCTTTCATTCTCTTTGTTTACTTTTCTTTTCTGAATTAAGTATCACATCAAACATATAATAAATTTCTTTTTTATTATGCATATGCGATAATTTGAATTTGAAAACAAAAAAAATCACTATAGTTTTTTATTTAATGAAATATATCGATTTTTCAGTTAAACTATTAACTATACAAGTACATTCATATTAAAAAAAAAAAGATGAAAATAAATAATAAATCTTAAAATCATATTATATATTTGAATTGCAATACTAATACAAAACAATTAGATAAATCAAATTATTTTTTAATCTATAAATTTTTCCAAACAAGCTTATAAGAAAAAAAAAATTAGATAAATTTTATCTCACGTATACTGCGGGTTATTACCTATTCACTCTTTATTTTCAAAGTGGTTATAGATATGTTTAGTTGTCGTTAATACGTTTATTGATGTCACTGTTCTCCTATGTCACATTAGGCACTAGGCCAAAGCTCATGAAGTTAACGATGCGCCACAGCAAATCCTAAATTTTTTATTTATAATGGTTCCAATTTGTGACTCCGTTTGAATAAGGCGGTTAGAGAATTTTGAGCGGTTGTAGCATAGAAGGTTAGAAAAGAGGTGACTAGAGATAGCGGGTGGAAAAGATCGTTCGGTAACAGAAATTTGTTGAAAATTAAACTTGATTGGTAACATTACAGCGCTTGAATAGTGTAAGTGTATAAATTATTAGTATAATTTTATTTAAATAATTATTTATAAACAATATAATAATACATAGTTTTAAATTTATCATATGAAATTTGAGTAAATAAAAATTACAATTATTATCTCTGAAATAATTTTTGAACAATTCAAAATAACATTTTTAATAATAATTTGCATTATTCACCTATGATCTGCCCATAACATATTTGCAATTTAATTACGAATTGTTGCTATATATTCTCCATCATTTGCTTCAGATTCTTCAAGCTCATTGATAGAATCTTCATTATTTTCATCTAGGCTTGGTGCATCTTCATCCTCACTCGCATCATAATTAAAATCATCATCCAAAATATCCATAACAAATTTGAAAAGAAGTTTTTTTGTGCACAAATTTATTTGAAAAGAAGTTAAATGTAACAAATTTTAGGTTTTTTTTAATGTCAGTGATAATAATGTTAAAATCTATAACTATTATCTCATAAATTTTTCTATATACTTTTTTATAATTTATAAATCATAATCTATAAGATGATTAAAAAAAGATATGCACAACCAATATTTATCCTTTTGTGGATCGACTTGAATATACAAACACATATATTTTATGTTTTCTTTTTATCGAGTGAATTAAATTGGATGAAATAACAAAAAAAAAACCAAGACACATAATATTTATACAGAAACACAAATAATTTTACTAGTTTATTATTAAAAAACTAATCTCAAACAATAAATTTTATTATTAAAAATAAAAAAACTCTGGTTACAACAGTTTGTTTGCTCCAAACACCAATTTTTGTCACAGTTTGTAACCGCCCAAAAATTAACCTCCAACCACCCTAGTCATCTTTCAACCGCCCGTTTTAAATGCTGATTACAAACGTGGTTTTAAACGCTAACTCCAAACATCCTTGCTGATTGGTAGCATTTTTCCAACCGCCGATTCCAACCGAGCGGTTGATGCTACCAATCAGAACCAACATTTCTAGTGGCTCACCATTTACAGGTATTAACTTAAATAGACACTCTTGCTGGACAACCATTAGTCTCTCTAGTTTTCAAATACTAGTTAAAATTTATACAAGTTGTTTGTTTGCCCCAAATGCCAATTTATATTAGTTTCTTTTTCATTAGTTTCTTTTTCATTTTTTTTATATGTAGGATGAATTTAATCTTTAAAGCAAATTCAAGAATAATGTGTGTGTTTTTTTTCATCATGTCTAAGTTACATGTAGTCATCAATGTCTAATTTTTTTTCTCTTATGTGTTTTTAACACAGACTCAAGATCCTCCTATTTTACATCCATTCTCTTTACTATTCAAAGATACTTTTGTTCTTTTTTTTTTCTAAACTGATTTAACATTTTCTAAACAGAACCATATCTTCAATAGATTTATGTTTTAATATATCATCATCGTCTCACTTTTGCTTATGTTGTTATCCGTCATGAAAATTAAATTGTCTCTCTTATCTTTTTTTTTTTTCAGATGCTGTCAATACTCTCAATGTTGAGAAAAAGTCACAGAGTATAGGACTGGGGACACTAAAATAAAGTGTCTTTGAGTAGACTATTTGTAATGTTTTTCATCAAGGTATGTTTTCCTTTTTTACCTTTATAAATCCAAAACACAATCAAACGCAAGCTCCCCCAACATTCGTTACTTTGGTTATAACTTAATTAGCTTCTCTCTTCTACAATTGCAATCTGTAGATTTTCTATGGGGACAAGATATTTGCATCAGTTTGCTGAATGGTATTTGGATATTTAAAACTATAGTCGGGTATATTAAGGTAACTTCATTTCAGTAATTATTTTCATTTTTGCACTATGTTCTTTCTGTCTTGTTGCTTCAGATTTTGGTGTGTGATGGTGGTTTGGCAGATCGTGGATATTATAGATGTTTCTAGAGATGAAAAACTTAAAGAGTGTAACAAATGTCATAGTCAAATTGTTTTACTCTTATTTAAAACATAAAAAACGATTAAACGGTTGCACTGGATAGGATTGTTGACTACATGGTTAATATGCTCGAGCCATTACTGAATACATGTTTTCTTAGTTTTTTACTTCATTCTTGTATGCACAATACTTTCAGAAGTTAAAATGCCATTGATTTACACATGGTTTCCAAAAAAAAAAATGTATCTTATACCGCATGATCCATTTATAGCGCATGATCAACATAGTTGTATTGCATGATCTGCACTTATACCACATAATCCGATTGATTTACACTTCATCTGCATACTCTGTTTGATCTGCACCATAGAAAATCAATACCAAAATAACCGTTATGACTACGGTTGGTACATTAATGAAGAGCAATATAAACATCTGTTTGCTTAAAAAATAAAAAAGATATAAACCACCATTAAAATTAAGAATACTATTAAGTAAAACAAGAAAACATTATATATCTATATATATAAAAAATAATCTCACTATTTCATGGCTGTGGGAGTAGGAGATCCAGAAACCATCATTTACGAAATAAATAAAAACATGTTTGTGATTGTTAAAAGATGAAACAAAGCTTCTTTGAAAGGAAAACAATTTGAAATTTTATTACTTATTTTTGATTTAAGGTTTTACGATGAGAAACGATTGACTTTATACAAATATGCAAAACCCTAAAGAATGTAACAAGTATCATAATCAAGTTATTTCACTCTCATCTATGGCTGTGAAACGATTAAACAGCTGTATTGAATAGGATTGTTGACTACATGTTTAATATGTGTATGCCGTAATTCAATACATGTTTTATTATCTGAATGTGAAATAAAAGATGATTCACATGATAAAAATAGTTTTCATAGATGAAATAAAATACATGATTCATAAAAGAAAAAATATTGAGTGAAAAGTAATTTCATAGATAGATCATACCTTACATAATATGTCCTTCAAATATATGAAAGAATTTATATGTGTTCTAACCAATGAGTTTTAGGCAAAACAAAATACTTGATCTTAATATTTATTTCTTATTCATGTATTATATTTGAATTTATTTTATGTATAATATACAATATCATAATTATATTTATTGCATTGATATTTAATTTAGATATTAAATATATAACATTTTTCTCATTTAATTATGTATTGTGAACTGCTTGAACAGCACTTGTTGATAACACCGTATTTTGACCACTTTTATGGATCGTTTTGAAATATTTTTTCTATTTTTTTAATTGCATTTAAGTACTTTTATTACGTTTTTCTAGTATTTGTAGTTCCAAGACTCTTTTCAGGTAACTTAGGGAAAAACTTAACAAAATGGATAGAAAACCAGATTTCAGTTCAGAGTCAAACCGTCAGAAGTTCACCTTTGATTGAAGGCTTTCTCACCGTCTGATCCAGCTCAAATTTGGAGACCTTAAAGATGGAAGTATCACCTTTCCATCACACTTTACAGCTTGGCAATCCCACGGTTCAATCAAAAGATACGCGAAGAGCAAGATGTCCCGTAAACCAGTCGGCAAGCAACTCCACCCGCGGCCAACAGGCCATTTCCCGCGGTCAGAAGCATCCCGACCGCGGCAAACCATCCATTCCCCGTGGTCACAGCCCTCCCGACCACGGCAAGCCAACTCCGAGCCCGAAGGCCCATTTCTGAAACCCACAATGATTCCCTCATTTGGAGAAACCCTAAGTGACGTCCAGAGATGTCTTGAGCACTATAAATACATGTTTTAGGAACCCTAAAAAGGGAGAACCGAATTATTACTTCATACTTTTATTGTTTTTGCTTTAGCTTTTAGGGAGAGAGAGATTTGTTCTCTTGAACCCTTGTTCTTTCTTTTTCAATTTCGGTTTCTATTATACTTATTAATACTATGTTTTTGATTTCGTTCATTATGTCTGAGTAGTTTTATTGTTGGGATTAAAGGATTTTCGATGGGGATTTATATGTTCGATGAGGATTCCATGAGCTTTTGAGCCGAATCTTAGAACTTTTTCTTCTGAATTCGTTTTTACTGCATGAGAGTAGCGTCATGAACTACAATCTGATCCACATGCTTGGTGACACGAAAGCCGAACGCCTTCTTTCCTATAGATTCACACCGTTTTTATTTCAAGCTTTAGTTCAGTATTCTCATTCCTTTTTAGTTAATTTTCATTTAAGCAATTAGAATATCCGTTTTTCTCGTTTTTACTCATTTTCGTTAAGTTTAGTTATCAGGCCATTTAATTCCCGTAGTTTCTTTTCAGATTTCGTTTTTACATTTTAAATACACCACCAAAACCCCCACAAAACCGTTTGGTTCTAGACTTCCTTACTTTATATTTCTTTCAAAGACTTTTGCAGGAAAAGATCCTCCTTCCCTGTGGATTCGATCCCTAGTACTACAATCGATCAGCTGTGCACTTGCGGCTATTGATTTCATTTAGGGTAAAACTTGACACCCTCAACACAACACCACATCAAGTTTTTGGCGCCGTTGCCGGGGAAGGCACGCGTTTCCTTTTCCGCAAAACTCTGAGAAAGGTTGGTAAATCAACTCTAGAACCCCCTTTTCTGCATATTTCCATTTTTCGGTTATTTTGTTTCCATTTCAGAAGATATGGATCCTATAAATCGAAATATACACTATGAGGAAGGTTTCTATAACACTCCTCAAGCCACCAGACACAGAAAAGAACACCAAGCCCGAAATCTTAGCTACATGGATCGATACAGCCAGCCAAACCACCCTTACCACCGGCGCAGAGAGACTGTTCGGCACCGGGAAGATCCTATTGGTCCTCCTCCGACCTACTTCGAGCCACACGCCTATAATCCTCCACTGCAGAACCCTAGTCAACAAGAGGATAACTTGAGGATCAGCAGACGTTTGGGACACCTCGAAGGGATGATAAACCAGTTCCTTGATCAGCAGATTCTCACCGAAAAAACCCTGCTTAAGAAAATTGATTCAATCTCTGAAGAGTTCAACAAAAAATTCGATGATATGGCCAATCATGTTCGAGTTTTGGAAGAGCAAATCCACAAGGACTCACAAACACTAGCTGGGATGATCCACCAAGTCACAACAGAGCAGACAAGACAAGGGTATGACATCATACAAAACTCAAGTGATATTGTCGAATCAAAACAGGAGATTAAAGAAGTCAGAGAATCCGCCTCCTGGTATAGAGAGAAGACAGACGTAGAGTTGCAAGAGATCGAGCACAGGCTGAACAAACTCGAGCTCAAAGCACGGGAAATTGATGCAAGAATGGAGCAGATGTCCAACATTGAGCAAATTGAGAGATTTTCTAAGAACTCTCCCAAAAATCCTGATGAAGATGCACAACAACGCCCTGGTATGAGTTCATATGATGCTAGTCTACCAAATAAAGATGCAAGAGAAGTTCGTGTCAAGTACAAGAAGGAAGAAACAGACTTTGAGCAAGTCATATCCGGAGCCGCGGGTCCAAGCATCCTGACCGCGGCCAAGGGCGCTTTTCCCGCGGTCGCGACTCCTCTGACCGCGGGAGTTGGTCATTCAGATGCTCCTCCGGGTTTTGAGAGGAAAATAATACATCTCCTGTCCCAACTTCAACCTCCAGCACCTAAAAAAGCAACTCAGGAAGAAGAAACCAAGTTGCAGATGAAGAAACAGATTGGCAGGAATCATTACCTTGTATGATGGCAAAGGAATGTGTTGAAGATTCAGCTGACTCTTCAATCCAAGAAGACCAGACATGCAGCGAGATAAAGATGCCATACATCGATTCAATCATTGAATATGACACTGCAGATTTCTTTTGTGAATCCTATTCTGCGTTCGAGACACCAGCCAACACCTACAAAGAAAGGCAAGTTCGAGTTCTCCATAAGGTCAAGACTACATGTCAGTTTCTTATCTCTTGTTCTATTAGAGGAGAAATGTTTAAAAACGTGCTATGTGATTCTAGAGCTTGTCTTAACATGATGTCCAAGGAAATTGCTTTGAGACTTGGTATTAGACACCTGCGCAGGACTAGAGCAAAGATTAGCCTAGCTGATGATTCAAATGCAACACCTCAAGGAATAACTCATGAAATTCCTTTGAGAATAGGAGATTACATAGTGCCTGTCGACTTCTACATTGTCGAGACGAGAGATGCAACTTATCCAGTGATTCTCGGATGGTCTTTTATAGCAACTTCCGGAGCTATAATGGACTGGCCAAACCGGAGGATTTCTTTTGCTAATATCGACAAAGATGTCTTCACAGAAGCTGTCCCATACAACAGCAAAGCAGGAAAACGTTCTGCAACAGAATAGTTTGAAGAAGAGCTTTGGAGTGACGAAGAACCTGCTAAGCAAAGCAAGGAGATGTCGAAAAAGACTTTTCTCTGAACAAGGTCTTCTTCATCAGACTAAGCAACGTCCAACACCAAAAGTCGAGCTAAACGACTTAAAACAAAAGCGCTTAATGGGAGGCAACCCATTTAGGTATTGTTTTCTTTAGGATTTTTCTTTCTTTTTCTTTTGATCATTTTCTTTTTCTTAGTTTTAGGTGTTTCTTATAAAACAAAAAAGCCAAAAAAATCAAAAAACCAGAAAAAAAACAAAAAGAAGGATGGTACCTGACTGCTCGGCCCGGCAGGAACCTAGGAGAAGCAGGAAGAGGCCGCGATATAAGCCCCCACGGTCGCAGGTGTTCGGACCGCGGGAAACATACCATCGACCACGGTCGCGTAATCCTGCCCGCGGCCAAGCACTTGTTTGTCGCAGTCGCGTTACCTCTGACCGCGGCAAATGGTCGTTGAGATCAAACCCGACCCAAACCACCCCTTTCACCTCATTTCACCTCACCAATCACCACTCCACCTCATTCATCACCCTCCACAACCTTCATCACCACCTAATCACCTTCCCAAACCCCTTCGAATGAATCCGGTTCATCTCCACCAGCATCCCGGATCCAGGTAAGTTCTCTTTGTCCTTACCAATTCGATTATTTATGCATTTTTCTCATCCAATCTCGACTTGTTTCACACTGAGGACAGTGTGATTTAAGTCTGGGGGAGGATTTCATCCCTTTCTAACCACTTTTCTTTCATGAGTCTTGCATTATCTACACTTTTTGCATTTTCATTAAAGTTTTTCAAAATCGGTTTTCAAAACAAAATACGTTTTAAAGGGAATGGTGAACATGAATCAATGATAGTTGACTGTGTGCTTTTAGACTGTTCCTAGTGACATGCTCATTCATGATTTAGGACTAGACTAGGCGGTAGCTAAGCACATTTGAAACGAAGTACCCCAGAGGAATTTGAATGATTTCGATTTAGATGAAGGGATACATTAGCTCTGTTTTATTTGGACTTAAATTGGACTTAGTTTTCTCATTGAAGCATTAGACCAGGGAAACGAATCACACATTCAGGACTCCTTTATCCTTTTTACCACTCTTTGTTGATCCTGAATGGCTAGTTCATTTTTAGCTAGTTCCCCACCTTAACCAGTCCTTTTTCAAACCACATGCACTCTTGTTTTCTATTGTCTTATATGCAGATAAGTGCAAAAACGTTGGAAAGAAAGAGGAACGACGCAGTTTTCAGTCACCAAGGATAGAGACCTGCGATTTGCCGGAAGAGTTCCCGGAAGGATTCAAAACAAGAGAAAGCTCAGTTTGCCTTAGAAAAATCTCAAATTTTGGTACAATCTCGTCCTCTAGTCTTTCTCTCTTTAAAAGGCATTTCCTTTCCAAAAAAATAAAAATAAATAAAATCCAAAAATAAGAAAAGAAAGGAAATAAAAGCTTTAGAGAGTCTAGAGAGGTCGAATTTTAAGTCCCAAGGCAACTGGAGTTCGATTTAATGGAGTTTTGGAGATCATTTTCTGATTCCCGGAAAAAATCTAAGTCTGGGGGAACAGCTGTTTACAACAAATGAGGAAGGATTATGCAACAACATTTGGCAAGAAGAAGTGACTGAAAACTGCGGTCATCAACAGGTCCTTATCTCTCTTGCGGTTTTGCATATTATCTTGCATCCTCCAGATCTTCAGGTAACCCGAAACACTTTAACTCCACCATTTAAACAGCCCTTTAATGCCAAACGCCGTCTACCCTGGATGATGTCTTTAATGAGAACTCACTATTGAACTTAATGAATGTAGAGAGCTAGTTGACTGGAATCAAGATTTAAATTGTTTAAGTTTTGCATGACAGAAAAAGTGGACTAGTATCTCATGTGCATTGGTGAGAATTTCTAGACTAAGTTGTGGATTGATACACTATCTTTGTTCCTAGTTTAGGAGTTCATGTCTATGAGATTTGTGCATTCCCTATTTTTGTTTTCACTTAACCAGTTTAGCCTTTTGCTTTGTTTGAGGACAAACAAAGGTTTAAGTCTAGGGGAGTTGATAACACCGTATTTTGACCACTTTTATGGATCGTTTTGAAATACTTTTTCTATGTTTTTAATTATTTTTAAGTACTTTTATTACGTTTTTCTAGTATTTGTAGTTCCAAGACTCTTTTCAGGTAACTTAGGGAAAAGCTTAACAAAATGGATAGAAAACCATATTTCAGCTCAGAGTCAAACCGTCAGAAGTTCACCCCTGATTGAAGGCTTTCTCACCGTCTGATCCAGCTCAAATTTGGAGACCTTAAAGATGGAAGTATCAGCTTTCCATCACACTTTACAGCTTGGCAATCCAACGGTTCAATCAAAAGATATGCGAAGAGCAATATGTCCCGTAAACCAGCCGGCAAGCAACTCCACCCGCGGCCAACAAGCCATTTCCCGCGGTCAGAAGCATCCTGACCGCGGCAAACCATCCATTCCCCGCGGTCACAGCCCTCCCGACCGCGGCAAGCCAACTCCGAGCCTGAAGGCCTATTTCTGAAGCCCACAATGATTCCCTCATTTGGAGAAACCCTAAGTGACGTCCAGAGATGTCTTGAGCACTATAAATACATGTTTTAGGAGCCCTAAAAAGGGAGAACCGAATTATTACTTCATACTTTTATTGTTTTTGCTTTTGCTTTTAGGGAGAGAGAGATTTGTTCTCTTGAACCCTTGTTCTTTCTTTTTCAATTTTGGTTTCTATTCTACTTATTAATACTATGTTTTTGATTTTGTTCATTATGTCTGAGTAGTTTTATTGTTGGGATTAAGGGATTTTTTATGGGGATTTATATGTTCGATGAGGATTCCATGAGCTTTTGAGCTAAATCTTAGAACTTTTTCTTCTGAATTCGTTTTTACTGCATGAGAGTAGCGTCATGAACTACAATCTGATCCAGATGCTTGGTGACACGAAAGTGTTCATCCGGTATCAGATCTAGTTTGGGACAGCAAAACAAACATAGGAGTGAAAACCTACCTATGGGCGATTTGTGAATGCTGACGAGTCTTAAACATAATGCATCTCTTCTCTTCCAAGGCCAGAGTGGAAACCTACTAGTCAGGGTTGAGAGAGATAGTTGTCTATGATCACGACAGTGGCGTATTCATACGTCCGTGACTCCAGTTCGAAAAGTTTAAGCTAAGATCTTATCAATTTACTCTCTAGCAATGTTTTGAATTGTTCGTACCCCTGAGAAAACTTCCCTGAAGCCGAACGCCTTCTTTCCTATAGATTCACACCGTTTTTATTTCAAGCTTTAGTTCAATATTCTCATTCCTTTTTAGTTAATTTTCATTTAAGCAATTATAATATCCGTTTTTCTCGTTTTTACTCATTTTCGTTAAGTTTAGTTATTAGGCCATTTAATTCCCGTAGTTTCTTTTTAGATTTCGTTTTTACATTTTAAACACACCACCCAAACCCCCACAAAACCGTTTGCTTCTAGACTTCCTTACTTTATATTTCTTTCAAAGGCTTTTGCAGGAAAAGATCCTCCTTCCCTGTGGATTCGATCCTTAAGTACTACAATCGATCAGCTGTGCACTTGCGGCTATTGATTTCATTTAGGGTAAAACTTAACACCCTCAACACAACACCACATCACTTGTGCTGCATGATCTCGATTTTTTTGTGCATGATCCCAGTGGTGAACCCAGAAAAGTTTTAACCTGTGTCACTTTATTAAAATATTTAGATATATATCAAAATGGGGTTCAATAAGCCATAGTTACCTACTGAACCAGTCATTTTTTCATGTTATTCATACACAAAATTGTTTATATCTAGATTTACAAGGTGTCATATGGCATCCTTTAATTGTTATTGGATCCGCCTCTGCATGATCCGCTCTTGTACCGCATAATTAGACTGATTTTCATTTCATATGCATGATCTGTTGATTTGCACTATGTAATCTGCTATTTTTCTTTTAGAGCCTTAGTGTATGAGTTTTTAAGCTTATTTTGAAAAGAAAATAAATTATTTTTAAGAATCTATCACCATATCATCTATTCCATTATTGTTATTAGTAATTTTTACAAGTTACTTTTCAAAAGATCAGAACACATCATCATCGGTTTGCACGATTAAACAAAACATTACTCAGGTTCTTTTTTTTTTATACAAAAAGTTCAATCTTTTTTCTGTGGAATACAAAAAATGAGATAGGAACTTTATTATTACTTTATAATTTTTTTAATATAAATACAAAAATTTGATACATAATTTCCTTATTATTTTGTATTTATTTTATTAGCAATACTATTAGAATTTAACGAGGCACGCATTCGCTCATCTTCTTTTCTTTACTATGTATTGGGTTTCTCAACATTTTGTCTCTTGCCAAATAACCCAATAATTTTGAAAAGAAATCCTAAAACCATATATGCTCGTTTTCTTTGGGAAACTTGTTGGACTTTATGTACTTAAGAATCCTTAAACCTAAATCTATTATATAATAAGAGAGTTTTCTCTCCATCTAAGATGTCCACATCAGCATAGGAAAAAAAGAACTAAAATTAATAACTCAACTAATTTAGACACTTTAAAATATTATTATTTTTATTTAAAATTAAATAAATAATAATACTAAAATTATTAACTTCAAGTTTTTTTATCTTAATGGGACCACATAGTTTTTTTATCTGTCTCTCTCTAAAAGACATATTTCTCTATCTTTATCTCTCTCTAAGACACAAAGGTAATTTTGGGGTTTTGAAAATATGACCCCATCAAAACTACTAAAAACTAATAAAAACTTAAAACTACCTTTTCTTCAAATAAAAACTTAAAAAGTACCCCATTCTCAAACACACCCTAGGAAAAAGAGAACTAATATTAATAACTCAATTAATTTACACACTTTAAAATATTATTATTTTCATTTAAAATAAAATAAATACTAGTACTAAAGTTATTAACTTAATTAATTTCTATATGGTTTGTAATAATTATTTTTTTTATCAAGAAAAATGGGAGTAAAAGCTAGAAAAAGAATAAGAAGAAGTAATTAAAAAAATGATAATGAAAATAAAATTCAAAGACGATAAAAAAGAATAAAAAAATTAAAAGAAAAAAAATAAATAAAAACACATAGATGAAGACGAAATAGAAGAGGAGGATTACATACACAAGATAAGTAAAACCAAAAGAAAAAGACAAAATAGAAGTCCAAGAAAATAAAGAGGGAGATGATGAAAAGAAAGATAAAAAAGAAGAGGAAGAAGAACACAAAACTGAGGAAAAAAAATAAAAAAAAATACGAGGACAAAAATGTTGAATATGAGAAATAAGAGCAAATGTGAAAATAACAAATTATGATAATATGAAGATGGAGAAAGAGTCTTATAAAATCAAAAAAAATTAATAAAACAAATATAATGAATTAACTGCTTAAAAAATAAAATTTCGTGCAACACGTGGATTATAAATCTAGTTCAAAACAATGATTGCTTTTCTTCGTTCCTTAATGCTTTAGAATTCAAAAAATCTAGCTTTCTTAACAATATTTTTAATAAGAAATTTTTTTTAATCTTCGTCTCTGTTTTTTTTTTTTTTTTTGATGTCAATGATTCAAAAGAAGGTGAAGAACTCTGAGCCAATACCAATACAGAGATATAAGATTGATAGTTATGTTTTACATGAACTTGATAAGCTTTTAGATGATTGATTTAGGGGGTAATACATTAGTTTCTTTTGCATTTATTTTATTTTTTATATGTAGGATGGATGTAATCTTTAAAGCAAATTCAAGAATAATGTGTGTTTTTTTTTGTTTTCATCATGTCTAAGTTACATGTTCATCAATGTCTAATCTTTTTCTCTTATGTGTTATAACACAGACTCAAGATCCTCATACTTTACATCCATTCTCTTTACTATTTAAAGATACTTTTTTTTTTCTTGAATACATGTTTTCTTATATTTTTACTTTATTTTTGTATGTACAATACTTTCAGAAGTTAAAATGCCATTAATTTACACATGATTTCCGAAAAAACAAAGTATTTCGCTTGATCCATTTATACCGCATGGTCAACATAGTTGTACTGCATATTCTGCACTTGTACCACATCATCCGATTAATTTACACTTCATCTGCATGATCTCTTTGATCTGCACCACAGAAAATCAATACCAAAACATTTAGAAACCATTGTTAACAAAATAATTTAAAATAGGTTTGTGATTGTTAAAGGGTGAAACAAAGCTTCTTTAAAAGGAAAATGATTTGAAACTTTATTACTTATTTTTGATTTAAGGTTTTACAATGAGAAACGATTAAATTTATACAAATAAGCAAAACCCTAAAGAGTGTAACAAGTGTCATAATCAAATTGTTTCACTCTCATTTATGACTATGAAATGATTAAACAGTTGAACTCAATAGGATTGTTGACTACATGTTTAATATGTGTATGCCGTAATTCAATACATGTTTTATTATCTGAATGTGAAATAAAAGATGATTCACATGCTAAAAATAGTTTTCATAGATGAAATAAAATACATGATTCATAAAAGAGAAAATATTGAGTTAAAAGTAATTTCATAAATCTATCATACCTTACATAATATGTCCATCAAATACGTGAAAGAATTTATATGTATTCTAAACAATGAGTTTTGGGCAAAACAGAATACTTGATCTTAATATTTATTTCTTATTCATGTATGATATTCGATTTTATTTTATGTATAATATTTAATACCATAACTATATTTATTACATTAATATTTAATTCAAATAATAATTATATTACATTTTCTCATTTAACTATGTATTGTGAACTGCTTGAAAAACACTTGTACTTGAACTGTATTGTCTGGATTTTTTGGTGCATGATCTGCACTTGTACTGCATAATTAGATTAATTTGCATAATCTGTTTAATTTGCACCATTTAATCTGCTATTTTTCTTTCACAGCCATAGTGTATAGGTTGTTAAGCTTATTCTGAAAAGAAAATAAATTGCTTTTAAGAATCTATGACCATATCATCTATTTCATTATTGGTATTAGTAATTTTTACAAGTTACTTCAAAAGATAAGAACACATCATCATCAGTTTGCACGATTAAACAAAACATTACTCAGAATCTTCTTTTTATGCAAAAAGTTCAATCCTTTTTCTATGGAATACAAAAAATGAAATACTTTATTATTACTTTATAAAAAATTTTAATATAAATACAAAAAATTTGATACATAATTTCCTTATTATTTTGTATTTATTTTATTAGTAATACTATTAGAATTTAACGAGGCACACCTTTGCTCTTTTTCTTTTCTGTATTATGTATTTGGTTTCTCAAAATTTTGTCTCATGCCAAATAATCCAATAAATTTTAAAAGAAATCTTAAAACCAGATATGCTCTTTTTCCTCGGAAAACTCATTGGACTTTCCGTAGGTAAGAATCCTAAACCCTACATCTACTATAGAATAAGAGAATTTTCTCTCCATCTAAGATGTCCACATCCGCATTGGAAAAAAGGAACTAAAATTACTTTCAATTAATTTATACACTTTAAAATAGTATTATTTTCATTTAAAATTAAATAAATACTAATACTAAAATTAACTTAATTAATTTATATATTGTTTCTAATCATTACTTTTTTATCAATAAGAAGGGGCTAAAATCAAGAAAAAATAATAAGAAGAAGTAGTTAAAGAAAATGATGATAATAAAAGATAAAAATCAAAGACGATAAAAAAAAGAATTAACAAACTAGGAGAAAAAAAGAAAAAATTAAAATATAAATAAAAACACATAGATGAAGACGAAATATAAGAGTAAGAATACTTCCACGAGATAAGTAAAAAATAAGACAAAACAATTAGAAAAAGAAGATGAAGAAAAACCAAAAGAAAAAGATAAAATAGAAGTATAAGAAAATGAAGAGGGAGATGACGAAAAAGATAGATAAAGAAGAGGAAGAAGAACACAAAGATGAGGAAACAAAATTAAAAAAAACACAAGGACAAAAATGTTGAATATGAAAAATGAGAGCGAAAATGAAAATAAAAAATTATAATAATATGAAGATGGAGAAGGAGTCTAATAAAATCAAGATAAATATTTAGACAAATATAATGAATTAACTGTTTAAAAAATAAAATTCCGCACAACACGTGGAATATAAATCTAGTTCAAAAAATTAATTGTTTTTCTTCGTTCTTTAATGCTTTAGAATTCGAAATCTAGTTTTCTTAACAATATTTTTAATAAGCTAATTCTGATGTGTTATTTGCAGATTAGTGGTATCTTCTTCTCATATAGATTTTTGAAATAGTGTGTCTGAGAAAAATACTAAATCAGTAAAGGTAAAACTGAATATCACCCATTGCTGAAATCCCTAGATTGCTACTGTTCATTACAGATTTCTTTTATTTTATTTTTTAATCTTGGCCTCTGTTTTTTTTCATGTCAGTGATTCGAAATGAAGGTGAAGAACTGTGAGTATAGCATTACAGAGATATAAGATTGATAGTTATGATTTACTGGAACTTGATACGCTTGTAGATGATGTCTACTGCTCTGTTCGACCAGTTACTATTGACTACGATACTAGATTAGATATGGTCCAGTTCCTAAATGCAATGTGCTTCAGATATCTATGATAAATTAACATTACTTGTAACCTTATTTTATTAAGTTTAATTATCATCAAAACACATCATAGGCTTAATATTATTTTATTTTGTCTCCTAACAGGAGACTCTGGAGATATCATCCCAGTCTTAGACGCGTATGGTTTGTTTGTGATGAATACTTTATCTTCGCAGAGTGATTTGGATGTATCCATTAACGTAGATAACAAAACATCTGAGATTCCTCATGAGAAGAAGCTCCAAATCCTTAAAAAATTTGCTGAGAAACTTCACTCTCTACATGGTAAGTTTAATAGGTAATTCTTTTAGCACTTCCATGCACTTATTATTGGCAGTAACTGTATGTGGAAAAAAAGGGACAGTTGAATAGAACTTGAGTTATCTGCAAGAGTTAGCAATTTCTAGATTAGAATAGTTTCTTAGCACTTAAATTATTGTTCATAGGTTCTAGCATTTTTAGTACTATTCATGATAATTTAGCCATGTATGTATCTTGACACACGAATAGACATTGGGTTGGATATATAGATATATATATATATATTATAAACAAAGATGAAGTGTTAAGTTTTTATGAAAAGTTAAAGTAAGTACTAATCTTTGCAAATATATCGTATAACCTTAGAAAATGATGAGTTTCAGATTGGGTTTTACGTAAAACTTTTTTTTTGTAGAACAAGGGTGTGTTAGAAATGTTTGAGCAATCTGGAATGCTAGGGTGCTAATTTTCAGATTCGTTGATGAAGAGACTGCTGTTGAATGTGTTTTGTCAGTTGAAAGCAAACATGACTTTTTAAGTTCACAGATCATTCAGATTATATCTCAAATTGATGACAGTTTTCAGAAACTTTGTTTGTTGGTAAGATCTTAGTTAGGTAATATTCTAATTTGTTTTAAAAACAAGATATCTTCTATTATTATTTGAGAAAGACATTTTAAAGATAATGTTTGTGGAGATGGCACCTCATATGTTATTAACAAGTTTGTCATGCTGAAGTGTCATCTTCACAAAGCTTCTCAAATAATTTTTGAAACAAGACTTATGCTACTAGAATATTTACAATCAATTTCACTCATATTAATTTGGTTAGAGAATCAAATATCTTATTAAACTAATCATTAAAACTAATTCTTCAAAAAATATATGTTTTTCATTAATTAGACACGCAAAAATTAATAAATAACTTTAAAACATATTATTAGCCAATCAAATATAATAAAAAATATTTGAGATTTGATTATTTCATATTAATTATTTTCATATATTCAATCTTTATTCAATTATACAATATGAATTATTTTGTAAATCTTTATATTTCTTTTATTCTCTTTGTTTACTTTTCTTTTCTGAATTAAGTATCACATCAAACATATAATAAATTTCTATTTTTATGCATATGCGATAATTTGAAAAACAAAATAAATCACTATAGTATTTTATTTAATTAAATATATCGATTTTCCAGTTAAACTATTAACTATACAAGTACATTCATATTAAAAAAAGATGAAAGTCAATAATAAAATCTTATAATCATATTATATATTTGAATTGCAATACTAATACAAAACAATTAGATAAATCAAATTATTTTTTAATCTATAAATTTTCCCAAACAAGCCTATACGAAAAAAAAATTAGATAAATCTTATCTCACGCAGGCTGCGGGTTATTACATATTCACTCTTTATTTTCAAAGTGGTTATAGATATGTTTAAGCCACTGTTCTCCTATGTCACATTAGGCACTAAGCCAAAGCTCATGAGGTTAACGATGCGTCACAGCAAATCCTAAATTTTTTATCTATAATGGTTCCAATTGGTGACTCCGTTTGAATTAGGCGGTTAGAAAATTTTGAGAGGTTGTAGCATAGAACGTTAGAAAAGAGGTGATTAGAGATAGTGGTTGGAAAAGATCGTTTGGTAACAGAAAACTGCTGAAAATTAAACTTGATTGGTAACATGATAACACCGTATTTTGACCACTTTTATGGATCATAATTGTATCTGATGCAGGTGTTTTAACTCTGTTTTCAATGGTTTTTAAAGTGTTTTCAATGTTTTAGAGTTTCAAAAGACTTTATAGGAAACTTGAGCAAAAGATATGCAATTGGAACAAATGAGCAATTTTGGATAAATGCAGACTGTCAGAAGTATGATAAGCGATGAAGACTTTCGCACCGTCCGATCACCCCCACAATTTGAGACAACATAGAGGATCCAACCAGCTTTCTAATGCACTTGGTTTGGAGAAAATCCAACGGTTAGATCTTCAGATACTCCTGATGCAAGAATGACAGAAAATGCAGTTCCGGAAGAGAGCATGTGCCGGGACCGCGGCCAGCACCCATTTTCCCGTGGGTAGAGCCACCGCGACCGCGGGCTTTGGTCGTTCACTTTCCCGACGACTTAATTAAAGCCCAGATCAATTCCTCTCGTTATTTTTGAAGCCCTAAGTTTCCAGAACCACCCCAGAAGCTATAAATACCCCCTTTAGGTCATTCTAAAGAGAGAGACCGAAACTAATAGACAAAGGAGAGAGAGAGAGAGTTCGTGTGGAACCCTAAAGAGGAGGCCGCCGTTTTAAGGAGGAGGAGCCGTCGCTGGAGAGCATCATCGCGCCTCCGTCGTCGCCTCCGTTCTTCATTTTTCTTCCTTCTGTTCTTTAATTTCCTGCACTTTCAATACTCTATGATGATTTGTTACAATATGTTTGAGTAGTTACCCAGTTGGGTTTAAAGGGATTGTTCAAAGGGAATTTCATGTGTCTTTGTTTATGAATCGATATATTTAGGATTTATAATCTTCTAGATGTTCTTCGTTTGCCTTTAATCTTACTGTGTGATTCTTTGCTGGCCACTTAGAAGCCGATCTGATATGATATGTTGCGAAAGTTTTCATTGATTGTCTGAACTAGGGTGAAATGAGCAATTCTTCTATTGGAGTGGAAACCTACCTATAGTTGAGTTGTGAATATGGATGAGTCTTGTTCTGCTATTGCATCTTCTCCCTTCCAGGATCAGAGTGGAAACCTACTGATCAGGGTTGCGAGAGATAGTTGTTTAGTGCTGCGAATGTAGGCTATTCATACTTCCGTGCCTCGAGTTCTAGAACATACGTAGTTGATTACCTTTATCACTTGTTTAAAATCGACCTAGCATAGACTATGAACCCCTGCGAATTACCCTTGATGCCCAACGTTTGTCTTTCATTGCTTACAACCTTAGATTTCCATTCTGCTTTCATTCGCTTATTACTTCCTTACATTCGCTTTTGTTTAATCGATTTTTACTTGCTTTTATTTGATTTCGTTTTCAATTGCTCTTTAGTTTTTACTTGCTTTCTAGTTTAGATTTAGTGACAACCAAAACCCAAAACCAAAACCAAACCTTTTTAGTTCTAATCTGATTTAAGCGTTGCAGTGAATTCGTACTGAAACAACTAAGTCTCTGTGGATCGATACCCTAAGTACTACAGCGCACATCTGTGCACTTGCAGACTTTTAGGGGTTATAAATTTAAAACCTGAAGCTTAGTAAAACGAAAACAACAAACCCCGCGTTTACAAACTCGCAATCAAGTTTTTGGCGCCGTTGCCTGGGACTTTGATTTGTTTCGTTGCGAATCCCAGCTTAAATCCATTAGAACACTTGTTTACTTTTACTTTTTCTTTTGAATTTTTCAAGTTTCTCTGAGATGAGAGACCGGGAACATGTTCCCGGAACTCTTGGTGATCCACCAAATCGTGTGGATGGTGATCCAAGCGATGATGACCTGGCTGATGATGAGTTTGAAGAACCGATTTATGATGACAATGAGCTAATCGGATCGACAAAACGTGAAGATGATGATGAACTGATTGGAAGTTTTGATTCACTCGAAAAGTTCATGGGAGATCGAAGAGCTATTCAACCAGCCTTACCAGAGGATGGCAAAACCGAAATTAAGGTACCCCATATCCATTTAGTTCAACAAAATCAATTCTCTGGTTATTCATTCGAAAACCCGATAGACCATATCGAGACGTTCGAAGAATTATGTGCAACCATTACAGCAAATGGGGATTACCACAAGTGTAGTCTTTTCCCATTCTCTCTTAGAGATAATGCCAGCAAATGGCTAAAATCTTTGCCACCTGCTTCACTAAAAACGTGGGCAGCATGTAGAACTACTTTCCTAAATCGTTTTTATACTAGAAATCGTTCAAATCTCTTAAGAAAGAAGATAAGAACTTATAAACAAAAAGAAGATGAAGATCTTTTAGAAACTTGGGAAAGATTTAGGGAATACCAAAGAGATTGTCCACACCATGGATATACCAGTGAATACCGGCTGGATATCTTCTATCGCGGTATAACTCTAGAGTTACGACACTCTTTCGATACAGCAAGTAATGGAGATTTCACAACTAGATCTGTAAAAGATGCTCACGTTTTCATTAAAAATTTAGGAAACAGCATCTGAAATCAAGTAACATTTGGTAATTCTGCACTTCCTGAGAAGAAAGAAGAATTTTCGGAAGTTATGAAGTGTCTCCATCACATAATGAGTCATCTTGGATTGCAACAACCAAATAAGGTACACAATACGTGTAACTTTGACTGTTGGGACAACCCAATGGATTCTTATGGTCAAGGGATGGTTAACACTGCAGAAGTCTATCAAATTCAAGATTTTCCATTCGTTTCTGATCACCGCGGGTCTATTCATCCGGACCATGGCCAAGCAAGGTTTCACCGCGGTCGTGGCTGTTCTGACCGCGGCCAAGACATGTTTCGACGCGGTCGCGAGCCTTCTGACGCGGGAAACTGTCTTCCAAGCTTAACTGGAAACCACCTTCCGAACCAATCCAGGCTATTCAATCTAATCATGTTCCCTATCCTAGATTTCCCTCTTCTGAAGCTGAAAACCTAAACAAAAAGAATTTAGAGCTTGAAAAATCTAGGTCTCAAGAGATTAGTGATCTTAGATCTGAGCTAAAAGAGATGCTGAAGGATTTCGATGAAAAATTTTCCACCCTCCTTAACCTGATGATCAAAACTAATTCTAAAAACTTAGAAAATTCTGAAGAGGAGCCAAGTGAAAATTCTTTCGAAAGCTCAAGTGAAGTAGATCCCTCCGATCATGTGAAAGCTATCACACTTAGGAGTGGATTAGCTTACAAAGAGCCTGAATTTCCTATAGATCCTGAAGTTGAGGAAAAGGGTAAGGAAAAGGAGAAAGAAAAAGAAAGAATCACGAATGAAGATGTTGAAAAAGAAGTAGTAGGAGAAAAGGATGGAGAAGAAGTAAGGGAAGATTCATCCCGGGAAATCCTTGGAGAAGACCCGATTCCACCTCCACCAACTCGTGTCTATAAAGCTAAACCTCCATATTCTAGAGCCTTAAAAGCCCCTAAGAAAGAGAAAGAAAAAGCTAAGCTGAAAGAGCTAATCGATCAACTAAATGTGAGATTACCTTTCGTAGAAGCATGTGCTATGATTCCTGCTTTAAGAAAATACATGAAGGGTATTCTAACAAATTCTTTAACTCTTGAAGAAGGCGTTATGATGATAACCCATGAATGTAGTTCTATCCTGCAAAGCCAAATCCCTGAAAAGAAAAACGATCCTGGAAGCTTCGTACTTTCATGCACCATCAATGATGTAGCTTTTGAACGTGCTCTCTGTGATTTAGGTTCTAGCATACACATGATGCCTCTTTCAGTAGCAAAACGTTTAGGACATCACACTTTCAAGCCCACTAAGATTTCTTTAGTACTAGCAGATCGTTCCGTTAGACAACCTGTAGGTATCTTAGTAGATGTTCCCGTCGAAATCGAAAAATGTTCTATACCAACCGATTTCGTAGTTCTAGAACTAGAAAAAGAACCTAAGGATCCACTTATTCTTGGAAGACCATTCCTTCATTCTTGTATGCACAATACTTTCAGAAGTTAAAATGCCATTGATTTACACATGGTTTCCAAAAAAAACAATGTATCTTATACCGCATGATCCATTTATACTGCATTATCAACATAGTTGTATTACATGATCTGCACTTGTACCATATAATCCGATTGATTTACACTTCATCTGCATTATCTGTTTGATCTGCACCATAGAAAATCAATACCAAAATAACCATTATGACTACAGTTGGTACATTAATGAAGAGCAATATAAACATCTGCATGCTTAAAAAATAAAAAAATGTAAACCACCATTAAACTTAAAAATACTATTAAGTAAAACAAGAAAACATTATATATATATATATATATATATATATATAATAATCTCACTATTTCATGGCTGTGGGAGTAGGAGATCCAGAAACCATCATTTACGAAAAAAATAAAAATTGGTTTCTGATTGTTAAAAGATGAAACAAAGCTTATTTGAAAGGAAAACAATTTGAAATTTTACTACTTATTTTTGGTTTAAGGTTTTACAATGAGAAACGATTGAATTTATACAAATATGCAAAACCCTAAAAAATGTAACAAGTATCATAATCAAGTTGTTTCACTCTCATCTATGGCTGTGAAACGATTAAACAGCTGTATTGAATAGGATTGTTGACTACATGTTTAATGTGTGTATGCCGTAATTCAATACATGTTTTATTATCTGAATGTGAAATAAAAGATGATTCACATGATAAAAATAGTTTTCGTAGATGAAATAAAATACATGATTCATAAAAGAAATAATATTGAGTAAAAATTAATTTCATAGATCTATCATACCTTACATAATATGTCCATCAAATATGTGAAAGAATATCACTTTATAAAAATTTTAATACAAATTCAAAAAATTTGATACATAATTTCCTTATTATTTTGTATTTATTTTATTAGCAATACTATTAGAATTTAATGAGGCACGCCTTCACTCATCTTCTTTTCTTTACTATGTATTGAGTTTCTCAAAATTTTGTCTTTTGCCAAATAACCCAATAGGTTTTGAAAGAAATCCTAAAACCATATATGCTCGTTTTCCTTGGGAAACTTGTTGGACTTTCTGTTCATAAGAATCCTAAACCCTAAATCTATTATATAATGAGAGAGATTTCTCTCCATCTAAGATGTCCACATCAGCATAGGAAAAATAGAACTAAGATTAATAACACAATTAATTTACATTTTTAAAATATTAATAGTTTCATTTCAAATAAAATAAATACTAGTACTAAAATTATTAACTTAATTAATTTCTATATGGTTTATAATAATTATTTTTTATCAAGAAGAAGGGGAGTAAAAAGCTAGAAAAAGAATAAGAAGAAGAAATTGAAGAAAAAACAATAATGAAAATAAAAATCAAAGACGATAAAAAGAATCAGAAAAAAAGGAGAAATTTTTTTAAATAAAAACACATAGATGAAGACGAAATAAAAGAGGAGGAATACATACACAAGACAAGTAAAACCAAAAGAAAAAGAGAAAATAGAAGTCCAAGAAAATAAAGAGGGAGATGATGAAAAAGAAAGATAAAGAAGAGGAAGAAGAACACAAAAATGAGGAAAAAAAATCAAAAAAAAATACGAGGACAAAAATGTTGAATATGAGAAATGAGAGAAAAAATGAAAATAACAAATTATGATAATATGAAGATGGAGAAAGAGTCTAATAAAATCAAGAAAAATAATAAAACAAATATAATGAATTAACTGTTTAAAAATTAAAATTCCATGCAACAAGTGGATTATAAATCTAGTTGAAAAAAAGATTGCTTTTCTTCATTCCTTAATGCTTTAGAATTCAAAATCTAGCTTTCTTAGCAATATTTTTAATAAGCTAATTTTTTTTAATCTTTGTCTCTGTTTTTTTTTTGTTTTGATGTCAGTGATTCAAAAGAAGGTGAAGAACTCTGAGTCAATAGCTACACAGAGATATAAGAATGATAGTTATGATTTACCTGAACTTGATAAGCTTTTAGATGATTGATTTAGGGGGTAATACATTAGTTTCTTTTGCATTTATTTTATTTTTTATATGTAGGATGAATGTAATCTTTAAAGCAAATGCAAGAATAATGTGTGTTTTTTTTTGTTTTCATCATGTCTAAGTTACATGTTCATCAATGTCTAATCTTTTTCTCTTATGTGTTATAACACAGACTCAAGATCCTCATATTTTACATCCATTCTCTTTACTATTTAAAGATATTTTTTTTTTCTTGAATACATGTTTTCTTATATTTTTACTTTATTTTTGTATGTACAATACTTTCAGAAGTTAAAATGCCATTGATTTACACATGGTTTCTGAAAAAACAAAGTATTTTATACCGCTTGATCCATTTATACCGCATGGTCAACATAGTTGTACTGCATATTCTGCACTTGTACCACATCATCCGATTAATTTACACTTCATCTACACGATCTGTTTGATCTGCACCACAGAAAATCAATACCAAAACATTTAGAAACCATCGTTAACAAAATAAATAAAAATATGTTTGTAATTGTTAAAGGATGAAACAGAGCTTCTTTGAAAAGAAAATGATTTGAAACTTTATTACTTATTTTTGATTTAAGGTTTTACAATGAGAAACGCTTAAATTTATACAAATAAGCAAAACCCTAAAGAGTGTAACAAGTATCATAATCAAGTTGTTTCACTCTCCTTTATGACTATGAAATGATTAAACAGTTGAACTCAATAGGATTGTTGACTACATGTTTAATATGTGTATGCCGTAATTCAATACATGTTTTATTATCTGAATGTGAAATAAAAGATGATTCACATGCTAAAAATAGTTTTCATAGATGAAATAAAATACATGATTCATAAAAGAGAAATTATTGAGTTAAAAGTAATTTCATAAATCTATCATACCTTACATAATATGTCCATCAAATACGTGAAAGAATTTATATGTATTCTAAACAATGAGTTTTGGGCAAAGCAGAATACTTGATCTTAATATTTATTTCTTATTCATGTATGATATTTTATTTTATTTTATGTATAATATATAATACCATAACTATATTTATTACATTAATATTTAATTCAAATAATAATTATATTATATTTTTTCATTTAACTATGTATTGTGGACTGCTTGAACAACACTTGTACTTGAACTGTATTGTCTGGATTTTTTGGTGCATGATCCGCACTTGTACCGCATAATTAGACTGATTTGCATTTCATGGGCCTGTTCGTTTGATCGACGCCAGCGACACATGAATTTTGGAGACGCGCGACAACTTCATCTATCGGCAACAACCGTTAAAAACTTAAAAAGGTGACCGCAGGAAGTCGCTGATTTTTACAGCATCCACCGGCCATCAACATCGATCAAAGTAAACACAGCGTCATCATTTCTTTTCACTTCCGTTGAGTTTGCTTCCTTTGGTGTCTATTTTTATTGCCGCAGAACTTAGTCGCAGCGGCGACTTAACGAACAGGCCCCATCTGCATAATCTGTTTGATTTGCACCATGTAATCTGCTATTTTTCTTTCAGAGCCATAATGTATAGGTTGTTAAGCTTATTCTGAAAAAAAAAATGCTTTTAAGAATCTATGACCATATCATCTATTTCATTATTGGTATTAGTAATTTTTACAAGTTACTTTCAAAAGATAAGAACACATCATCATCGGTTTGCACGATTAAACAAAACATTAGTCAGAATCTTCTTTTTATGCAAAAAGTTCAATCTTTTTTCTATGGAATACAAAAAAATAAAATACTTTATTATTACTTTATAAAAATTTTAATATAAATACAAAAAATTTGATACATAATTTCCTTATTATTTTGTATTTATTTTATTAGTAATACTATTAGAATTTAATGAGGCACGCCTTTGCTCTTTTTCTTTTCTGTACTATGTATTTGGTTTCTCAAAATTTTGTCTCATGCCAAATAATCAAATCAATTTTAAAAGAAATCTTAAAACCAGATATGCTCTTTTTCCTCGGAAAACTCGTTGGACTTTCCGTAGGTAAGAATCCTAAACCCTACATCTACTACAGAATAAGAGAATTTTCTCTCCATCTAAGATGTCCACATCCGCATAGGAGAAAAGGAACTAAAATTACTAACTTAATTAATTTATACACTTTAAAATAGTATTATTTTCATTTAAAATTAAATAAATACTAATACTAAAATTTACTTAATTAATTTATATATTGTTTATAATCATTATTTTTTTATCAAGAAGAAGGGGGTAAAATCTAGAAAAAAGAATAAGAAGAAGTAGTTAAAGAAAACGATGATAATAAAAAATAAAAATCAAAGACGATAAAAAAAAGAATTAACAAACTAGGAAAAAAAAGAAAAAATTAAAATATAAATAAAAACGCATAGATGAAGACGAAATATAAGAGGAAGAATACTTCCACGAGATAAGTAAAAAATAAGACAAAACAAAATCAGAAAAAGAAGATGAAGAAAAACCAAAAGAAAAAGATAAAATAGAGGTATAAGAAAATGAAGAGGGAGATGACGAAAAAGATAGATAAAGAAGAGGAAGAAGAACACAAAGATGAGGAAACAAAATTCAAAAAAATACAAGGACAAAAATGTTGAATATGAAAAATGAGAGCGAAAATGAAAATAACAAATTATAATAATATGAAGATGGAGAAGGAGTCTAATAAAATCAAGAGAAATATTAAGACAAATATAAGGAATTAACTGTTTAAAAAATAAAATTCCGCACAACACGTGGAATATAAATCTAGTTCAAAAAATTGATTGCTTTTCTTCGTTCTTTAATGCTTTAGAATTCAAAATCTAGCTTTCTTAACAATATTTTTAATAAGCTAATTCTGATGTGTTATTTGCAGATTAGTGGTATCTTCTTCACATATAGATTTTCGAAATAGTGTGTCTGAGAAAAATACTAAATCAGTAAAGGTAAAACTGAATACCACCCATTGCTGAAATTCCTAGATTGCTACTGTTCATTACAGATTTCTTTTTTCTTTTTTTTTTTTTAATCTTGGCCTCTGTTTTTTTTTCATGTCAGTGATTCGAAATGAAGGTGAAGAACTGTGAGTATAGCGTTACAGAGATATAAGATTGATAGTTATGATTTACTGGAACTTGATACGCTTGTAGATGATGTCTACTGCTCTGTTCGACCAGTTAGTGCTGACTAGGATACTAGAAAAGATATGGTCAAGTTCCTAAATGCAATGTGCTTCAGATATCTATGATAACTTAACATTACTTGTAACCTGATTTTATTAAGTTTAATTATCATCAAAACACATCATAGGCTTAATATTATTTTATTTTGTCTCCTAACAGGAGACTCTGGAGATATCATCCCAGTCTTAGAGGCGTATGGTTTGTTTGTGATGAATACTTTATCTTCCCAGAGTGATTTGGATGTATCCATTAACGTATATAACAAAACATCTGAGATTCCTCGTGAGAAGATATTCCAAATCCTTAAAAAGTTTGCTGAGAAACTTCACTCCCTACATGGTAAGTTTAATAGGTAATTCTTTTAGCACTTCCATGCACTTATTATTGGCAGTAACTGTATGTGGAAAAAAGTGACAGTTGAATAGAATTTGAGTTATCTGCAAGAGTTAGCAATTTCTAGACTTAGAATAGTTTCTTATCACTTAAATTATTGTTCATTGGGTTTAGCATTTTTAGTACTATTCATGATAATTTAGCCATGTATGTATCTTGACACACGAATAGACACTAGGTTGGATATATTATAAAAAAAGATGAAGTGTTAAGTTTATAAGAAAAGTTAAAGTAAGTACTAATCTTTGCAAATATATCGTATAACCTTAGAAAATGATGAGTTTCAGATTGGGTTTTACGTAAAACTTTTTTTTGTAGAACAAGGGCGTGTTAGGAATGTTCGAGCAATCTGGAATGCTAGGGTGCTAATTTTCAGATTCGTTGATGAAGAGACTGCTGTTGAATGTGGTTTCTCAGTTTGAAAGCAAACATGACATTTTAAGTTCACAGATCATTCAGATTATATCTCGAATCGATGACAGTTTTCAGAAACTTTGTTTGTTGGTAAGATCTTAGTTAGGTTATATTCAAATCTGTTTTAAGAACAATATATCTTCTATTATTATTTGATAAATACATTTCAAAGATAATGTTTGTAGAGATGGCACCTCATATGTTATTAACAAGTTTGTCATGCTGAGGTGTCATCTTCACAAAGCTTCTCAAATAATTTTTGAAACAAGACCTATGTTACTAGAATATTTACAATCCATTCCACTAATATTAATTTGGTTAGAGAATCAAATATCTTATTAAACTAATCATTTAAACTAATTCTTCAAAAAATATATGTTTTTCATTAATTAGACATGCAAAAATTAATAAATAATTTTAAAACATATTTATTATCCAATCAAATATAATAAAAAACATTTGAGATTTGATTATATCATATTAATCATTTTCTTATATTCAATCTTTATTCAATTATACAATATGAATTATTTTGTAAATTTTTATATTTCTTTCATTCTCTTTGTTTACTTTTCTTTTCTGAATTAAGTATCACATCAAACATATAATAAATTTCTATTTTTTATGCATATGCGATAATTTGAATTTGAAAACAAAAAAAATCACTATAGTTTTTTATTTAATGAAATATATCGATTTTTCAGTTAAATTATTAACTATACAAGTACATTCATATTAAAAAAAAGATGAAAATAAATAATAAATCTTATAATCATATTATATATTTGAATTGCAATACTAATACAAAACAATTAGATAAATCAAATTATTTTTTAATCTATAAATTTTTCCAAACAAGCTTATAAGAAAAAAAAAATTAGATAAATTTATCTCACGTAGACTGCGGGTTATTACCTATTCACTCTTTATTTTCAAAGTGGTTATAGATATGTTTAGTTGTCGTTAATATGTTTATTGATGTCACTGTTCTCCTATGTCACATTAGGCACTAGGCCAAAGCTCATGAAGTTAACGATGCGCCACAGCAAATCCTAAATTTTTTATTTATAATGGTTCCAATTTGTGACTCCGTTTGAATAAGGCGGTTAGAGAATTTTGAGCGGTTGTAGCATAGAAGGTTAGAAAAGAGGTGATTAGAGATAGCGGGTGGAAAAGATCGTTCGGTAACAGAAATTTGTTGAAAATTAAACTTGATTGGTAACATTACAGCGCTTGAATAGTGTAAGTGTATAAATTATTAGTATAATTTTATTTAAATAATTATTTATAAAAAATACAATAATACATAGTTTAAAATTTATCATATGAAATTTGAGTAAATAAAAATTACAATTATTATCTCTGAAATAATTTTTGAACAATTCAAAATAACATTTTTAATAATAATTTGCATTATTCACCTATGATCTGCCCATAACATATTTGCAATTTAATTACGAATTGTTGCCATATATTCTCCATCATTTGCTTCAGATTCTTCAAGCTCATTGATAGAATCTTCATTATTTTCATCTAGGCTTGGTGCATCTTCATCCTCACTCGCATCATAATTAAAATCATCATCCAAAATATCCATAACAAATTTGAAAAGAAGTTTTTTTGTGCACAAATTTATTTGAAAAGAAGTTAAATGTAACAAATTTTAGGTTTTTTTTAATGTCAGTGATAATAATGTTAAAATCTATAACTATTATCTCATAAATTTGTCTATATACTTTTTATAATTTATAATCATAATCTATAAGATGATTAAAAAAGATATGCACAACCAATATTTATCCTTTTGTGGATCGACTTGAATATACAAACACATATATTTTATGTTTTCTTTTTATCGAGTGAATTAAATTGAATGAAATAACAAAAAAAAACCAAGACACATAATATTTATACAGAAACACAAATAATTTTACTAGTTTATTATTAAAAAACTAATCTCAAACAATAAATTTTATTATTAAAAATAAAAAACTCTGGTTACAACAGTTTGTTTGCTCCAAACACCAATTTTTGTCACAGTTTGTAACCGCCCAAAAATTAACCTCCAACCACCCTAGTTATCTTTCAACCGCCCGTTTCAAATGCTGATTACAAACGTAGTTTTAAACGCTAACTCCAAACATCCTTGCTGATTGGTAGCATTTTTCCAACCGCCGATTCCAACCGAGCGGTTGATGCTACCAATCAGAACCAATATTTCTAGTGGCTCACCATTTACAGGTATTAACTTAATTAGACACTCTTGTTGGACAACCATTAGTCTCTCTAGTTTTCAAATACTAGTTAAAATTTATACAAGTTGTTTGTTTGCCCCAAATGCCAATTTATATTAGTTTCTTTTTCATTAGTTTCTTTTTCATTTTTTTTTATATGTAGGATGAATTTAATCTTTAAAGCAAATTCAAGAATAATGTGTGTGTTTTTTTTTTCATCATGTCTAAGTTACATGTAGTCATCAATATCTATTTTTTTTCTCTTATGTGTTTTTAACACAGACTCAAGATCCTCCTATTTTACATCCATTTTCTTTACTATTCAAAGATACTTTTGTACTTTTTTTTTTCTAAACTGATTTAACATTTTCTAAACAGAACCATATCTTCAATAGATTTATGTTTTAATATATCATCATCGTCTCACTTTTGCTTATGTTGTTATCCGTCATGAAAATTAAATTGTCTCTCTTATCTTTTTTTTTTTTCAGATGCTGTCGATACTCTCAATGTTGAGAAAAAGTCACAAAGTTTATAGGACTGGGGACACTAAAATAAAGTGTCTTTGAGTAGACTATTTGTAATGTTTTTCGTCAAGGTATGCTTTCCTTTTTTACCTTTATAAATCCAAAACACAATCAAACGCAAGCTCCCCCAACATTCGTTACTTTGGTTATAACTTAATTAGCTTCTCTCTTCTACAATTGCAATCTGTAGATTTTCTATGGGGACAACATATTTGCATCAGTTTGTTGAATGGTATTTGGATATTTAAAACTATAGTCGGGTATATTAAGGTAACTTCATTTCAGTAAAATTTTTTATTTTTGCACTATGTTCTTTCTGTCTTGTTGCTTCAGATTTTGGTGTGTGATGGTGGTTTGGCAGATCGTGGATATTAAAGAGTGTAACAAATGTCATAGTCAAATTGTTTTACTCTCATTGAAAACAGAAAAAACAATTAAACGGTTGCACTGGATAGGATTGTTGACTACATGGTTAATATGCGCGAGCCATTACTGAATACATTTTTTTTTAGTTTTTTACTTCATTCTTGTATGCACAATACTTTCAGAAGTTAAAATGCCATTGATTTACACATGGTTTCCAAAAAAAAAAATGTATCTTATACCGCATGATCCATTTATAGCGCATGATCAACATAGTTGTATTGCATGATCTGCACTTATACCACATAATCCGATTGATTTACGATTATGGTGCATAATCTGTTTGATCTGCACCATAGAAAATCAATACCAAAATAAACATTATGACTACGGTTGGTACATTAATGAAGAGCAATATAAACATCTGTTTGCTTAAAAAATAAAAAGGATATAAACCACCATTAAACTTAAGAATACTATTAAGTAAAACAAGAAAACATTATATATATATATATATATATAATAATCTCACTATTTCATGGCTGTGGGAGTAGGAGATCCAGAAACCATCATTTACGAAATAAATAAAAACATGTTTGTGATTGTTAAAAGATGAAACAAAGCTTCTTTGAAAGGAAAACAATTTGAAATTTTATTACTTATTTTTGATTTAAGTTTTTACGATGAGAAACGATTGACTTTATACAAATATGCAAAACCCTAAAGAATGTAACAAGTATCATAATCAAGTTGTTTCACTCTCATCTATGGCTGTGAAACGATTAAACAGCTGTATTGAATAGGATTGTTGACTACATGTTTAATATGTGTATGCCGTAATTCAATACATGTTTTATTATCTGAATGTGAAATAAAAGATGATTCACATGATAAAAATAGTTTTCATAGATGAAATAAAATACATGATTCATAAAAGAAAAAATATTGAGTGAAAAGTAATTTCATAGATCGATCATACCTTACATAATATGTCCTTCAAATATATGAAAGAATTTATATGTGTTCTAACCAATGAGTTTTGGGCAAAACAAAATACTTGATCTTAATATTTAGTTCTTATTCATGTATTATATTTAAATTTATTTTATGTATAATATACAATACCATAATTATATTTATTGCATTGATATTTAATTTAGATATTAAATATATAACATTTTTCTCATTTAATTATGTATTGTGAACTGCTTGAACAGCACTTGTTGATAACACCGTATTTTGACCACTTTTATGGATCGTTTTGAAATACTTTTTCTATGTTTTTAATTGCTTTTAAGTATTTTTATTACGTTTTTCTAGTATTTGTAGTTCCAAGACTCTTTTCAGGTAACTTAGGGAAAAGCTTAACAAAATGGATAGAAAACCAGATTTCAGCTCAGAGTCAAACCGTCAGAAGTTCACCGTCTGATCCAGCTCAAGTTTGGAGACCTTAAAGATGGAAGTATCACCTTTCCAGCACACTTTACATCTTGGCAATCCAACGGTTCAATCAAAAGATACGCGAAGAGCAAGATGTCCCGTAAACCAGCCGGCAAGCAACTCCACCCGCGGCCAACATGCCATTTCCCGCGGTCAGAAGCATCCCGACCGCAGCAAACCATCCATTCCCCGTGGTCACAGCCCTCCCGACCGCGGCAAGCCAACTCCGAGCCCGAAGGCCCATTTCTGAAACCCACAATGATTCCCTCATTTGGAGAAACCCTAAGTGACGTCCAGAGATGTCTTGAGCACTATAAATACATGTTTTAGGAACCCTAAAAAGGGAGAACCGAATTATTACTTCATACTTTTATTGTTTTTGCTTTAGCTTTTAGGGAGAGAGAGATTTGTTCTCTTGAACCCTTGTTCTTTCTTTTTCAATTTCGGTTTCTATTATACTTATTAATACTATGTTTTTGATTTCGTTCATTATGTCTGAGTAGTTTTATTGTTGGGATTAAAGGATTTTCGATGGGGATTTATATGTTCGATGAGGATTCCATGAGCTTTTGAGCCGAATCTTAGAACTTTTTCTTCTGAATTCGTTTTTACTGCATGAGAGTAGCGTCATGAACTACAATCTGATCCACATGCTTGGTGACACGAAAGTGTTCATCCGGTATCAGATATAGTTTGGGAGAGCAAAAAAAACATAGGAGTGGAAACCTACCTATGGGCGATTTGTGAATGCTGACGAGTCTTAAATATAATGCATCTCTTCTCTTCCAGGGCCAGAGTGAAAACCTACTGGTCAGGGTTGAGAGAGATAGTTGTCTATGATCACGACAGTGGTGTATTCATACGTCCGTGACTCCAGTTCGAAAAGTTTAAGCTAAGATCTTATCAATTTACTCTCTAGCAATGTTTTGAATCGTTCGTACCCCTGAGAAAACTTCCCTGAAGCCCAACGCCTTCTTTTCTATAGATTCACACCGTTTTTATTTCAAGCTTTAGTTCAGTATTCTCATTCCTTTTTAGTTAATTTTCATTTAAGAAATTAGAATATCCGTTTTTCTCGTTTTTACTCATTTTCGTTAAGTTTAGTTATCAGGCCATTTAATTCCCGTAGTTTCTTTTTAGATTACGTTTTTACATTTTAAACACACCACCAAAACCCCCACAAAACCGTTTGGTTCTAGACTTCCTTACTTTATATTTCTTTCAAAGACTTTTGCAGGAAAAGATCCTCCTTCCCTGTGGATTCGATCCCTAAGTACTACAATCGATCAGCTGTGCACTTGCGGCTATTGATTTCATTTAGGGTAAAACTTGACACCATCAACACAACACCACATCAAGTTTTTGGCGCCGTTGCCGGGGAAGGCACGCATTTCCTTTTCCGCAAAACCCTGAGAAAGGTTGGTAAATCGACTCTAGAACCCCCTTTTCTGCATATTTCCATTTTTCGGTTATTTTGTTTCCATTTCAGAAGATATGGATCCTATAAATCGAAATATACACTATGAGGAAGGTTTCTATAACACTCCTCAAGCCACCAGACGCAGAAAAAAACACCATGCCCGAAATCTTAGCTACATGGATCGATACAGCCAGCCAAACCACCCTTACCACCGGCGCAGAGAGACTGTTCGACGCCGGGAAGATCCTATTGGTCCTCCTCCGACCTACTTCGAGCCACACGCCTATAATCCTCCACTGCAGAACCCTAGTCAACAAGAGGATAACTTGAGGATCAGCAGACGTTTGGGACGCCTCGAAGGGATGATAAACCAGTTCCTTGATCAGCAGATTCTCACCGAAAACACCCTGCTCAAGAAAATTGATTCAATCTCTGAAGAGTTCAACAAAAAATTCGATGATATGGCCAATCATGTTCGAGTTTTGGAAGAGAAAATCCACAAGGACTCACAAACACTAGCTGGGATGATCCACCAAGTCGCAACAGAGCAGACAAGACAAGGGTATGACATCATACAAAACTCAAGTGATATTGTCGAATCAAAACAGGAGATTAAAGAAGTCAGAGAATCCGCCTCCTGGTATAGAGAGAAGACAGACGTAGAGTTGCAAGAGATCGAGCACAGGCTGAACAAACTCGAGCTCAAAGCACGGGAGATTGATGCAAGAATGGAGCAGATGTCCAACATTGAGCAAATTGAGAGATTTTCTAAGAACTCTCCTAAAAATCCTGATGAAGATGCACAACAACGCCCTGGTATGAGTTCATATGATGCTAGTCTACCAAATAAAGATGCAAGAGAAGTTCGTGTAAAGTACAAGAAGGAAGAAACGGACTTTGAGCAAGTCATATCCGGAGCCGCGGGTCCAAGCATCCTGACCGCGGCCAAGGGCGCTTTTCCCGCGGTCGCGACTCTTCTGACCGCGGGAGTTGGTCATTCAGATGCTCCTCCGGGTTTTGAGAGGAAAATAATACATCTCCTGTCCCAACTTCAACCTCCAGCACCTAAAAAAGCAACTCAGGAAGAAGAAACCAAGTTGCAGATGAAGAAACAGATTGGCAGGAATCATTACCTTGTATGATGGCAAAGGAATGTGTTGAAGATTCAGCTGAGTCTTCAATCCAAGAAGACCAGACATGCAGCGAGATAAAGATGCCATACATCGATTCAATCATTAAATATGACGCTGCAGCTTTCTTTTGTGAATCCTATTCTGCGTTCGAGACACCAGCCAACACCTACAAAGAAAGGCAAGTTCGAATTCTCCATAAGGTCAAGACTACATGTCAGTTTCTTATCTCTTGTTCTATTAGAGGAGAAATGTTTAAAAACGTGCTATGTGATTCTAGAGCTTGTCTTAACATGATGTCCAAGGCAATTGCTTTGAGACTTGGTATTAGACACCTGCACAGGACTAGAGCAAAGATTAGCCTAGCTGATGATTCAAATGCAACACCTCAAGGAATAACTCATGAAATTCCTTTGAGAATAGGAGATTACATAGTGCCTGTCGACTTCTACATTGTCGAGACGAGAGATGCAACTTATCCAGTGATTCTCGGATGGTCTTTTCTAGCAACTTCCGGAGCTATAATGGACTGGCCAAACCGGAGGATTTCTTTTGTTAATATCGACAAAGATGTCTTCACAGAAGCTGTCCCATACAACAGCAAAGCAGGAAAACGTTTTGCAACAGAATAGTTTGAAGAAGAGCTTTGGAGTGACGAAGAACCTGCTAAGCAAAGCAAGGAGATGTCGAAAAAGACTTGTCTCAGAACAAGGTCTTCTTCATCAGACTAAGCAACGTCTAAGACCAAAAGTCGAGCTAAACGACTTAAAACAAAAGCGCTTAATGGGAGGCAACCCATTTAGGTATTGTTTTCGTTAGGATTTTTCTTTCTTTTTCTTTTGATCCTTTTCTTTTTCTTAGTTTCAGGTGTTTCTTATAAAACAAAAAAGCCAAAAAAATCAAAAAACCAGAAAAAAAAACAAAAAGAAGGATGGTACCTGACTGCTCGGCCCAGCAGGAACCTAGGAGAAGCAGGAAGAGGCCGCGATATAAGCCCCCGCGTTCGCAGGTGTTCGGACCGCGGGAAACATACCATCGACCGCGGTCGCGTAATCCTGACCGCGGCCAAGCACTTGTTTGCCGCGGTCGCGTTACCTCTGACCGCGGCAAATGGTCGTTGAGATCAAACCCGACCCAAACCACCCCTTTCACCTCATTTCACCTCACCAATCACCACTCCACCTCATTCATCACCCTCCACCACCTTCATCACCACCTAATCACCTTCCCAAACCCCTTCGAATGAATCCGGTTCATCTCCACCAGCATCCCGGATCCAGGTAAGTTCTCTTTGTCCTTACCAATTCGATTATTTATGCATTTTTCTCATCCAATCTCGACTTGTTTCACACTGAGGACAGTGTGATTTAAGTCTGGGGGAGGATTTCATCCCTTTCTAACCACTTTTCTTTCATGAGTCTTGCATTATCTACACTTTTTGCATTTTCCTTAAAGTTTTTCAAAATCGGTTTTCAAAACAAAATACGTTTTAAAGGGAATGGTGAACATGAATCAATGATAGTTGACTGTGTGCTTTTAGACTGTTCCTAGTGACAATGTCATTCATGATTTAGGACTAGACTAGGCGGTAGCTAAGCACATTTGAAACGAAGTACCCCAAAGGAATTTGAATGATTTCGATTTAGATGAAGGGATACATTAGCTCTGTTTTATTTGGACTTAAATTGGACTTAATTTTCTCATTGAAGCATTAGACCAGGGAAACGAATCACACATTCAGGACTCCTTTATCCTTTTTACCACTCTCTGTTGATCCTGAATGGCTAGTTCATTTTTAGCTAGTTCCCCACCTTAACCAGTCCTTTTTCTAAACCACATGCACTCTTGTTTTCTATTGTCTTATATGCAGATAAGTGCAAAAACGTTGGAGAGAAAGAGGAACGACGCAGTTTTCAGTCACCAAGGACAGAGACCTGCGATTTGCCGGAAGAGTTCCCGGAAGGATTCAAAATAAGAGAAAGCTCAGTTTGCCTTAGAAAAATCTCAAATTTTTGTACAATCTCGTCCTCTAGTCTTTCTCTCTTTAAAAGGCATTTCCTTTCCAAAAAAAAAAAAAATAAATAAAATCCAAAAATAAGAAAAGAAAGGAAATAAAAGCTTTAGAGAGTCTAGAGAGGTCGAATTTTAAGTCCCAAGGCAACTGGAGTTCGATTTAATGGAGTTTTGGAGATCATTTTCTGATTCCCGGAAAAAATCTAAGTCTGGGGGAACAGCTGTCTACAACAAATGAGGAAGGATTATGCAACAAAATTTGGCAAGAAGAAGTGACTGAAAACTGTGGTCATCAACAGGTCCTTATCTCTCTTGCGGTTTTGCATATTATCTTGCATCCTCCAGATCTTCAGGTAACCCGAAACACTTTAACTCCACCACTTAAACAGCCCTTTAATGCCAAACGCCGTCTACCCTGGATGATGTCTTTAATGAGAACTCACTATTGAACTTAATGAATGTAGAGAGCTAGTTGACTAGAATCAAGATTTAAATTGTTTAAGTTTTGCATGACAGAAAAAGTGGACTAGTATCTCTTGTGCATTGGTGAGAATTTTCTACACTAAGTTGTGAATTGATGCACTATCTTTGTTCCTAGTTTAGGAGTTCATGTCTATGAGATTTGTGCATTCCCTATTTTTGCTTTCACTTAACCAGTTTAGGCTTTTGCTTTGTTTGAGGACAAATAAAGGTTTAAGTCTGGGGGAGTTGATAACACCGTATTTTGACCACTTTTATGGATCGTTTTGAAATACTTTTAAGTACTTTTATTACGTTTTTCTAATATTTGTAGTTCCAAGACTCTTTTCAGGTAACTTAGGGAAAAGCTTAACAAAATGGATAGAAAACCAGATTTCAGCTCAGAGTCAAACCGTCAGAAGTTCACCCCTGATTGAAGGCTTTCTCACCGTCTGATCCAGCTCAAATTTAGAGACCTTAAAGATGGAAGTATCAGCTTTCCATCACACTTTACAGCTTGGCAATCCAACGGTTCAATCAAAAGATATGCGAAGAGCAATATGTCCCGTAAACCAGCCGGCAAGCAACTCCACCCGCGGCCAACAAGCCATTTCCCGCGGTCAGAAGCATCCTGACCGCGGCAAACCATCCATTCCCCGCGGTCACAGCCCTCCCGACCGCGGCAAGCCAACTCCGAGCCTGAAGGCCTATTTCTGAAGCCCACAATGATTCCTTCATTTGGAGAAACCCTAAGTGACGTCCAGAGATGTCTTGAGCACTATAAATACATGTTTTAGGAGCCCTAAAAAGGGAGAACCGAATTATTACTTCATACTTTTATTTTTTTTGCTTTAGCTTTTAGGGAGAGAGAGATTTGTTCTCTTGAACCCTTGTTCTTTCTTTTTCAATTTCGGTTTCTATTCTACTTATTAATACTATGTTTTTGATTTTGTTCATTATGTCTGAGTAGTTTTATTGTTGGGATTAAGAGATTTTTTATGGGGATTTATATGTTCGATGAGGATTTCATGAGCTTTTGAGCCAAATCTTAGAACTTTTTCTTCTGAATTCGTTTTTACTGCATGAGAGTAGCGTCATGAACTACAATCTGATCCAGATGCTTGGTGACACGAAAGTGTTCATCCGGTATCAGATCTAGTTTGGGACAGCAAAACAAACATAGGAGTGGAAACCTACCTATAGGCGATTTGTGAATGCTGACGAGTCTTAAACATAATGCATCTCTTCTCTTCCAAGGCCAGAGTGGAAACCTACTAGTCAGGGTTGAGAGAGATAGTTGTCTATGATCACGACAGTGGCGTATTCATACGTCCGTGACTCCAGTTCGAAAAGTTTAAGCTAAGATCTTATCAATTACTCTCTAGCAATGTTTTGAATCGTTCGTACCCCTGAAAAAACTTCCCTGAAGCCCAACGCCTTCTTTCCTATAGATTCACACCGTTTTTATTTCAAGCTTTAGTTCAATATTCTCATTCCTTTTTAGTTAATTTTCATTTAAGCAATTAGAATATCCGTTTTTCTCGTTTTTACTCATTTTCGTTAAGTTTAGTTATTAGGCCATTTAATTCCCGTAGTTTCTTTTTAGATTTCGTTTTTACATTTTAAACACACCACCCAAACCCCCACAAAACCGTTTGGTTCTAGACTTCCTTACTTTATATTTTTTTTCAAAGGCTTTTGCAGGAAAAGATCCTCCTTCCCTGTGGATTCCATCCCTAAGTACTACAATCGATCAGCTGTGCACTTGCGGCTATTGATTTCATTTAGGGTAAAACTTGACACCCTCAACACAACACCACATCACTTGTGCTGCATGATCTCGATTTATTTGTGCATGATCCCAGTGGTGAACCCAGAAAAGTTTTAACCTGTGTCACTTTATTAAAAAAATTTAGATATATATCAAAATGGGGTTCAATAAGCCATAGTTACCTACTGAACCAGTCATTTTTTCATGTTATTCATACACAAAATTGTTTATATCTAGATTTACAAGGTGTCATATGACATCCTTTAATTGTTATTGGATCCGCCTCTGCATGATCCGCTCTTGTACCGCATAATTAGACTGATTTTCATTTCATATGCATGATCTGTTGATTTGCACTATGTAATCTGCTATTTTTCTTTTAGAGCCTTAGTGTATGAGTTTTTAAGCTTATTTTGAAAAGAAAATAAATTATTTTTAAGAATCTATCACCATATCATCTATTCCATTATTGTTATTAGTAATTTTTACAAGTTACTTTTCAAAACATCAGAACACATCATCATCGGTTTGCACGATTAAACAAAACATTACTCAAGTTCTTTTTTTTTTATACAAAAAGTTCAATCTTTTTTCTGTGGAATACAGAAAATGAGATAGGAACTTTATTATTACTTTATAAATTTTTTAATATAAATACAAAAATTTGATACATAATTTCCTTATTATTTTGTATTTATTTTATTAGCAATACTATTAGAATTTAACGAGGCACGCATTCGCTTATCTTCTTTTCTTTACTATGTATTGGGTTTCTCAAAATTTTGTCTCTTGCCAAATAACCCAATAATTTTGGAAAGAAATCCTAAAACCATATATGCTCGTTTTCCTTGGGAAACTTGTTGGACTTTATGTACTTAAGAATCCTTAAACCTAAATCTATTATATAATAAGAGAGTTTTCTCTCCATCTAAGATGTCCACATCAGCATAGGAAAAAAAGAACTAAAATTAATAACTCAAATAATTTAGACACTTTAAAATATTATTATTTTTATTTAAAATTAAATAAATAATTGTACTAAAATTATTAACTTAATTAATTTCTATATGGTTCATAATAATTTTTTTTTATCAAGAAGAAGGGGAGTAAAAGCTAGAAAAAGAATAAGAAGAAGTAGTTAAAGAAAAAAATGATAATGAAAATAAAAATCAAAGATGATAAAAAAGAATCAAAAAATTTGGAGAAATTTTTTTTTTAATAAAAACACATAGATGAAGACGAAATAGAAGAGGAGGAAGACATACACAAGATAAGTAAAACCAAAAGAAAAAGACAAAACAGAAGTCCAAGAAAATAAAGAGGGAGATGATGAAAAAGAAAGATAAAGAAGAGGAAGAAGAACACAAATAATCACTAGACTTTGGACAAAAAGTAAGATGAATAATAGTTGATTTCCTCTCTCCTCTCCAAAAAGTGCGACTCTTTGTGTGATCTCCTTTTCCCCCAAATCTCCTTTTAAGACTAAGGTATTCATCAAGGTTTAGTATATTTTCTTATGGTTTAGGGTTTACGTTAGTCAATTTGGGTTTGCTATTATCCATTTAGAGTTTAGATTTCTATAGTTAATTACTCTATATGGTAGTCATATTTTACATGAATCAATTTGGGTTCGCTAGTACTAATTTAGGGTTTAGATTTCTATAGTTGATTGTTCTATGTTGTAGCCATATTTTATGTTTTTCAATTTGGGTTCGCTATTACCCATTTAGGGTATAGATTTCTACATTTATATGTTTTTATGGTTGTTGTAATTTATATTTTTCCTTAACGGTTTTATATCTCTTTTGTGTGTTTATTATCCTAAATTGTTTCTATAGTATCTATCAAAGTTTATTATTTATTTTTAAGGTTTGGGGTGTTGTTCGATTTGGGTTTGCTATTACCCATTTAGAGTTTTGATTTCTATAGTGAATTTCTCTATATGGTAGTCATATTTTACGTGAGTCAATTTGGGTTCGTTAGTACCAATTTAGGGTTTAGATTTTTATAGTTAATTATTCTATATGTTGACCATATTTTTTATGATTCAGTCTAGGTTTGCTATTACTCTTTTAGGGTATAGACTTCTACATTTATATGTTTTTACGGTTGTTATCCTTTATATTTTTCCTTAACGGTTTAATATCTCTTTTATGTGTTTAGTATCCTCAAATGGTTGTATAGTATTCATCAAGGTTTAGTTTTTTTTTCTTATGGTTTACGGTTTACGTTATTCATTTTCGGTTCACTATCAGCTATTTAGGGTATAGATTTTAATAATTATATGTTATTTACAGTTTTCATACTTTAAATTTTTTTATTTGGGTTCACTAGTACCCGTTTACGACTTATATTTTTGTAATTGATTGTTCTAGGGTTTAAGTGATTCAATTTGGGTTCGCTATTACCAATTTAGGGTATAGATTTCTACATTTATATATTGTTACAGTTGTTGTACTTTATGTTTTTTTTAACGATTTAATTTCCCTCTTAGATGTTTAATATCCAAAATTGGTTGTATAGTATCCATCGAGGTTTATGGTTTATGTTATTAATTTGGGTTTAGGGTTTAGGTTTAGGGTTTACGTTCTTATTTTGTAATTTTAGGGTTTAGGTTTAGGTTCATTATTTATTTAAGGTTTAGAGTTTATGTTATTCAATTTGGGTTCGCTAGTATCTATTTAGGGTTTATATTTCTATAGTTGATTGTTCTATATAATAGTCATAATTTACTTGATACAATTTGGGTTCATTATTATTACCCATTTAGGATATAGATTTCTACATTTATTTACTGGTACGATTGTTATAATTTATGTTTTTCTTTAACGATTTAGTATCTCTTTTGTGTGTTTAGTATCGTAAATGATGTATACACTTTTTTCATATGTAGTGTGTACACCAATTAGTAATAGTCTTGTTGAAAATCATTCTAATTGTAATGGTTTAAAATATGTATATTGCATCACGTACATTACATATGAATACACAACATTTATGTATACCGCACATACATATATACTACATATATGTACACTGCATAAGTGTACACCGCATAGATGTACACTGCATAGATGTACACCGCATAGGTGTACACTACATAGATGTACACCGCATAGGTGTATACTGCATAGGTGTATACCGCATAGGTGTACACCACATAGGTGTACACGTATAGGTGTACATCGCATAGGTGTACACGTATAGGTGTACATCGCATAGGTGTACACTGCATAGGTGTACACATATAGGTGTACACCGTATATTTGTTAATATATCCGTTTTAACAAAATTCAAATTTCTATATGTGTAGAAAAAACTATATTTTTATATGTATATGTCATAATCTGATTTATTGTTTAGAATTAAATATATGATCAAAGATTTGAGAGGGGGAAATTTTCTGAAAAAGTAAGAGAGAGAAAATAATTAATTTTTATTCTTTTTTTTATCATAAAAGTAAAAAAGAGAAAGAGAAAAATATATTTATTTCTAGGTGTATAAACGCGTGTAGATATTTTTTGTTGGGACCACATAGTTTTTTTATCTGTCTCTCTCTAAAAGACATATTTCTCTATCTTTATCTCTCTCTAAGACACAAAGGTAACTTTGGAGTTTTGAAAATATGACTCCATCAAAACTACCTAAAAACTAATAAAAACTTAAAACTACATGTTCTTCAAATAAAACCTTAAAAAGTACCCCATTCTCAAACACACCCTAGGAAAAAGAGACCTAAATTAATAACTCAATTAATTTACACACTTTAAAATATTATTATTTTCATTTAAAATACTAGTACTAAAGTTATTAACTTAATTAATTTCTATATGGTTTGTAATAATTATTTTTTTTATCAAGAAAAATGGGAGTAAAAGCTAGAAAAAGAATAAGAAGAAGTAATTAAAAAAACGATAATGAAAATAAAATTCAAAGACGATAAAAAAGAATAAAAAAATTAGGAGAAAAAAATAAATAAAAACACATAGATGAAGACGAAATAGAAGAGGAGGAATACATACACAAGATAAGTAAAACCAAAAGAAAAAGACAAAATAGAAGTCCAAGAAAATAAAGAGGGAGATGATGAAAAGAAAGATAAAGAAGAGGAAGAAGAACACAAAACTGAGGAAAAAAAATAAAGTAAATACGAGGACAAAAATGTTGAATATGAGAAATGAGAGCAAAAGTGAAAATAACAAATTATGATAATATGAAGATGGAGAAAGAGTCTTATAAAATAAAAAAAAATTAATAAAACAAATATAATGAATTAACTGTTTAAAAAATAAAATTTCGTGCAACACGTGGATTATAAATCTAGTTCAAAACAATGATTGCTTTTCTTCGTTCCTTAATGCTTTAGAATTCAAAATCTAGCTTTCTTAACAATATTTTTAATAAGCAATTTTTTTTAATCTTGGTCTCTGTTTTTTTTTTTTTTTATGTCAGTGATTCAAAAGAAGGTGAAGAACTCTGAGTCAATACCAATACAGAGATATAAGATTGATAGTTATGATTTACTTGAAGTTGATAAGCTTTTAGATGATGTCTACTGCTCTGTTCGACCGGTTACTGCTGACTATGATACTAGAAAAGATATGGTCAAGTTCCTCAATGCAATGGCTTTAGATATCTATGGTAACTTAACATTACTTGTAACCTTATTTTATTAAGCTTGATTAACTTCAAAACACATCATTGGCTTTATTTTATTTTATTTTGTCTCCTAACAGGAGATTTTGAAGATATCATCTCGATCTTAGAGTATGTTTCGTTTGTGATGAATACGTTATCTTTGCAGAGTGATTTGGATATATCCATTTACTCAGGTAGCAAAACATCTTAGATTCCTCGTGGGAAGAGGCTCCAAATCCTTAAAAGGTCTTCCGAGAAACTTCGCTCTATACAGGGTAAGTTAAATAGGTATTTTTTTTAGCACTCCATGCACTTATTATTGGCAGTTACTGTATATGGAAATAAAAGTGACAGTTAAATATAAATTGAATGATTTGCAAGAATTAGCACTTTCTAGACTCAGAATAGTTTCTTTTCACTTAACTTATAGTTCATAGTTTTTAACATTTTTAATACTATTCATGACAATTTAGCCATGTACATATCTCGACACACGAATAGATATAGGTTTGAATATATATATATATATATATATTTAAAAAAAGATTAAGTGATCAGTTTGTAAGAAAAGTTGAATTAAGTAGTAATCTTTACAAATATATCGTATAACATTCATAGAACGATGAGTTCTATATTAGGTTTTACTTAAAACTTCTTTGGTAGAACAAGGGCGTGTTTAAGAATCAGTTTAATCTGTCATTTAAGCATATAAACAATCATTCCCATGATGAATAACACTTAAACTTCTAACAACTTTGGTTCAGGCATTTCATCAAACACTTTTGGTGCATGAAATACCCAGAATCTAGACCACATATGATTTGTATGGATCTAGCATAGAGAACAAGTTGTAGAGAATGGAATATGCATGCTCTAACCCCTAAGCTCACTAATCTACCACCTAAGCACCCTAATCTACATATCTAAGACCTTAATATGGGATTTACTCACTAATCATGATCAACACACTAGATCCTTTGCAAGATGTGTTGTTAATCATGATTAGAAGTGTGATTTGATGATGAGAAATGATGGAACAAGATGAAAAGAAACTTCAAATCGATATCAAACTTTAAAAACAAAGTGTATCAAGTAGTTTTTCACCAAAAGGGGAAAGGAGACTAAAAATGGATAAAAGGTGTTCTCCAGATTAGGTCTAAAAAGAATATATAGGGTTCTTAGGCGAACCGGGTCAACCCGAAACAAACCGGGTACTGACCCGGTCTTGGTGGGTGAAGATGGGTTTGCCACGGTCAAGTGTGTTCTTGGTCTGACCGTGGCAACTTGATCGTGTCAATCCCTTGTTCGCATGTTCTTGGCTGCATTCTGATGCCACGGTCTAACAAACCTCGTCCAAAACCCGTGGCAAATGGTCGTGTCAAACGCCAAAGTTGTGTAAAAGTTGCCACGGTCAAGTCCCAGACCGTGTCAAAACCCGCATGCTCGTAAAGTCCTTCCCAGCCAAGTGTTTGTTTGCCACGGTCAAGTCCCAGACCGTGGCATTCAAACCGTGTCAAAACCCGAATGCTTGTAAAGTTCCTCCCAGCCAATTGTCTTTTTGCTACGGTCAAGTGTAGACCGTTGCATGAAGATCGTGTCAATCGCCGAAGATTTGCAAAAGTTTCCACGGCCAAGTGTGGACCGTGGCATTCCATCGCGGCATGTTTAACTTAGTCATTCAGGGCTGTCTGGACCACTTCGCATTCCGGAGAGTGTAACTCACGATATACTTGTCCGAATTGAGTGATTACGGTTGCAGAGGACAGAGGACTCATGTATCTAAAACTTTGGTGAAGGAAGCTTCGGTGCTTTGGAAGTGTAAGGCTTCCTGGAGGGCACATCTTTGCAGTGCATTTACACGATCAGAGAGATGCGTCTAGACGTGTGTCCATTCCGGAGACCGTATCTTCCTGCTCATAGCTCCGAATTGAATGATCTCGGATGTTCTGGAAAGAAGACTCAAATGCTCTGATTCTCATGAAGGCCCCGGAAACTGAATCGGCCTGGAATAAAACCGTCCTTCGCATTCTTCAGAGCTCATCGGCTTGGTCCAAAACAGCAGCGAGACAGGGGTTTCTTCCGACGAGCTTAACTCTCTGCTCACGCGTCCGAATTCTATGATTCCACTTGCTATGGAACCGTGATCCAATCCTCTCCAACTTATATGAAGCACCCGACAGCTGAATTGGACCGGAAGGTTCCCCGGACAGGCGATTTCGGAAACGTGTCTGCACCCGGAGATTTTAGCCGATACAATTCACTCACGGTACGTGTTTTGGCAGATAGAGTCTACCCGCGGTACATGAAAATGGCCGGTAAAAAACCTTCCTGGTCTGCGAGAATGGCCGATAACCTCCAAAAACACAATTTCACCACTTTTCAAGCTTTGGTCACCATTTCCACTTCCTGGATTCAGCTTTTCAGCTCCAAATAGCTCCAAATACACCTGATAAACACTCAAAACATGCAAAGACTCATTGGGACCTAATGCATCTCCTAAGTTCTAAAACAAACCCTAAAGACCTAAAATGCATGAAATAAAACATAATTTGTAATGAAATGTGCAACCTAAATGATGCAAATTATGAACATATCAATTATCCTGTTTCACATATGACAATTTAACTGGGACACAAACTGAATCAGGATCACAAAACACACATTAGACCATCAATATTCACAGGCACTTTCAGACATAAACCAATGGGAATTAAAAAGTTAGTGATATTCCAACCATCACTCTATGCAATGGCTT